>NC_142192.1:25075000-25675000 GCF_026936395.1 Plectropomus leopardus
TGCTCTTAATACTACTTTCTTTTGTAATCACGTCAGTGCATTGGCCATGCGATCGCAGCCTTCCCAATGACGTCAGTTACTCACAAATTTCCATGCCATACTTGTCATAGTTAGTGGTGGGGTGTCATCCCTGACTGCTGCAACTCTCCACCAAATCAACAAAATTTCTGTTGATGCTTTTACACAGGTTAGACCCATGGCTGCTGCTCACCACCAGAGACCACCAGGCCGATTTATCTGAGCGGGACGCCCAAGTAGAGCCTCTGTGCCCAATAAAAAATGCTTGCACTGGCACTAATTTCAGTTATTTTACATTGCTGGATGGCATACGTTTTACTTGAAAGTTTTTTGGGATCATGTGTCATTTATTGATCATTCACTGTGGTTTCCCTCTCTCCACCTACATCCACAAAGCAGATGGCTTTGTGCACAGCATTCACAGAGATGCTTTCTCAGTGTTTACAACAGCAGGACTCACATGACAGCAAAAAATAAAAAAATAAGAGCAACAACTTGTTTTTATCACTTTCATATCTGTCCATTAAAAGCTACAGCCAGTAGACACTAAAGCTCACTAATTAACACATTATATCTTGTTTGATTCATCCATTAAAAAGTGCTAAGCTAAGCCAACCCACCGCTGGCTGCAGATTTATATTCCCTGTACAGACATTTTTTCTCTTTATCAGTTTTCTCATCTTACTCTCAGCAAAGTAGCTTAAATAAGTATGTCACCAATTTATGTGAAGCTCCTCACATAAAAGTAGGTTATATATGCAGTAGAAAGATGCAAATACTTTGAAATTAGTGCTCCATAATCAGAGAAAAAAAGAGAAAAAAGAACTTTGGCATCACTTTTATTCAAGAGAACGAAAACCAACAAAAACCAGACTGCAGTACGCCGCATCAGACCAGTAAACAACATCCAGGCACTGGTTAGATTGAGAGAAGTTTGTCACAGTCCATTTACACACACTACTCATGTTGTTGTGATAGTACGCTGGTTGAAAATAGACAGTGTCCCTTTAAGTAATAATGCATAAACGTGCAATTAATGAAATGACCAAAAGTCTGTTGACATGCAGGGAAGCTGTGGCTTTTTGGGCCTCAGGGATCTTGGCCTGCGCAGTGGTTGCCCACTTTGCATGAATGCTAAATCAGACTGTTTTTTTTTTTGCAGTGTATCACGATGACTCAGTCAAGGCTCCTGGTAAACATCAAAATATCATTTACCAACTTGCCAAACACTTGAAGAAGAATCATGTTATGATTTCCACTTTTGTTTTTTTTACTTTTATTTTTTTCTTATCCTTGTTGTACCCTTTTTGCCTGCAGTACATCCAATCAAACCTCTGTCCACTGTCCTTAGTGTGCATCATTTCTCTGTCCTCCCTCCCTGTTCTAAGTCCTCTTAGGATCTATTTTATCCGTCTTTCTCCTCCTCGTCTCTGTCTTGTCATACAGAGGCTTCATGGTTGTGTTCCTGTGCTGCTGTGCTTTTAGCCTAATGGACAGACAGCTGTGCTCCCATTTCTATATATAACTAACAACCCCACATGATGAAGTCTGTCACACCCTCTCTCGGGCTACAACATGTAGATGGAGCTGACCACTGTGTTAATGCCCAAGGAAAACTGTATGAGTGAGGATATGTGCTGCTCATGTGGGTTTTTGCTGTGATGACGCCTTAAGTACCCAAATTTATTGGGTAAAGTATTTATGTTTTCTTGAGGTTTTATGCTAAAAAAAAACCTGTGCTTTTTTTGTGATGTTACATCTTATGTAATCATTTTTAGCAAAACATGAAAAAAAAAAAAAAAAAGCTACATTAAATAGATAAATAAATATAAAAACATAAATAGCGAAAAGCATTTTGATAAGCCTAGCTGGAATTACTTAAAATACGGTATTTAATGTAGCCTTAATCTGCATAAAGCCTCAATTTTGTTATTACATGGATGCAAGACACAAAAAAAGCCTTTTCAGTCTCTGAAATTTCAGGTAATTTTCAAGGAAAAAAAGCAGAAAATTGAGACATATCTTTCTTCTCTCTGAAACATTCATATCAGACTTGAATCCAGAGTTGTTTACAGGCCTTGAAACCCATAAACTGAAATTTGTTACCTTCCCTGTATGCCTATCAGTTTTGTTTAACGATATGAACATGATTGGATGGAAGATGGAAATCGACTTTATTTTTTAATGTATTTACATATGTCTGTTTTGCTGCAGCTCTGTATGTGTGTGTGTTTGTGTGAGTGTTTGCAGGAGCTGGATTGAGGTATAAGTAACAGTGTTAAGGGATCAGCTGGCGGTGGGGTCGTATCCGTTCAGATTAGAGAGCTTAGTCCTCCCGTCTCTGTGTAATTAACGAGAGACGGAGGGGAAAGAAACAGATAAAGACAAAGAGGCAGAGAGGAGAGTATGCATAGAGAGAGGTATTAAAAGAAACCTGCACACACACACACACACACACACACACACACACAGGAACACACTCAGCAGAGGAGGGATTGTGTGTAATGACAGGGTGCCCGGCGGTCAGTGTATTTGTGTACATGATGAGCGTGTGTGCAGCAGAGCACTGAGTCCAGAACCAACAGCAGATAGGATATAAAAGGGTTGGACTGGATCTGCGGTTTGTCTAGCAGAGTTCAGGACCTCTATAATGTCAACATGGATAATATAACTGCAGGATGTCAGGAATGCAGCCACAAAAATCTGCATGGGTGCAAGGGTACACATTTGTAACATTTCAGTAGCAGAACAGTTGTTTTTAGATAAAAGGGACCAGTTGATTTTGTTATAGTTGTATGTAAGTGGTTTCCAATCCTTTGGCCTTTGACCCCTAAGAACAAAGCAATGTCTAGTAGCAACCAGGGCTCTGTATTATTTTTAAGTGCCACAAAAAATGACCTGGATATAGATAAAACATCCAAACTATACTCATTAAAAAATTCTTACATGTAGTTTTAGAAACTTTTTTTTTTTCATTTTTCTTCAGAATAAGAAAAATATATTAAAATACTTTTTTATAACATGAAAAGGACTTTTAGATATTAGTATTTTGTCTTTCTAAAACTGTAATCGTAGTAGGATTTTATTTTTCAGGGCAGAAGTAGGCAGCACAGTGGTGTGGTGGTTTGCACTCGTGCCTGGCAGTGGGAGGTTCCCCGGTTGGGCACAGTTCGGATCTTGGGTGGGCGGGCCCCTCTGTGCGGCATTTGTGTGTTTTGCCCGTGTCAGCGCAGGTTCTCCGGCTTCCTCTCACATTCCAGAGACATGCAGGTTAGGTGAATTGGGAGGAGTGAGGTGTTAGGTGTGAATGGCAGTGTGAAAGTTTGTCTGTATATATGTGTCAGCCCTGCGATAGTCTGGGGTGTACCCTGCCTCTCGCCCAGTGACGACTGGGATGGACTCCAGCCCCCCCGCAACCCTTACCAGGACAATAAATGAATGGCAGTAATACATTTTCACACTTGTACAGAAGGCCCCAGCACCAGCGTCATGCGTTGTATCTTGACACAGAAGGGGTCGGCAGTTAAGTCTGGGCAAAAACACCTTTTGGTTAGGGTTAGGACAAGATTGTTGTTGATGTTAGTCATGTGAGTTGTTAGCAAGTTAGCTTGACTAAGTCCTTGCTTGTTGGATCCATCCCCCTTTCTTTAGACCTTCCCTAAGTGGATTTTATCACTTTTTATACTGTGCAATTGCTCTGAACGTCTGATTATGAGGCAGAGGGCTTTTTTGAAACCCTGGTGTGTCTCATAAGGACACTAAAGGGTTTATTGTGCAGAGTAAGACCAGGCTGCTGCCGCTGTCCAAGAACTTTGCCTGAGCAAAAAAATACACTTAAGAGAAATAACGTAGTGGGCGGCTGTGGCTCAGAGGTAGAGCGGGTTGTCCTCTAATTGGAAGGTTCTATCCCCTGAGATGTTGGAGTATCTTTAGGCAAGATACTGAACCCGAAATTGCTCCCAATGCTGCGCCATCGGAGTGTGAGTGCGTATGAATGGTTACTGAGTAACAGGTGGCATCTTGTGCTGCAGCATCGGCCACCAGTGTGTGAATGTGTGTGTGAATGGGTGAATGTGACGCACTGTGAAGGCACTTTGAGTGGTCGTAAGACTCGAAAGACGCTATGCAAGTGCAGTCCATTTCCCATCAGGAATTATCTGATCAAAGAATAAGCAAAAAAGGCTGTCCGATGAAGCATTAGCTGTCAAATTTCGATGTCGGCCAGTTTTCCATACATGAGCACTAATTGTAACACACTTGATACAGGCTGCATATTATGGTGATCTGAGTGCAGATAAACCTAAAAAGGTGGATTTCACTTCTTGGATAGTTTTATTTCAATTATTTACTGCCTGAATAGAGAAAACTTAGATAGAAAACAGTTATTTATCCAAAAAATAAACCATTTTCTTGTTCATATTCTTCTTTTCTCTCCTTGCAATCATCCGTTGGCCACTGAGATTTATCTCTCCCCTCCTCGGGCTTTGCTGTATAAGGTGATAAGAGCAGATAGACACGGAAGGTGCGGCGCCTGGCGGCTCAGTGGGTAGAGCGGCGCCCCATATACAGAGGCTGTATCCTCGCCACAGCGGCCGTGGGTTCAAATCCGGCCTCAACACTTTGCTGCCCCCCCCCCTTCACACTTAAACTTTCCTCTCCATTACAGGCAATAAAAGGCCAAAAAAGAATCTTAAGGAAAAAAAAAAAAAAAACGTGAGAGGTAAATTGTGAAAAGTACATGGTGATAAAAGTTGAGCCTGAACTCATGAAGCAGGTGTGCATCAAGGGATTTCAGTGCTGTTTATGCAATGGTGCTAATGTAATTAGTGTTAATTTAAAAAGCTGACAATATGAGTTGCTGCCAGCATAATGACACTGTTGACAGATACAATACCAGAGAGTTTCACATGGAGCGAGGCAGCTGCATTAACACAATCCCGTCCGCTTGTTATAGTCACATGCCATGTGCTAATTGTATGTTCCCAGCTCATGAATAGTGTATGTTTCTCTTATTAATTAACAACCATTTTTTGAATTAGCTTATACGACATCTTTAACATGTCATTGGGGAACAGGGTGAAAAAAAAGTAAATAGAGATGTCAAAGCAGGTTATGAAAGGAAAATACATATCTACAGAATTATTATTGTAACCGAAGCTTTTAATTGTCACTCCCGAGGAAACGACGACTCACTGTCGCAAAGGGGAAACAACAATCGGATCCAAATGCAAAGGGAGAAAAAAAAATCACTCCTTTTTAGCCCAGCACTCGAGCCCTCAACAGTAATGACTCTTGGTAAGCCGCGTGGCAGAAAATCCATTAGTGAGTCTGCTGCTAGATAGCAAAGAGACACAGAGGAATGGTGGCTTTTGATACAGCGAGGTCGACTGCACTGAAGGCATCAGACATAACTGCCTTGTCTTTTTTTTTCTCTGCAAGCCTGAGAAAGCTGGCAGAAGTTAGCCCTCCCTTTCTGATGATTAAAATCTGAAAGACTCTTGTGGAGCTCCAGGTGTGTGTTAGGGTCAGAGCATGGCTGTAGCTGCGACGAACAGGAAGCCAAGAAGTAAACGGGGACCAAAACTGTTGCCGTAGCAGCAGAATAGCAATGAAATGGTCCAAATGCCAGTAAGTCTCAGTCTGTGACATTTTAAAGCCTACTTTTAGCTTCAAATAAATATAAATGCATTGCATCTTTTAGTATTTTAAGATAAGCAGGGCTATTTAAAAATGAAAAAAAAGCATTTGATATGAATAATTGCTGTTGTTTCTTTCCCCTGCTAAAGAGAAGGCAGCAATGAGCTGACAGAAAGTCAGTGGAGAGAAAGATTAAGAACCAAATGCAACACAGGGCCCCCTACAGTTCTCTCTAACATTAAACATTCATGACTAAATGAGTAATAATAGAAAGTAAAGAAAACATATTAAGATAGTTTTTATAGATACAAAAAAATCTTTAAACCAGTGAGATGAGCTCAGACGAAAACACTAACAAAGAAATCTCTTGCAAAAAAAACAAAAAACAAATAAAGAAAGTGATGGCCTCTATCCAACAGGAGTATAGGGATGAAAAACACACATGGATAACTTAATTTCATACTGTGTCATCTTTCAGTGAAACCTATTCAACTTTACATCCTGAAAGCAGCAGTCCTCGCTGTCCATTTTACATTTCTTTGCTGTGCCCATGTCTGATGCGAAGCAGGAAATGTCAGCTGTTCAGTTTGCTTTTTGCTGTTTCTTTATTAAAACACTGTACTGTGTTATAGTGCTCTCAGTGTGAGGTGAATGGAAAGACTGCAAAGTGATCATGCTGGATTATGCAATATTGTGTGGCAGACCGCAGTATATTTTGAAAATCAACCCGATGGCTATTTAAAATTGGTCCGAGAGTCACGATTGGCCCCTGGCTGGACTTTGGATGTGCCTGTTATTGGACAATTGATGTGCAGATTGACAGTGACATCGGTTCATGTGAAAGCCTCATTAAAAGAGTGAGCAGAGCCCCGAGGATCTGGGCCGACAGTTTGAAGTTTAATACCATTTCAATGACAGTGTAGTACAATCCCATTGAAATGTCTCGCTGCAGTTACTCGTGTTACTTGTCCTGAGTTGGTCTTCAGACTCTTTGCTGGATCTATAAGCAGGAGAGCTCCTTATTTCCTTCTAAAAATAAATCTCATTTACCAGTTTAGGTGCGCTGGGACAGAATTCAAGATGTGTGTAATTTCATGCTGGCTCCTGTGAATAACACACTGCAGCTCTGTCCGTTTTTGGTCTCTCTAATTTTATATTTTTGGAAGCACCGTCTGAAAATACAGTAATCTACATCCTCCTCAGATGTCATTTAATCATGAAATCATCCTCGTGACAGAACTGTAGTTTTTGTGATAGTCACACTAGATCGTCATCAAGGTGCTGAAAGATGAGGAAACGGAGAGGAAGAGTGAGAGAATAGAAGATGAATGAGTGGTTGGAGGAGATGGCTTATCTGTCCATCTGTTATTAAGACAGTCGATGAGGTTGTGTGTGTGTGTGTGTGTGTGCGTGTGCGTAGGAGAGACAGCTATAACAGTGCAACAGCTGCAGGATAGGATTTAACATCTGGATGCACCTTCTCTTTCTCTTGTTGACTCTCCTCCCACACACACAAACAGCAGTTCATTTTCTTTATTGACTCCGGTATTACTGAAATAAGTTGAAAGATGAAGACAAAAGGGATGATGAGGTGGAGAAAAAGTCAAGATTATGGGCAGTGTTTCCTCTGTGTGACATCACCGAGACATCCTTCACAGTCATCCCTCTTTTAGATCCTCTCTCCCTATTTAATGTAAGTGGATACGAGAAGACGTCATTCCTCCGCACACTGAAACCTGAACTGTCTACTTAGCCTCCTGCCTTCCTCTCCATCTTGTTTTTCTAATTCTCTGCATCTCTTGTTCCTCTTTTTCCCTTCTATACCCTGTAATCTATAATTTGGTCTTCTTATTTTTCTCTCGTCTCATCCCTTAAACCAGTGCAGTGATCGCTGGAATTGCTTTCTGGAGAACCAAACAACTTAACACTCGACGCTGTGCTTCCTTGGGTCTTGTAAATCACTCCTCATATAACAGTGTTGCATCCCCTCATGTTTGGGTACAACAGCTCACACAAACATTTTGTGGCCTCAAGGACGTTCAGGTCTGACTATTTCCTGAAACAAAGGCCTTCACTGTCGAAGCTGCATCGATAATGCTTGAAATGCTAGTTTGCTACAGTTTAACATCTCGGGTCCTTCATCATCTGTTTTTGAATGGAGCGAGTGACGGAGAGCGAGCTGTACCCAGCAGGCTGTTTTGCTGTGTAACAGTTACAAAGGGTCCCCCTGCAATATTCTTTTCATTTTATTCATTCATTCATGTATTTTTTTGCACTATTAAAAACAGAAAACAGGTAAAAAAAGAATATAGTAAAACAGGTGCCGGAGAGGTTAGAAACCCAAATGGGCTTTAAGAAAAAGCTCACTGAAGGTAAAGCAATAAATTACAAAACTTTGATCCAAGCAATATACAACAGGGTCTGCAATAAACAAAAAATAATCAGTGATATTGAATTCATGGCCTGCGGACTAAATCTAGCCCATGATAGGGTAACATCCATTTTCTAATTCACAGTGAAAGAAATGTTGATTCATACCGAGAACGCTCTATTTTGAGTGTAAATGTGATGCCATAAAAAGCATGAAAATAGAGCTTGTTTGTAAAAAAAAATGACCCTTGGGCTCCCCAACATAGGCAATTCATTTATTATGTAAACTAATAAATATTATTGAGGTTTTTGTTTTGTTTTCTTTCGTTTTTTTTGCAAAAGTGGCCCCCAGGCACAGCGAGTTGAGTATCTGTGCACTACACGGTGTGTACATGAAACACTACTAATTAATATGTCCTGTAGAGCTCAAGTGCTCACACTTGTGCACTGCTTTGAGTCCTCAGCAATACACTCAGCAAGTGTCAATCAAATGACTGGTTGTCAAGGAAATCAAAGGACAGACAGAGACTCCTTGTGCTATACTGTCCAAATAATACTTCACTCACTGTAAAATACAGGAATAATATGTTTCTTTTTACCCCTCTGCTCCTGCCGCTGTATGACGGCATGTTTAGTGTAGCTTGCGGTCCAGCGTCTGACCCACCGCCTGCAGACAGAGCTGTAGTTTTGTGACTCTCTTCCAACCGTCCCTTCCCCCTGAGACCCAGAGGCTGCAGCAGCAGCTGGCTTCATACATATTTCTTCCTCTCTATTTATTCATCATTTTTCTGTCCTTTTTCCCTTTAGTACTGGTCTTTTATTTTAAAGCCGGGGAGAAACCATGTTATGTTATTTCTGTGGCCATGAATCATACTGTAGAAACAGTGTCATATTTCAAACTTATTCTAAGTTGCTCTGGATAATGGCATCAGCAAAATAATGTAAAAAAAAAAAAAGGAAATAGAGTTAAATAGAGTATGCTCCATTATTTTAAAAATAGTCGTCAGAATCACGTGAAGCAGGTAGCATCAAGATCACTTTCCAATATATTTTTGGCCAGTGTGTGATTATTGGATAAGAAACAATTGACCTCCACCGACGCTGGCATGTAGGAAGGACTGTGGAGAAGTTTGGTGAACCAGCAGGAGTGAGTGAGCAGAACATAGAAGAATACAGTTTTGCAGTCGAGCCAGGATGCGATGAAGGCCGTTTTCAGCAGCACAGAAGGACAGGGCTCTATTTTCTAGTAGAAAAAGTCAGTTTTTGTGACATGATTTACATACTGTTTGAATAAGAGATGGCGTTCTTCCCACTTGATTTATTTTTGACATTTGCATGGTTTCAGGCTAAGAGGGTTTCCCATATTTTAAATAAAAAAAATCATATAAGTAGATTTTAAATCCACGAATCGAATAGCGGTGGGTGATGCTGCTGTAACTGTAGTAATTTTCTTATATGTTTTGAGTGTTTTTTAAACCAGTTTGTGGATTACAGTTTTGAAGCCTTTAATTTAGGGCTGTTGTGGTGAATACATTTCCTCTGCGATGATTAATGTTGGTTTAAGAGCACCATATGAGGTATTAGTGGTATTTTGGAAATATGGATTACTTCATTTATCCTGATTTTAGTGCCATATTAACAGGAGTTATTATTTGGCTTTATTACTTGTATTGCTGCTTTTTAAATGACAAAGTTTGACACAGTTTCAAAACAAATTCACATTTTTATTGTTGAATGTCGAACACAGAAGGGCAATGAGGCACAATAAGGGGTGCAGCGTGTTTTCAGCTGCGAGGCTTTGCTTGCCTGTGGTTGCTATGATACAGAATATCTCTGGAAGTAAAAATGTCAACACAAGGTAGAGTACCTGCTCTGGCCCTTGAAAATAATGTAAAAAATCAAAAACATGAACATAGTGGTTGTAGCAGGTTCTTGCCATCCCCCGGCTTGTCAACAGTGGGGTATTGCAATATAGTGCCTACTCGAGTTTGGCATTTTGTTTGTCATTTTCTTGTTTTTTGGAGCCAATAGTGACCATATTTAGATAAGAGTGTGGCGCTGTGGAGGTGTGACGTGTTTATTCTGACTGAGAACCCGAGGACACTGCCATGGTAACAATTTGCCAATCATGCCATTAAGAATACCCTGCTTTATCGTTTTTGACTCTTAATGTCAGATGTCTTGATGTCTTGTAGACTTGTATCTACAATCTGACTTCTTTTTGCAACCAGTAAAATTACTCCGTAATCCTTGGAAAGAATGCAGCTTTAAGGAACTTCTGCATTGGCGTAATTTTTCAGACCTAGAAAAACCCCCATGCATACAACAGGTTCCTCGCCAGAATTAAAGCTGAGACCTTGCAATCACAGTATATTATACGCATCTTAAAGAGGCTGTAAGGTGAGCTGTGATATAAATCAGTTACTTCATTTCCATAGATTTCCTTGTGATTCTTAATTTATTCAATCAAAGGGTGAAAATAAAGCAATGGTCTCGTACATGATACACAGCGCAATTTCATTTCACTTTAAAGTGGCAGTGATGGTTATCGGAGAAGCTTATTGCTTTGGCCATGATTACCCGTACACGGATGTGTGTGCCTGCGTCATTATTACCGAGACAGTCGCTTCTGTCATTCAGGTCTTGTTGTGCTCGATGAGGTGTGCATGAGAATGAAAAGTATTGACAGATGCCTGTTAGCGCCGTGGCGGCTAATCTATAACCTTGGTCAACCACACACTTGTGTTCACGAACGGAAACACACACATGCATGCGCACACATAGCTGGAGCACACACACTCTCACTGACACCTGACCTTTACAGGAAGCAGAGCGGAGATCAACTGACCAGAAGCTGCTGTCAGTCAGGGAGCATCCACCCTCCCAGCTGCCTCCCCTCCATCCCTCACCTCTCCACTTTCACTTAGTCGATACTCATTAAATGGTCAGTGTTTAGTGCACACCAGGAATGAGTGTAACGTAAGTGGATAAGCAGAAAGAGAGGAAACAGGGAAACACTGAGTGAAAAGCAGTTTTGTTAGTAGAGATAAATAAGAGTCACACATACAGACAAAATGGAGGGTGAGAAGAACGGAGAAACAAGTCAGGGAGGGTGAAGCTGAGGAGAGGAAGGGCTCGGGACATGATGGGGTCGAGGGGAAGCAGATTTACTTATCAGACAATACAAAACGCACACACACATATAAGCAGTCGGTGACTCGGGACGGTGCCATCTTCGTAAACACCGCTTTGATGATAGTAGTATCCTGCTGAGCCTAATGCCTCGACATGAAGAGAAAGAGCCTGCTGTGCAGTGTGTGTGTGTGTGTGTGTGTGTGTGTGTGTGTGTGTGTGTGTGTGTGTGTGTGTGTGTGTGGGAGACACTGGGTGGGTGTGAGAAACTCCGTGGCCTGTGTCTCTATTTATGTCTCAGTATGAGACTCCAGCTATCTGAGACATAAATAGGAAGAAAAGGATAGCAATATGAAGACATCGAATCTGTGTGTGAGCGTCGATCCTGACTACAACTTCTCTTATCACTCCGCATAGATTGGCTCCATATTGGATGTTTAATATTTAACTATATCTGTCCTCCTGGGGGATCAGGGGATTGGAAAAAGGTGGGAGGAAACAGCATGTGCACAGATGTGCGCACACACACACACACACACACACACACACACATACACACACACAGAAAGCTGTGCTGACTTGTACAGATATAAGTGTAATCAGTCTTTCATCAAAAAACAAGATGTGCAATCAGAAGTACTCAAATGAGATGAAAATGTATTCAGACAACACCTAGTGTCAAAATATGATGTTTCTACAGCTTGTACACATGTTCCAAAAATAACTACATAAGAAACATTTAGTCCATTAATAGAGTAGATTCGTAGTCAGTTCGTCATGTTGCAGAAATTATAAATTATTGGTGGTTCCATCTTCTTTAATCTGCATTAACTATATTTTTAGCCACTTGGAGGCCACAAAAAACCAGCTGTAAACACAACAGTGACACATTTGTCGTGCCCAGCTTGTCAGCAAACAGTTATTTACACGTGTAGCAGGCACAGAGCAACATTAGCATTCATCAGGAGTCATGTTTGGTGCTCAGCAGATAGTGTACAGTGGGTTTAGAGCTTTTCCGCTGAAAACAGCTTCCTGCTGCGCCTGGAAACAATGCTGATGAGGCTGTAAAACCAAAACAATGAGCTGAAAGAAAGCTATGTTGCTTCATCGCTAAGAGCAACCCTTTTCACATGCAGTCATTTTATCCATTGTGAATAGTACAATAATGATTTCAGTAGCTTTAAAGTTACAGTCCTCCTCCTCCCAAATATGTGTATTTCTTCTTTTTATGCCCTTTAAAATGAATGATCTTGACTTTATTTACTTGTACCTGTGCAAAGTTTTACAGAGGGTGATTTCTGTGCATTTCCCTAAAATCTGAGATTCAAACATATAGTGCGCAAGGTTGGTATGCCACTAATAAGAAAGCCCATCTCTGTCTAATACACGAAAGGATGGCAGATTCAGGATTTTTCACTTAGGGAGAGTACATCTGCTTCAGGATTTTTTTTAGACTTTTTAGTCGGGAAAATCTTGTTAAACAGAATATTCATAAATTAGTATGTATTAAACATACTTTAAAATGTGTCTGAAGGGGGAGTTTATGCATTTGCTGATTTTTACATCAGTGTAGATTGAGTATCAATGAGTTAAGACTTTTCGAACAAAAACAAATTGATTCACAGATGTCTCTTGGAAGTTGCGATTGCCATTTTCAGTATTTCCTACAGATCTACAAATTCATTAAAGGGGAACAAAGTTATATATATATATATATATATATATATATATATATATATATATATATATATATACTATAGAGTATATTACATTCTTAGATGCATGCTTACATCATAAATCAGCTGTTTTCATTCAAATATGCTGTTTGACACAACAATAATCTACTGGTATATCTGTTTTGTAATGTAATCTAATGTAATCCACACAATGCAGATATGGGCACATTCACGGTGAGGGCTAAAAGATAACAGTGATGTAAACTTCCATCCAGCGCACACAGCTTTCATTTAAACACCTCTTTATTATGCTGTACAGGTCCATGCGTGTACAATACAGCACTTAATACTGTATGCATGCTTTCCCACATTAATATGCAGGGAGTCTGGTGCGCTACATTCTTTGCCACGCACGATATGAAATGACATGCATGCAATCACATCCACATGAATACACAGTGAGTCATTGCTATTTAGCTGGGTTTACCTACGAGCCAAACCCCAATCACAGACACACTGACTCAGTTATTCACTCATGCACATGCAAATGCTCCGATTTTTCTTGCAGATAAGCTGAAGAGGCATTTAAAGGGCAAGTTCACCCACCCACCTAGCTTGTAGAGAATAATATAACATCTGCAGAATCTTTTATGAAAACAAAGAAATTCAGTTTACTGTCATACTATCATACCAGGAAAATGTGGACATTTTCATAATGGCTGGAATATGCAAACTCTTGGCTTTTTGCTTGAAAATGACAGTTACAAATGAATTTTCTACCGACTTCAGCTCTCATGTGGAGAAAACCAGTTCTCTAACACCCCAAAAACGTAGGCGCAGACACTTCCAGTCCACTCTCGCCAAAATTGTGCTAAATGTATGCTCTTATGTCTATCTTTCAAGTGTTGGTGGTGCTTTTGGTTGTTGGCGTTGGACACTGGTAATGTGTGGCTGAGTCACTCATCAAGATTATTCTTTGAGCAAAGCAAAGAATAAATACACAAGATTATTTTACCCAAAGTTGGAGAGCCTTGGGTTTTTTTTCCATGGTTGTCTGCATAAATTGGACAATCTCCACGCCCACATCAGTTTCCAACAGGATATCAGAAAATGTAATATCCTTATTTTTACTGAGACTTGGCAAAATCCTGGACAGCGCCACACATCCAGGTGACTCTTTTCTATACGCTGATCTGACAGAGCAGAGGGAGAGTGGAAGTGTGCTTTATGGTGAACAGCGATGGGTGTGACAGCAGGAATGTGAGATGCTGTCCCAGTCCTGCCCGCCCTGCACCACAGGGGGAATAAACACCCTGAAATCTTGTTGTTAAAGATATTTAAACAAACCATTAGGCATCCGCCCAGTACCGTGAAAGATGGAGCGAGTAAGAGGTTAGAGGACATACGAGGACACCACCGTTAACGTCAGCAATGACATCAGTTCATTTACTCAGTTTTTGCCATATTTCATTTGCAAAACAGCAGAAGCGACTGTACCCAAAACTATAGTTAAATCACTCTACAGCTGGAGACCATGGATTACCAGAACCACCTGGGATGCCATAAACACACACACACTGCAGCCAGACTGGAGACGTGCGATTATAACACAATGCACAAGTTGAAGGAGCTGACATAGTCGTATTTCAGTGGAGTTGTACCCTTTCATGTGAGAAATTAATGATAGACTGTGGTGTGATTGTGGTGAACAGTGGTGGTTGAAGTACCTGAAAGCCATGCTTGAGTAAAAAATACAAATTTCTCACCAGAAAAGACTTTGGTAGAAGTCAGTTAGAAATTAGAATATTACTTGAGTAAAATTTTTAAAGTATCTGATATATAAAAGCACTGATGTATCAAAACTAATTTCATGATATTCAATTTAATGAAAGTCAAAGCACAACAATATCCTGTTAATAGAAGAGGAAGCTGTCAAAATTTTGATAATTATGAAGAACATTTTTGACACCTCCTTAAAAAACTTTTCCTTCCTTCCATTCCTTTGTTCATCTGTCCGTTCCCTCCTCTCTTGTTCACTTTGTAGTCAGTAACTTAAATGCTTAGGCAAAATCGATTGAAGTAAAAGTATACATTTTATTCAGGACATGTAGTGAAGAAAAAGTAAAGGCTGATTGAAATATTTAAAAATCAAATAAAGTACAGATACTCCCAAAATATACTTATGTATGGTAACAAAGTATCATTCCTTTGTTACATTACACCACTGGAGTTGTACCTTGTATAAGTACATGTGACAATCAAAGGATTGATTGATATACACAGACACACATTCACACATAGACATGGTCATTTGAACTAGTGTAATAATACAACACATCGATAAGCATACAGACATCTACACTACAATGTTTTAACTGTTTCCTGCAGAATCTATATGACGCACGACAGCAACAAACAAGCACGCTGAAAGGCGAGAAGATAACAAGACGAGAGGGGCCGAGTGAAGAGAGTCACAGCAGGCCTGGTTGTTTGTTGTTGGAAACAAAACACTGTTAAATGATGTACTTGTTCCCTGATTTAAGTACATTCTCTCATTAAGGAACAGCAGCCAGCAGGCTGGTCGGCTAGACAGACCAACTCGTGCACATGCACACTCCATGCACGAGTTGACTCCTAGTTATACACCGTCAAACACGCACAAATGCATTATGCACGAACACACAAACAGCAGGAACAGAGAGCAAATGTGGGTCAGACTAACCAGCTCAGTCTCACTACATTTGCAACGTACAAGAGGTCCCCACTGTCTCATATTAGATGCTGTGCATGCAAACACAGAGCTCTTGCATGCACAAACATAACCAGAAAAATATTAATGTATTCTCACTCCAGTGCGCCTAAACAAAATGTATTTGCTCAAGGAGAGGTAAATATATTTACTTTTGAATGCACTCTCAGTTGCTCATTTATCTACTCCCTCGGCTCAAACACATGAATACACAGAGGACTTGTACATCCTTACAGAAGCAATCTACAAAAATCATTTACTCATGCATAACTAAATGCATGTGTTAACCTAAATCGAAATCTCAGAACAAGATTTGGACACAAAATCCCTCCGAAATACATTGTGTAAATCTCTTTAACGGTCGTGACTGATGTTTTGGCTCAGAGATTCATTTCAAATATGCTTCAACGCTCCGTGCTGGAGATTTATACTGCCGCAGATGCACACAGATCCATCCCACGCACACGTGTACATGTACAGCAGTGGCAAAGCTCTGTCAACAGGTGGAGAAATATCAGCAGAACCATAGCCAAATAAGGCCGCCTTTTAGTAAACTGATGCTAGTGTTGTGTACAGTATGTGTGTGTCCGTTTGGCATGTTTTGACACACGCTCAAACAGGAACATCCATTCAGATCTTGAGAGTGTAGCAGTGTTAATTGACGCCAACATCAGCAATGAAATCTCCAATTTTCTCATCCAAGGAGCAAAGAGAGGCCTGCGTCTCTTGACTCGAGGAGGGTTAAATAAATGAGTAAGTGAGTGAGAAGATTAATGGCAGGCATATTTTACACTGACGTCCCTTTTCTGTAAATAAACAAGCAGAGAGTTGGATGCAGAGTTGAGGGAGAGCTGAGGAGGAAGAAGAGGAGAGAGCAGGACCTAGAGGAGGGGGTGAGGAGCAGAGTGAACTCTCCCATAAGAGCCTGTTTGTTCTCCATCTGTTTACTCCACTGTGCAGTTCTTTACCATGAGACTGTTACACCACCCGTCCGTTGCTGTTCCACTCGGCCGATGAAGGCGAGCATTGATGCAGAGGTTTCCATTTGGCTTCTTTTTCATACAGTATGAAATATGAGTGCAAAGTGGCGTAGCTCAGCGAGGGTGACGTACAGCAGCAGCCAGTGGGAGCAGCGCACTCAAAAATTCTTACTTTGGCACCAGTTCAAACCTCCTTGTCTACAACACAAATCAATAGAGAACAGAGATTAGAGCATATTTACTCATGAGCTCAGTGATGGATATATTTTCCATTATACAGTAGCTATCTGTAGCCGTGCCAACGTGTCAGAAAAGGAGGGAGGGGGGACTTGGAAGATTTATTACTGCGCATAATCAGAGCTATTATGACTAAATATCAGAAATGGAAAGCCACAAAAGTCCTGGTTTATTTTATGTGTGACAGATGTTAAATATCATTTATCAAAAGAGTCGTGTGCCACCTAAGAGGCAGGCTGTTTATTTGATCTGTTGCTATCGTTTAGTTATCGCAGGAGTTCGGGGCTGGGGCTTTTCTGCTGCCATCTTCCACACATCAGTATATTGATTGTTGACATTTCAGTGGATGCTGCTCAATTTTTCTTGAAACTTCTCCTTCTTTTTTTTCCTCCTCTTTCTGCTTTTTTTTCTTCTCCTTCTTCAACAAACTCTCTTCTGCTGTATTGCTTTTTTAACTGGGTTCAGACACACCACCCGATGATTATTTGTTTTAAAAAAAAGAAATGACAGGTATTTCCATTCTCACAGAAAACTTACGTCTATGTTTTAACCTATAGTTTTGGGCTCACTGTTGGCAGCAATTTCTTATATCTTGGGTCAAGGGAGTAGGTTTTGTATTACCATTTGGGGGGGCAGGTATGAAACGGGGAGTCTGGGGACCTCTGGCAGAAAATATCTTTGTCAACCATTCAATTTCCTGCATTTTGGTGAAATTTCATGCATCAATTTGGGCCTTTTCTTCATCATGTTATGGTGCAAATGTCTCAAGGTCATGGATGTATTAAAAAGATATGGATACAGCACAGTGGCGGGGCCCAGTTCATTCCTTCCCCCCATGATGAGAGCACACACATCTTCCGCATTACTAGGCCCACGAGGCCTGCGCACTAGCAACTTACGGTGGTCGAGCATGACCAAGTGTAGTGGGTAGCTTTGGCTTTTAAATCTACGCCTCTAGAGCTGACTAAACACATATGACATATGTATTCAGAGACATATCAGAGAGTTTAATGAGAAAATATATCTTTACAGTCAGAAGAGGTTGGTGTTAACTAAGACTACTAAGTCAAGACGATGATGAGATGGAACCCACTTCATTTCACACAAACTGTGACTAAATCAACATGTTATGAATTTAAAGATTTAAAGAATTCATATTGTAGTTATATTGTAAATAAAAAAAAGACAAGTCCAAAATGTAGTTTGAAAAATGAAAACTGTACTTAAATCTTTTTGATTTTGACAAAAAGAGGAGATGAAATATGATAGACCTTTTTTGTCAGTACTCGGTTGCAGCTCTTACTGTGGTTTGAAAGCACAGGACTCACTCTCACTCCAGAGCTAACCTCCGTCACTCCACTCAGCCGCCAGGAAACAAGACTCAGACAAGACCGAATAAAAAAGTAAAATTAGCACAAGATCAGGTCACATTTCACTCTGCTTCTAGTACATATTTCCGTGCACTTCAAGTGTACTTGAACATAACTATCGTGTTGAGTCAATTTTTTAGCTCTTCAGAAGAACTTGAGAGATTCATCTTAAACTTTAACCCTGTACCTGCTTTTAATAACAACTATGCCTCAAGATCTTTTTGCTGTATTCTGTTGAGTCCTGTTTTCTTTTTGCTGAGTGTAGACTTTTGAATATAAGACTGTTGTTCCACCGTTACATCGGCTGTGCTGTTTTTCCTGTTATAATGAAATTACATGTATAACTAAATGTTTTGTAATTGTTCTTCTCTTTCTCTAGGTTTGATTACCAGGAGCTCCTCCACAACTCCACTTTCTGTTTGGTGCCTCGCGGTCGACGCCTGGGCTCCTTTCGCTTCCTGGAGTCGCTACAGGTAATTATATATTATTCAATGTGATAAACACCACCAGCAATATTCATTACTGACGTCTGGTTAGCCTTGTTATCATGCTGTGCACCTGCACTCCTCAATGTTTGAGGCCCTGTAAATCTATCAGCTTCTTACCACATTTCTGCTTCCACTGTCAGTGTGAATAAGTTTAGTTTGTGTCTGCCACCGAAATAATGGCTCAACGTTTGAGAGTCCAGCACATAAATCAACCACCTCATTTGCACATATATAATATTATTGTGCACACTCAATATTTAAACAAAGTGTAAAGGGGCTATATCAGGACAATTTAATTAAAAATCAAAAATACATAACTGAAAAACTAATGAATTTAAAAAAATCTATTTTTAATCAGTTTTTTTAATCAAAAATACATAACTAAGAAATTAATAAAAAAATAGAAAATACATATTTTCCTCTCACCTGTAGCACTGTTATCAATCCAGATTGTTTTGGTGTGAGTGTTAGCGCTTTATCGGCCTTCTCTCCAATACAGTGGAACTAGATGACACTCAGTTTGTGGTGCTCAAAGTGCCAAAACATAAATTTGAAAATCTCTTTATAGACATCATGACTTCCACCTTGTAGACAGCAGCTACATTTAGGAACTATCATCGGCCAACTGTATCACTGCTATGAAGGAAGTGATCATCTCCTGCTAGCTCACATAGCACCGCTGTGCTAGCTTATGTTACAGCCATAGACTGTGTATTTAAAGATAGACGAGGGTCAGAGTCTGCGCAGTAACGAGTCCCTGCCTTCTGACCAGTCGCCAGCAGCACTGCTAAATGCGAGCACACTGACGGGCACACACAGCTGTCAATTATGTCATCAAATCCTACTTTTATAGCAACAAATAACTGATTAGGACCAAACTTACCTGAAGAACGATCATTTGAACAAAAACCAGGGTGATGAGAACGACCTCAAGGGACAAAAACCGACTTTTGCTTTGAGTTTGGCCCTTCCCACATGGAGGCTGCTGGGTTTGTGATTTATACGGCTGTCACCGGGGGGGGGGTCAAGATGTTTTGGCCTCACTTTGGGGGAATTGTCATGTCGTCCATCGTTATATACAGCTCAGGTGAGGAGGACACCATTAATAATTACATCTGCTGCTGTCACAATCACGAGCCTCTCGTCCATGAGTAGATTCACGCTTCCCTTCACATGGTGTGTAGTTTGGTAGAAAGAGAGTAGTTCCTACATGAAACTGCTCAGAACACAGTCTGTGGATTATCTTGACTAACCCCACCGTGATTTAAGAGAAACTGTTGTTCAGATTTACAAATGCTTTTTTCGGTGCTTTGAGCTCCACATGCAGTAAGTTCAATTATAGAGAGGAAGACATCTGTACTCGGCAACTCACATCAAAACTATGTAGACTGATAAATAGTGCTACAGGTAAGAGGAAAAACATGAATTTTTTAAGGTGATATTAACTGTCCTTTTAAGTTGCAAAAGCCTGACTAGTGCTTCCAAAGACTGCACATAAAAATTGATGTTATATAATACTGTGTGTTTGAAAGTGTAAATCATTCATTTCCACACAAGCATACAGTGTCAAATACAGTAACATAACACTGACAAGTGATGTTGATTTATATTCGTTGTAAAACTGAGTTCCTGTCTGAGCACTTCACGACTCTCCGGTTTCTCTGCAGTCCACATAAACAAACAGCCGAAATCTCCACATACTACATGCCAACACAGCAATCATCTTAACAACATTAGCTGCAGCATTTTCCTCTGCTTAACACTGTTAGCGACCAAATTACATGTTTCCAGGAAACAGCTCTGATTCAATGAGCTCGTATACAGTTCGGTCAACAAGGAAGTGCAGAGGATGCAGAATGTTTATGTTCCAGAGCCGCGGTTTATGTGGTCTTTTGGTTATCAACACCTTAATGGTCACATCTGCAAGTGGTTTCCCCCAGACCATTGTGTCGTGTTGAGTGCACATCTAACCATAAAGGCTTTATTTGCTATTTGCTCGGCCTTTTAAAGTAAAATGGGTCCATTAACACACACACACACACTCACACAAACACTGGATTCGCTTAAGTCCATCAGTGAAAATGTGCAAGTACACAAACAATGAAGAAACCACAAAGGCAGCAGAGCGAGAGGACAGTTTAAACCGGCCCGTCTGTTGTAGCTCTCTCGCTGCCACCCAAGTCGACAGTCTCACACCAGTGCAGGAAGCAGTAGTGGCTGTTTTTAGATTTGCCGTACACTGAACTCTCTGGCTGCTACAATGTTCCCTGGCCGCACTGCTCTCCAGTGTGTGTGTGTGTGTGTGTGTGTGTGTGTGTGTGTGTGTGTGTGTGTGTGTGTGTGTGTGTGTGTGTGTGTGTGTGTGTGTGTGTGTGTGTGTGTGTGTGTGTGTGTGTGTGTGTGAATGGTCCGGAAGCATCCGTAGGAGTGGCAGCCTGCCCCACCGCTGATGTCTGCTGAATGGACAAATCCACACACACAACCCACTTGGCTTGGCAGCAGGCAGCAGTCATGGTCCCTTTCTCCTCCTGTCTTCTTTCTTTGTCCTCTCTTTCTCTCTCCTCTCTGCCGTCCTCTCCCTCTTTTCCGTTCGAGGCACTTTTCGAGATTTTTCAGTTGTGTATTTTTTTTAATTTGGTGCCAGGCGAACCCACAAAAGAACTGGCAATTACCAGTACCAGTGTGGTAGGAAACTTGCTGCCAGCTTTCCACACAGACACACATTTGCACACACACGTTTACTCAAACTCCCCCTTTCTCTATCTCCCAATGCAAACAAACCAAAAACAACTACACAGCACACACAGGCGTTCTTATTACCCTACCTTCAGGCACGGAGGGCTTTAAATGTTTGAAACTCACCCTCAGAGTGCCTCATCTCTCGGGGAGAAGACTCAGGCGAGCCTTGGGCTGCATTTCAAATTTAGAGGCCTTGGATTATCACTCTGGGAGTCTTTGCGCGACCTCGTTGTAACCTGCGGCTCATTCTGACACATACACACACACATACAGGCCTGCCTATTTGTTCAAGTGTCCTTCAGCAGGTTTATTCTCGGATGAAATGCAGGAGCGTGGAAGCCCCGGTGGGCCACAGAGAGTGTTTGATCTCCACCAATTTCTGCTGCCGCTGCTGCTGTTCTCTGGTGATTTAATTAAAAAAAAAAGTGAAGAAAAAAATAACTCTGACCTATCAACAGTCCAGACCACAGTGAGTAGCAAAAGGAAGAGAGTAGGGATGGGATGAGAGTGCAGTGGAGAGAAATGGAAAAAAAGGAGTACAGAGAGAGAAACCGAGAGTGAGAAGGGGGAGACCAAAGGAGGGCTTGGAAAGCAAAAAAAAAAAAGTGGAACAACATCAAAAACCTGTCAGCGAGCGAGGGGATAAGGCAACATCAAAAATCGACTTTAATAAAGCATGATGCCTCCACGTGCAACCGGTTCCTTCTTCTTCTCCTCCCAACCCCTCATCTCCTCTCTTTTACTTTACCTCCCTCCCTGCATATGTCCCCTCAGTGGTTGTACCCAATTAGCACACAAAGCGTCAGCCACATCTGTGTTTGCATGTGTATGAGTGACAGTCTTTAACAAACCTCTAGGGCTTCCTGGGAAAGGAGAGATACCAGCTATTACTCATTTCAGCCACCATATAGGAGTCCCACACACACATTCAGCTGCTCATACATTTGCACACAAGGGTATTGATCACATTGCCTGGGATATCGCAGTGCCAAGCAGCTGGGACTGAACTCATACAGATTGTATTATACTCATGCAGCTGTAGTTTGTCATGTTATGCTGTTTACTGCCAAAGACGAGCTGGCGGTTATCGAGAAGCCCAGAAACACTGCAGCTGATCACAGTTAAAGGAATATATGGAATTGTTTAGTTTGTTCTGCATGTTATTGGATTATCTGCTTCACTGTCTCTTTAAGACTCCCTAAATTTTACATGTGTGTCCAGGCGGCGTGCATCCCAGTGCTGCTGAGTAACGGTTGGGAGCTGCCGTTCTCTGATGTCATACAGTGGAACCAGGCGGTCATTGAGGGCGATGAGCGATTACTACTACAGGTAACACACAGGGGTCTTGCTCACGCTTATTTACAGGTGCACAGTAAGACAGACACAGTGAGGATATCCTAATGGCCGGATTTGCCTTTAGGATATCTAGAGGTTCATTTATTAAAGAGAGGACAAGCAGGTTTTATTTCGGCACGCATCCAAACGTTGTGTTTCATTTGTTTTACAATAAATTAGGTCATCTTGAATTGAGAAAACCTCTCGAAATGCTTCTAGAAATGCAAAGAATTTCACAGAAAATGCAAATGAGCTGCTGACCCTGCAACCAAGTACCTGAAGTGAATTTAAAGAATCAATAAGTAATCGTCATTCAGCCGTGTTTTTCAGTCGTTCAGTCTCACATGCATCTAACAAAACAGATTAGCCTCTATCTCCAACCAATACAATGTCCTCTTCACTAGACAGACTTCAAGTTTCACTCGCCCTACATGCCTGTAACTGTGACATGAAGCATATTTTATAAGCTTCAAGTCATTTTATTCCTTTGTTTTATGCATAACTATAGTTATTACAGTGATACTGCCCTGAGCGCTGCCAAAACACGGATGACCTAAACTCATCGCTGTGCCTGAATGCATCCTGTGGAGCAGCTTACTCAGAGGTTGCATTATGCTCTCTTGTTTCCGTCACAACGTATCATTTTAACTGACATTTTTTAATGTTACATTATTCAGGATTTTCCACAAAATAATGTATAGACGCATACATAAGTAATCATCACCCACTCTCAGTGTATGTGATGTATTCTGCAGAGACTCTGCCCTCTGTCTGCATTTTCTTATTTTATTCGTATTTTTTGTGTTCACAACATTTACAGATGTGTACCCCCACAGTGCTCAGGTGAGATCAGAGCTGTATAAAAAAGTAGTGACCAGGTGCCAGACCATAAGCAGCACGAATCCAAGAGACACAGCGGCTACAAAAAATCACAAATGTAGGGAAGTGAAACGCCAAACCAGAGTGAAATCTGGGAATGGCTTTTACTTTGACTGTCTCTGGCGAGCGTCTTTACAAATAGTAACCGACAATCCTGCATACCGTTTACTGTGATCTGAAAAATATTTTATATTCTTTATATAAGTTATTTTCTTCTATTTAATGCATGTCACTACAGTCATTACAGTGATACAGCCCTGAGAGCAGACAAAACACTGATGACCTACACCCAAGTCAATGTAGACTCTGACTCATCTATTAATAATTAATACACAAAAGAAGGTTATAGATTACACATTTATAAGGGCATGGAGATAAATGATTAACAGAAACATCTAGCATGATGTCATTTTTAATGTTAATACTAAAAGAAGCACGTGAATGTTTTGGTTTTTTTGCCGTATCAATTCTCTTTTTCACCTTTTTTATCAACGCCATCCCAATTATTCGGCTTTTTAAAGAAATGCAGACACTTAGCTGCCATGAAATTTTTCAATGATAGGTAGCGCAATAGCCCACCATTGCAATGGCTAAAGCCAGCTAGGCACAAATTCATGAGTGTGAAATAAGACGTTAGCCTATACCAATTTAAAATTCACTGACTAAACTACGGTCTCAAAACGCAAACAGCCTTCAAATGTTTCTGTCATTGTTAAAAATATTCAGTCAGTGATGGAAAATCTTCCATTAGCATGACCTCTACATTGACTATGCCAGCAAAGTCAAGAGTTTTATAGCTGTTAAAGTACGGTGAGTAGCAACTTTTAAAAATTTTGTACATTTTTTAATCTAATCTTAATTTTTTTTTGTTGAACAATCAAAATAAACAAAGACAAATGTATGGATTTTTAAGGGAAAAACCAAAACTAATAATAATTACTGCTAATTGGCAAACATTGGTTACATTCCAACACAGGGGTCATACAGATGTGAAGTAGGAAGGGTGGCAGGTCCTGCCTGAAAATAATTAACATCAAACATTTCATTTCCTGCATTCTGGTGAAAATTCATGCACCAATTTGTGCTTTTCCTGCATCAATTTATGGTGCAATCGGTGCACCCCCCCAAAATTACACCAGTGTTAATGGGATAATTTTACTCTAAATTAAGGTAATTGTGTTTTTCTTTCATCTTCGTAGAGGTTTAATCTCAAATGTGCGCACAGTCAAAGCGATACATCCACTATGAAGGGCTACAAAGCAGGTAGAAAGAGTTAAAGTGAATTAGATGTGTACTTACAAAAATAATTCTTAACTTTGTTAAAACTGTTTAATGACAGATTGCAATGAGTGACAGACACTAGCCCAGATGTGGCTTCATCGCTTTGGCTCTCGATAACCTGTATCAAACGGTGTGGTTTCAGGTTGGAGCCCTCTCAGATTAAACACACATAGAGACCTTAATCCAGCTTCAGTTCAACAGCACTCACTCACTCCTCCTCTGTGTCTCCGCACAAATAAACACAATGAGCAAAGCCGGCTCACCCTCAGCTACAACCTTTATCTCTCCCTCACACAGAGTACATCGTGTCTCTTCTGCATTGATCTCGACCCATAGAGGACATGAATCGGCATTCAGCTAATGAACACCAACGAACAAGCCCCCGAGAGCTCCAAGCAGGGGAGACATTTTCAAATTAGGGCCGAATTGCACTGAACGAGCTGACCTCATCAGTGGCATTTCTGCATACCTGCAAAACTCTATAATATGCTCACAAATTTTCAAACTAGCTATGATCTGAGGTTAAGGAGTGTGCGATTTTCGCAGAGGAGGCTGAGTGGGGGCAGACACTTGAGACAACCTGACGACGACGCTATAGCGAGGCTGTCCTTCAGATGTACTTTGGGAAAGAAAGGGAGAACGTTCAGGATGGGGAGAAAGTGGGAGCAAGGTGAAGTAGTGGAATGTGGAGGAAGGTGTGCGAAGAGAAAACAAGAGACCAAGGACAAGAATTTAAGAAAAATAAGAGAGAAAAAGAGATTTATCGGCCTCTCAGCTTCTTTAACCGGCGCTCATTAGAAAATGTTAGCTGTGTGAAGACAAAAGGGTTTAAAGGAGTCAACCGTTCCCACTTTTCTCAGTTCAACATGGCTCTCTTCCACTTTGATTGAGCCGCTGAGCTTAACTCTCTAAGTGATTAAATCAATTTTGGTGATTCACTTGAAACCCCCGAATGTGGTCCTTACTAATTAAGGTCCAATTATCTGAACAACAGACCCCAAATCAGCTCTGTGTCAAATGTGTTTTTTTTAGGGGGGCAGATTAGGCAAGCACTCGATTACGTTCTGATCACTTAAATGCTTTTTCCTCCTTTTTCTCTTTTCTAGTCTATTTTAGGAGACACGGCTTACTTTAAAAAAAACAAAGTAAAGCTCTTTGTGGCTGTTATTCTCTGTACTTTTAATTCTGTCCACTGTCTGGATGTTTTACTTTTTTCATCTTTTGTTTTCAGGTGCCATCCACAGTGAGAGCAGTAGGGAATGAGAGAGTCCTGGCCCTCCGACAGAGGACTCAGATGCTGTGGGAAGCCTACTTTTCCTCAGTGGACAAGATAGTCCTCACCACACTGGAGGTTAGACTCAGCTTTAACACACAAAGGTCCCAATTCTTTGGGAAGTATGTGGCTGTAGAAACTTTATTGACACAGTGACAACTCGCAGTGTTAGTTGTCAAACTGCTATAGCTGGTGAGTCAAACTATAAGCAGATTGGAACATGCTTGTACTATGTTTTCTGTACTGTGCTGTGTCTCATCTCTGGCATTTAATATTAGTCATCGAAGAAGGTGACGAAAAGACACTGAGCTGATAAATCTGCCACCAGTTAGCTCAGTCTGTTACTAACAGGACAGTAAGTTGGCACAGTTTATTCCAAAGACATATCAGCAGCCAAGTTGGAAATAATATTCCCACTGGCCTCCTACTTGTAGTTTCAATTGGCGGTATCAGAGATTTCTGACAGCTACAGTATTTCCCATTTGGTATAGAAGAGCCAGCAAATGTGGCAGAATGGCTCCAATGTCGCTACTGCACTGTCAAGATAGCTTGCTGTTGGTCAAAAGTCCACCTGTCAATGTTAACCAAAACTGACTCATTACAAAAATATTCATTGCAATTAATTTTTGCTTCAAAATCTAGGGATATTAAATGCTGGTGTTATTATGCTTCACCCCACCAAACGATAATTTCCATATGCTTACTTGCTACATTGAGTTTGTGAAGAAAACTCTTTTCTTTCGCATGCTTCAGCAGCGAATGAAGAATCAAAACTGGAAAAAAAAATCTTGATATATTGAAGTCACAGGCGACCACTTTTACTTTTTAACTCTCACACAACTCGTGCAGCGTAATCCAAGTCTCATTCACTGGAGAGAGCATAGACACCTGTCTGTGAGGAAATACTGAGCATATATATTATATATTATTATACTGCACAAGTTGTGTGAGGGTTTTTAAACAGATGTTTTGATACCGTTTATGCTGTTGTCAAACGCGGACCCCTATGACTTCACTTCATCAAGACTTTTCTCCTGTTTTTGGAGGCATGCGGGAAAAAAAAACAATTCACAGTAACACAGGGTAACTAATACTTATACTGATATACAAGCGGCCATTCGGGGAATGCAGAATTCCTTTTAATATAATAATACCATCAAATCTTAACTTTGACCCCCCCTTGTGCCACCACTAGGACTGCTGTCTCCATTTCCCACAAATACTTTGGGATAATGTTGTTTTTGGCATCCGAGTATCGAAAAGAAACCTGATTGAAATGTTGTATAGCTCTGAATACTTTTCCCTTCTGCTACCATACAATTCTGCTCAGGAATGTGCAGCAACATCCAGTGAAAACATCTACAAAAAGAAGCTGTAAACACAGGTTTTCTGTTGAGCACAGCCATAGTTGCTACCTCTCTGCGGTTTACTGCCCGTGTGCTGTCATCAGTCCTCTTTCAGAAAGGCTTTTCACATTTGAATCAAACCACCCTTCTATCATTATGATTATGGGGTTGGACCTTGGCCCTGCTCTACATTTCTGCTCTTTTACTATCTAAGCTCTATGTTGAACTGCAGGTCTGTAGGGAGCATTTCAAAGCAGTCCACATCCGATCTGCCTGAAGTCTAACAGAAATCCCCTAATATATAGAAATGATATATCATTACCTTGCAAATATCAGTCTCAACCTGCCAGTTTCTGCCTCACTGCTCGTTATTATCAGACTGCAAGAAATCATCCTTTTTCACCGCTACAGGTCAGGTTAAAAAAAAGTTTCATCTTTGAAGGAGTCGTTACAACATAAAAAAGAAATAGAAAGCAGCTTGGGTTATTTTCCCTTATTTTTACAGCTCTAGCATCCAGTCTTGCTCATACATGCATCTCTCTCTGTCCGTCTTTTGTTTTTACCTTTCTGTCTTTGAAAAAGAGAAGAAATGTACTTCAAAGGTGCTCCAGCTAAGAGAATGTCATCTGAAGGTTAGCCCAAGGGTTAGACAACGCATGAAAAGGAATAAAAACCTCCTTGTGTGAGCAGTTTTTTGCACACACACTGCCAGCATCAATTTTAGTGCTTGAAAAATGTGGGGAAACAACAGAATTAACCCCTCTGAAATCTGAAGAAATCACACAGAGCGGTAGGCTGTGCACTCTGATGATCTTAAAGGCAAGTCTGGCAGCCCCCTAGTGTATTTGCTGCTGGGGATTTATGCTAGAGATAATAAAGGAGAGGTTCTGGAGGTTGGTGATAAGCTGCTTATATACATACAGCATGCAGAGGGGAACCTCTCCCCATGGGAGACAGCTGTGCAGTCAGCCTGAGGTCAGTGAGGCAGAGGGCTTCAGCAGCGTGGATGCTGCTGTTGCTGCGTGGACACCTCCTGTTGGTGCAAAATGGGAAGTGCACGGAGCATTTCATTTGGGATTGCTGTAATATGCAAACACAAGTGTGTCAGGTCTCAAATTGCAGTTTACATTAAGCTCCAAGACTCTCATCCAGCGGCTTAGAGGGGAGAAGTGAATGTGGTGCAGGCTTATACTAGATGAGCACAACAGCCACTTAACAACACAAACATGTTCTCTCTGCTTCTCACATGCAAGCCTCATCCAACGTTTTTTTTTTCCTCCACAGATCATTAAGGACCGCGTGTTCTCTCACATATCGAGGAACAAGTACATGTGGAACTCCCTGCCAGGAGGCCTGCTGGTCCTGCCAGAGTACTCCACTCACCTCGCACATTTCCCCTTCTACTACCTGGGATTAGGTAAACAAACACAACTTAATTTAAATGAGTCTGCACAACATGCAAATCCTGATTGCACATGGAGGATGTTGATGAGACTATTATGCAAGAACTGTGGAGGAAGAGAGATGAGCAATCAACACTCAACCAGCAAATCATAATCAAATATTTAGTCCTCATCTCTATTAGTTTTCATTTTGCAATCATGCTAAAAGACTATGCTACAAATGAAGGTTTGTTATTCCAGGGTCCCTACACATGTTTTTACCAATGACTTTTCAAAACTTTTCTATAATATTTTACTCTATTTCTATGACTGCATTTAAGTAGTTTAAAATGGATAGGCCTTTAAAGATGCATTATGTAACACTCACTTCATCTGCATCTGCGGATTAGCAAACTACTAGCACTTGCTCACTAGATTTACAATGATTAATCAATTATTTGTCAACTAATGCTTTAATCACCAACTAATTTGAGAACCCATTAATCAGAATTCTGTGATTCAAGCTTCTTAAATATTTTCTGGTTTCTTTACTCCACTGTGACAGTAAACTGAAAATTTAATAACAAGACATTTTAGGATGTCATCTTAGGCTTTGGGAAACACTGAACGACAATTTTTACCATTTTCTTACATTTTATAGACCAAACAATCAATTAGTTGCAAAAATAATCATCAGATTAATCATTAGTTGCAGCCCTATTGCTAACTTTGCTCACTTGTGATATGCTTGAATTATAATTCTGACAAGTTTGTATTGCTTTATTCCTTACATGCATGTTTTTTACAAACATGTATAGATGCTGGATTTATCATATTTGATTGAATCACCGTATATTGATAGGCTCAGTGTTGTATTTAAATAGCCAACCTGTTAACAGCCAACTGTTTGATCTTCGGGCTGAGATTTAGTTGGAGACGACAGTCCGGTGTTGTTATACTGTATGACTGTGCTGCAGCAGCCTCCCACTCGAGCTAATGTTAGCTATCCATCAGCTGTAACTGTCATTGGCATCATTTAGTGATTTACCACACTGACAGTTAATATTCAGTATCTTCTGTGCCTCAGATCCCAGCGTGAAAGCTGGTAAATTCTCTCTAGACATGTATTAGGATTGCCAAAACAATATATATTCAAAACTTTTCCAAAACATCCTGTTAATCCAAACAGTATTCAGCCCTGGGAAAGGTTTTTCTGATTTTGTAACTTTTTGAAGAATTTCATAATTGTGGCAATCCTATTTAATTTTCCACTTCATTTAGAGCCACTCAGTGTACATTTTTGACATTTTTCAGCCAACTCCAGCAAGGTTTGTACAGAAAGTCGAAATCAAGGTACTTTTTTCAGCACTCATTTTATTTTCCCCACAACCATCTATTGAGAATTGTGCAAATTTGTCAATGGAGCAGCCATGTTACCAGGATCTAGTGTAGACTTATAACTAATAACTGGCTTAATAATTTAGTTTCATAAAAAAAAGAATAATTCTGTTCTCCTCTCTATTATATTGAAGTACATTTTCATGGAGCAAGTTTAAAAATGTCTGTTTTTTTTAAGGTTTTCTAGGCCTGAAATTTCTGAGTGAAATTTAAGTACTTCAAGCACCTCAGGCACCTTGTACAAACCCTGTTACTTAAATTTTTGTTTGTAAAAAATAGAGACAATCCTGATTAAATTTGATGCAATCTATATTGCCCCTTTTCTACCAAAATGTACGCATGTATTCAGATTCAAACACTGAAAAACCCACAAAAATAGGCGATAGTGTATGGAGCGTGGAGGCCAGTGAAATAATTGGTGATAACCTTTTTTAAATATCTGTCACTTATTCTGTCTCTCTCTCAAACTCAGGGTGTGTAGGAGCGTGTCCGCCCAGGTGTTACGTTTCCATCGCTGCCAATCGGAGTTGGCGCCGATAAATACCTACGACTACTGCAGAGTCATTTGTCCCAAGAATTAATACCATTGTAACTTTGCTCACTAAAGACAGAGTGTACATTAGTGGGTTTCTAGTCCAGTGGAAATGGGGCTTTGGATGCTTTTAGCAGCATCCGTCAATGTCGTTTCTTGATACCACCAGTGGGCAGCGCCAGAAATATGAATTTCCACAAACTACATAAGTCGTTTTAAATTGTTTTTATGATCCTTGATGGACAGATACAGATCATTTTATGTTTTTCTCATAACCAAGAACACCTAATAAATAAAAATAATAATAAACACGTAATGAACTCTCTTTTACCCTCATATTTTTTTTTCTTTGACCTTGTCCAGGGGTCAGTCCGGGTCAAGAGTTTACTGCTGTCATCCATGCTGTTTCCCCACTGATCTCCCAGTCTCAGCCAATCATGAAGCTGATTCAGGTGGTCTCCAAGTCAAAATACTGCTCACAGGTAAAGAATAAAATATTTTATTTATTTATTTATTTATATAGAGAGTTTAATTGATAGGGACAATGCAAATCGACATAGTACAACTTCAGCCTGTTAAGAACAAGCTGTAGTAACTGATGTTTCACACACAGAGATTATAGCTATTGCTAGTTTCCAACTCCTGTCCCTAATTAAGTAAAGAAAAAGAAAAAAAAGGTTATCGAGGTTACATACAATAACAGTTATGGTTAAAAAAAGAAGACAAAAAAGTATCAACATTTACATCAAGGTTACATAGAATTATAACATACAGGTACAGTAAAAAGGACAAAAGCACACAAAACGAAGATATCAAGGTTATTTAGCCACAAATTTAAAAAAAGCATACTATTGCCAAACCCATCAATTGATTGATGTCAGCAGCTAGTTCTGATCACTTTAATGCGTCTTAATCTTTTCCCCTGCCGCTCCAGATCATCATTCTCTGGAACAGCGAGAAGCCGCCACCCAGTCGGAGCAAATGGCCTCCCATGCCCGTCCCCCTCACTGTGACAGACGGCAGGAGGAAGGTGAGAGCCAGAGCCCCTCACCGCTCACACTAAAGCTGGCTCTGACGCCTGAGTGACAGCATGACAAACTGTCAGCCGCTCAGTCTGTTTATGTATCTCTTTCTCTCACTCTCTATCTCCGTTACTCCGCTCCTTCTCCTTGATGTCTATTTTTCTCTGTCTTTCTTCCTATCCATGTACATCTGACATGTCCACCGATCCGTGTGGCGTTCGGTTTCATAAATGTCACTCAGCATTTTCATCTCCATTTCAACCTCTGTCTTTTTTTTTCTTTTTTTTTTTACTTACTCCCAGGGCAAAATCTATAAAGATCCACTCATCTCAGTCACTCCACATGATCTAATGTAACATGATCATCTCTCACTCATTCTCATCATCTCTCCAAGCACAGGCCAGACAACACGCACCCTACAGTACGACCGTTAACTACTGTATTTCTCTCTCAGACCACCAGTCGGTTCCTACCTCACGTTGCCATAGAGACAGAAGCAGTGCTGAGTCTGGACGAGGATACAGTGCTGCTGACCAGTGAGGTGTGTGTGTGTTAGTAATAAACACACAGCAGAACTGCACGCACATATGAAAAATCGATATTTCTGAAAAAGCACAACAGTATATAAGTGCTCTGTGTGTATTCGTAGGTGAACTTTGCCTTCTTGGTGTGGCGGAGCTTCCCTGAACGGATTGTGGGCTACCCTCCCAGGAGCCACTTCTGGGATCCCCTGAAGCGTGCCTGGGGCTACACCTCTAAATGGACCAATGACTACTCCATCGTCCTGACTGGAGCTGCCTTCTACCACAGGTACACAAACACACTGTAGCAAAGTATGGCGAAAAGGCCATTTAGAGCGTGTCTTTTTCTTATTTTGCCGTTTATTTTTTTTCATTATTATCTGAGAGGACCAGTGTGTGAGATTTAGAGGGATTTAGTGGCATCTAGCTGTGAGGATTGCAGATTTTAACCAGCTGAAATTTCTCCCAGTTAGTATTTTTTCAGTGTTCTTTGTCCAGGAGGTTTTTACCGGGGGCTGAATTATTTATTTAGCCAATCAGTAAACAGAGTACTGTGACTCCTGTAACATGTTGATCTACGCTGCAAAGAATTTCATGTTTGATGCTTTTATTCTATACAGACATTACGCAGATAACTGATGAGCTTATATAACATAAGTAACGACATAATCATTTGATTAGTAACTATATTGTGATGTAATTTCTGTGTTACAAATGTAATGTGATTGCAGTAACCTGTACTGTAATGCGTGACTCCCAAGACTGTTTATAAATTGCAACAGCAACAGCAAACAATGACATTAACCTCAACATGAAAAGCAAAAAAGAAAAATCAAACAGAAAGAAACAGTATCGTGGATAATTATGGGTATGGTCGAGTGAGAGAAGAGGAAAAGGAGAGGGTGAATTACTCAGGGATTACTTCAAGCTATTTGATTAATTCGAAAAGCCTGAAGTCGATACGTGCAGTGGCAGAGGGATGTGAGCTCTTATACAATATGAATGAAATTACTCCACAGGCAGGGTTCTTAAACAGCTATGAAAGCTTTGCCACATTTAGAGACAAGGTGGTCATTTTTGTTAGCAGTTTCTATGAAGAACACATTTTTTTCTGACTTTAATGAGTCTTTACAGCCCATAGGTTAGGCCCACTGTTATCTACAAGACCCATCTGCATTGCCCCAAATGCCTGTTTGACCACTTAAACAGAGAAATGACGACGAGTTAATTGTTAGTCCGTTAAAACCCTAAATTTAGTCTTTTGCAGGCAAATGCTCTAATATTGTATCAGTAATTTGATAGCACAGCAAATGGATTTTTCTCAGTGGAGCTGCTTTGCGAAGGAAAAAACATTAAATCCAATAGGAAAAAGCAGCAACTTCCCAGAATCAACTGCAACAACTTACATAAAGTTACAGGGTTAATTTTAGCTCCTTAGCCCAATTAAAACACATTTTAAAATGAGGCAGTGACAGGTGCTAAATCTGACAAAATGTAACGCATAATTACCAGCTGAATAGTGAGCGCTGCACTAAAACCTCCTGTCTTAAAAACTGGAGGAATGGAGAACATATGCAATTGTACCACAGGGGTTGAGTTTGTTGTGCACTATAAATATCAAATCCCACTGGCGGTGAAACGGTTAACTTGTCCCAGATACATATCATCAACATACATCACACCATCTACTGCTTTCTGTTCCCAGACCTTGTTACCGCACAGGTGCAGGTTAGCTGGCCTCCACCTGTGATAAATTAGACCGTAGATCTCTTCATTGTGTGTGATGCATTTTTATTTTAGGTGTTTGGCTGATGTGCTTGTCTGAAAAGATTTATTGTCATATGAGCACAAAAAAGTGGCTGAAATTGTATTAATGAGACAAAACGTTGGGTTTGGCACATCGATGACAGATGGGACAAAATGTTCCTGCAAGATGAATAACAGAACAATGTTTAATACAACACAGGTGAGAAAAAACAGCTTCTTTTTTAAATACTGTTTTCAAATCAAAATGATCCATTATCCCAGCAGCACTGTAGTCTGTGGTCAGGAAATCATGGAGTCTTTATTAGACAATAATTGAACTTTTGATGATAACATCAACATGATCTGTAAGCAAACCCGGCAGCATCTTGTTTTGTTTTGAGAAAGCCGGCTAAGTTTTATGTTGACACACCTTTGATGTTACGTCAGACCTTTTATTGAATCAGTACTTAAATTTTCTTTTATCAGCTGTTATTTTTGTCTTGTTGTCAAACAGGAAGATAAACAGAGTGTTGGATGTTTGCAGCAAAATCAACACAAAAGTCTCTTTTGCATAACAGACAGTTGTTAAAGAAAGCAGAGAGCAAATGTTTACTCATAAAGTAGCTTAAATATTTAAACTGTTTCTGCTTATGCACTCTTTTTTTTTCTTCCAATATCTATTTTGGATTAATATACTGTCAGGTGCTTTTTGCTTCTGACTTGTGTCTTTGTGGACAAAACAAAATCGCTGTGAGAGCTGTAACCTTTGATCACTGGGTTCAGGCCCTGACACACCAAGCCGCCGATCGGCCATTGGTGAGTGTTGGACGGTCAGTCGGCGTCAGACGGTCAGTCAGCGTCGGACGGTCAGTCAGCGTCGGTCGCCCTAGTTTTTGCATTGTATCCCGCACCATTGGCACTAGTGGCCGCTTGCCAGCTTGTTTTCGTCCGATTCAGCATGTTGAAAGGAGTTTGGAGACAGCGGAGCCCGCCGATGATTGAAATCTAAGTTCAGTTCAGTGCATGAGAAGAGAAACAGAAGTGAGGACAGCAAAAAAACCACCACAGTCAAGAGGGAGGGAGTTTAAAAACAAAGTTCTTTCACAAGGTAAGATTATTTTATTAGCCATTGAGCTTTTCAGCAGAAAAAAATGTAATTGTTATTGTTCGCTAGTGCACAGTAAATATAAATAATCATATTTTATTTGTTCTGTAAAACATCAGGTTGAGTTATAAATGTGCTACCATACTAACTAGGGTCTTTGAATCCGTCCTGTCGCTCTTCTGGTTTCCCTTTTTAAACGACAAATACAGCCTGCTGGTATGGAGAGTTCATTGCTGAAGTCTTTGCGGTGTGTTCAGGTGCAACTTTTTTTTGGCCGAGACACAGGCAAAGCAAGGCAACACAACAGTTAGTCTTTGTCGCTACTAATTCTTTGATATCAGTCGGGTCTGTCTGGGCCTTTAGTTATTGGAAATGACAGCTAAGAATCATCCAATGTTTGCTTTATCTCCCACGTACTGTAACCTTGTAACCTGTTCGCTCGAATTAAAGCTGCAGTTGGTAACTTTTATTAAAATAGGTTGTCAAATTTAATAAAAGCTTCACTATATCCACACAGTAGTACATGAGACAGTCTGTGAAAGAAATGATGTTCCTTCCCTCCTCGTACTGCTTCAAACGACATATATATATGTATATATACATATATATATATATATATATATATATATATATATACATACTGTATGTATTATATTGTGTGTCAGTCTCTCCTCTTTCACACCCTACAACCACTGTTCATACCGATCTCACACAACCACACACACACACACACACACTCACCTACACACCTGTATACAAAGTTTCTGCTCTCTTTTTTGTCTCTTATTCTACATACCCATCAGATTGTTCAGCAGATTCACTTGTTCTGTTATCATCACATTTCACAATAAAGGAAGTTAAAAAAATAAAGCTGAGGAGTCTCTAACACAGCTGTCAATCAGTGCTTGTGAACTGTGGTCAAACTGTGAAACGAGGCAGCGCTGCTCAAATATGAATCAAAATTCTGTTGCTGCATTGCCTATTTATTGCCTGAAATGTTTTCAGAATCATATTTTAGTGACCGTTTAGCTGTAAAATGAGAAAGTTTGTGACCCGGCTGCATGTTGGATACAGTAAAGCCAAAATCAAACACCGGTTAGAGCAAACTTTCTCATTTCACTTGTCACTAAAATGTATTTCTGAAAACATTTCAGGTGAGAAACAGGCAATGCAGCAACAAAATCTTGATTCATATTTGAGTTTGTCAGTTCGACCGCAGTTCACCGGCAGTTATTGACAGCCGTGTTGGAGACTCCGAGGCTCTGATTGGTTATTTTCAGTCGGCTATGGAAGATTCTTGCAAATGCCATTGGCAGCAGTAAGGAGGCAAAGGAACATGATCTTTTAACATATTCTGTTGTGTTGAAAAAAAAGTGTGAAAACAAAAAGTTATTTTCATAAAGGTTACCAAATGTAGCTTTAAGAATGTCCTGAATGCTAACGACCTTTTCACTATTTTATATTTTAATAGAATTATACACATTCCTGTTTAACCCTTATACCCCCCACAGGTACTACCACTACCTGTTCTCCCACTACCTGCCCCAGTCTCTGCGGACTCTGGTGGATCGCACCTCCAACTGTGAGGACATCCTGATGAACTTCCTGGTTTCTGCTGTAACCCACCTGCCGCCAATCAAAGTGGCTCAAAGGAAGCAGTACAAAGAGTTGCCCAATCCACAGGTGGGTATCCGTTTGTCCGTCTCGATTTCGTTTAGTGCTGCGGTCTGTCGATGCTGTTGACTCAAATGTCAGGTCAGCGCTGGATGACAAATGACGTCTTGTTCTACCTCTCAGGGTACAAAGAGTGTCCCCTGGGCCAACCCGGAGCACTTCAACCAGCGGCAGGAGTGTGTCAACACCTTCGCCAACTGGTTTGGCTACATGCCCCTGGTCCACTCTCAGTTTCGCCTGGACCCCGTGCTCTTCAAAGATCAAGTGTCTGTCCTCCGCAAGAAATACAAAGACCTGGAGAGAGCGTGAAAGTGACGGACAAAATGGGCTTGAAAGCATTGAGGTCTGGTTTAGTGGCCTTTTGGACAGGCAAATGGACCAATCAGTGGTGGACAGTCGTGATGGGATACTCACAGCTGTCTGGGATGTGTTAAAAGTGGCAGCGTGGTCCATTTGTGACATGGACAATCATCAGACAGACCCTGGTGGACTGTTCTGGACTATATACATATAAATAAAAAGAGAAAATGGCCTATAGAAGTTTAAAAGGAGCTTTGAAATGATTCTCCCTTATCCACAAGTCTGGTAAGACAGCAAAGGAAGAAATTTCGGGGGCCTTGAAAGGGTCCTTGATATCAGGCCTTTCACTGAGAAAGGACAATCTCGATTGGACGGCAAAAAAAATGAGCATGTGTGAACACTTCAGATGTCAGTGCTATTGCTGTGAAAACGGGAAAGAAATGGCCATCTCATGCCAGAAGGAACTGGTATCGGTGCCATGCACTCCAGCTGTCAATGTGTGTCTCAGCGTTACTGTGCAGGGACTGTCGCCATGGAAACAGATCATTTCACATCAAAATGCTAACTGTTAAACCAATAAAATGATTTATAAATGCAAATTCCGGCATAATGCTAGACGGAGTTCAAGTTTTTTCTCCCTTACTTGGCAAACACACACTCAAAGACATCCAGGACATATATTTTCAGCAAAATCAGGGAACCAGATTGTCCCATGAAACAATTTAAAATACTCAAGTAGTAAGACATATCAGTGAGGCCAAAAGTAACTGGACACATTTGGATCCCATGTACCAGAGAGACAGGAGGAGATCATTTCAACCATATTCAGAGTAAAAGAAGCATCCTAGGCAATGCAGACAGCATTTTTCTAAGAATGTAAAGAAAGTAGAGATATTATGTTGATTTAGATGGCACTCAGCTTGTGGTGCTCAGAACGCCAAAAAGTACATTCGAAAAAATCAAAAGCAATGTCTATTTCCTGAAATCATGACCCGTTTAGACAAGATAATCCACAGACCTCGTTAGGAACAGTTTCATGTTTCAACTGTAACACTGCAGAGAAGGCAGCGTGCACGATAGATGAGAGGCTCGTCTTTAAAGCATAAGATGTAAACATAAATGGCTGCGTGGGCCGTTGCTCTAGGTGAACGTGAGCAGATGCATTCAGTAGGAAGAAAACAGTTCCTGTTACTGTTGAGTTTTTCAAATGTTGAGTGCCATCTAGTTCAATCATACTGTAGAGAAGGCAGAAATTTCTACAGCCGATATCTCCAACAGTCTGCAACTCACACCAAAACAATCTACACTGATAAATGGCACTACAGGTAAGAGGAAAAATATCTGTTTTTGATTTTTGGATGAACTGTCCCTTTAACCATCTTAATTAGTCTGGTCTAAAAAACTAACTTTTTTTTCATTCATTATCAATTAATCTGGCTTTTCCCCCTAATTATTTAATGAATCATTTGTTCTATAAAATAACAGAAAAATACCCATCACCAAGGTGACATTTTCAAGTCCAAAAGCCATCAGAGAGGAAATTAAAAGAATACTATGATAATAGTACTGCTACTTAATATTCCAGTTTACAGGAAATAACTACACCCACTTCACATTGGGTAAACAAAAGCAGCTCATGTAACCCGAGACGAGCATATTTTCCTGATCTGATGGGTAGGCTGATAATTTGTGCCGTATAGCGAGCCTTGCACAGTTGAAAATCCTGGTATTTTTTTTTCCTAGCAATCAGTCTGATGGAGAGACCCTTTGGGCAGATTTGGACTGGCTGTGAAATTATTCTAAATACAATTACAGTAATCAAAGCGCTGCTCGATCACATGTCATCTTTGTTTTTGTGTCTCTGGGAATCTCATAGTCTTTGATGTTGTATCGGAGCGCTACAGTGATGAGCTGTTGGTGCGTAAAGAAAGATGAAAACAAACAGACAGGGTCGCAATATGCATCAGTGTGTGCTGGTGGATGCGCCTTGATGCACTTCTACGTAATCTCAATTGTGAAGGAAATCATGCATTCCCACATCTGCCCTCTGGGTTGGAACTGAAACAATGACGCACATACTGTGAAGTCTGGCCTGTTTTGTATGTAAACACAGAACTAAGAAATATATATTCAGAAATTTTGTTTAAAAAAAAAAAAGAGTTTATTTCATACAAAACAGAAATGACCCCAGTAGACCTACGTTTTGTCCCACAGTTTACAAAAATAAATTCACAAGCAAGCAAGTCTCAACACCCTCAGGGTAAACAGGTGTGCTGTCTCGCACTCAGGAAGCTAATCTCATTAAGCACACGCGCACGCACACACACTCACACACACACACTTATGTACAAAGCACCTGAGATACATAGCTGCCAAGGGGCTAATTTGAATTCTGAACTCATAGTGTTTCTACAACTGACAGAGCATAATAAGGGCAATTGTTCGTATTGTGAACACAGTCGTCAGATCAGCTTCTGTGCTTTCTGGATGAATTACCTGCAATGAATTCAAGTCTGTCTGGTGTCGAGTCAGCACCCGAGGGCAAAACACCGTGAATGCGGCATTTTAAGAAAACTTTTTGTTTTTACCTGAGGCAATACAGGTTTCAACTCATTATTTAAACGGTAGAAAAACAGGAGTCCATAACATATTTGAATAAACACAGTGACAAAATAACAGTTGTAGAGCACTTGGCAAACATAAATTGGGTTGTTGGCTGCTTTGTACAGAAAGACAACGATTCTTGGTGTCAGTCTATCAGGTTGTTTTTTTGTTTTTTTTAGCTTAAATTAAAGAGACACGTAGGTATTTTTCAACCTGGATCACTGAATGTTTTTCTGTCTACGTGACTGATGGAGACAACAATTGTTGAAATTGGTCCAGTTTTGGGAGAGACCAATCCAGCCACAGCAGCCAAACAGGCTGCAATGTAACCCCAATGAGCACCTGTGCAGAGACAATTTATGTCAACCGAAAGTGCTTGTTTTTGCCGCTGACAATGTTAAAAAATATAGGAAACATAGGAAAATAGGGTCCGGGTTAGCCTTTAAGTCTTATCCTATCTAAATAACTTTCCCCCTCAACAACTTTAATATAATACATAGTAAACACGGGTGAACTGTGACATGTCAGTTTCAGTAATGAAGTGCCAAAACAAAGGAGGTGTACCAAAGTGAAAGGTCCCGAAAATTCCCTTATTTCACCTGTTTTTTAAAGAGTTAAAGATTAGAGAGTCTGTGGAGGAATGTATCTTTTAAAAAGAGTGAAACTATCATTTCCTGAGCGTCAGCATGGCGTTGACATCCCACAGCAGGTTCCTCATCTGATCCATCAGAACCTTCATCTCCTGGTTCTTCTGACGCACCTTCTGCAGGAGAACCAGGGAGACACATGACGTCCCTCAGTTAAGCACATGAACCACAGCTTTAACATTCACTCGCTGTAAATATCATTAAAGGCTGATTCACGATTATTCCTGCTGGAGGATTCTGAGAGTAAAAACAGATACTTTTTCATTTGTGTGCCACTATGCTGTTAATAAAATAAACAAGCTCCGCAGCCTGAGGCAAACATTTCCACTGTTTTTCCACTGGCTGCCTGATGGCAAATCTACCTGAAATCTTCATCCCACTGGAATATTACCTCTAATGTTTACAACATTAACGCTCTGATTTTAAATTGGCTTAAATTGCAGACAATAGATGTTTTCTGCACCCACAGCAACAAGGTGTACCCTCGCCTCGGTGTCAGCACTGCCACCTAGAGGCTTTCTTCTATAAGCAAAGAGCAAAAAAAAGATTCAAAATAAATGTCAGCCTGAACTGCGAGGTAGAAATATTGTGTCACCCAAGTATCTGTATATTTCTGTTGTTTAAGACAAGGCAGCAGTGTTGGACTACAAATGAAAACATGTCTTTTTCATGCACTGGTCTATTTTAAGATTTTGGGCTATTTTGCTTCAATGTCTTCTTTAAGACTAAGAGGAATGAAAACATCCACAATGTGCATTTAGGTTTATTTTACTTCAGATTTCTGTTCTGGAAATGTTGGGGAAAAAAGCATTTTAATTATAAAATGCCTGATTTGGATATTTAAACATGAAATTCCAGAGAACTTTTAACACCAACAATAATTTTCTTAATGTAAATAATCAACTCGTGAGGTTTTACGGTGATAGCTACACTTTAAATTATTTTCCTTATTCACCTGTAATGTCTTATTTTCTTCTTAAGATAAGTTTTTTTCATACTTCAGTCGCACTTTCAGACACCAAACTTTACAGTTTTATTCCTATCTATAGTCTGAGGGTTTTTATAGGCCGATTTCTTCATATATCATTTATAGCTTGATTTATAGAACATTTTATTCCTCAAAACACGGCAGATTTTTGTATGGCTGTTGACAGTAGTTTCTGATTTATGTAGTGATAAAAACAGATATTGACTCTGACAGGTCAATTGTGCCTCCCCTAAATTATCTTTATATCTTGACAGACCAAGTGTTACTGAAATATTTGAGCAATACGCGGCATATTACACTGATTTGTAATTTACAGCGTGTATCTTATTTATTAGTGCGTGGGTGAGTGCAGGAAAACTGCTGCAGCATAGGGATTTGTGTCGGTCTCTATGACTCTTACGACTCAAATGCAGAAAATAACCATTTTTCAGTATGTGAGAAGTAACTGCTAATTATTACTTGTGACAGAAAGAAAACAGAAACACACCTCCAGGACCTCTTTTCTCTCCTGGTAGACAGCAGGACTGCACGGCTCCACTTTGACAGAAACCAGCTCCTCTCCCACGAACGGCAGAAGCTGAGGACACAGAATACATAACGATAAGTTTTCCCCCGTCTGTCTATGAACGCAGAAGGTTGTGACGCTGAAAGACCGGAAGAAAGTGTAAAAAAAAGGCAAATGTCAAAATTCTGTAAATGCATTCAATTAAGCCTGGTCATTTTCTATGTCCTTCTAATGTGTTTCAAGATTAATATTTGTTTTGTATTCCCTATAAAAAAGAAACATCGAAGCAGAAATGTTGGGCTCTGACCTCTGATGGTCCCTCCTGCAGGTCAGAGGTCATCTCCACGCAGCGTTCATAGAGGAGCCGGAGCTTTCTAAACAGCAGGGCGAGCTGCCGTAGGTGTTCCTGCAGCTTCCCAAAGCGATCCTGGTACATCGCCTGGCTCTGCGTCACACCGTTAGGAAGCTACAACAAAGACACAACGTCTCTCATTAATCACATTCACTGTTTTAATCCCAAACGTCTCTCTCCTTTGTTTTTTTTTAAGTGTATTAGATATAAAAGCACATGGATGGTGATGCTTCAAGACGGGTAAAATGCACAACTTTTGAGTCCATGGTCCTGATGCTGCTCCTTTACTCTGACAGTTTTCAGTGCAGGAAGAAAAAAAAAGCACTCGCTCAGTTTAATGCACAAGGACAAGCTGGAAGAGAAGAGTGATACACTGAGAATCACAGCGAGAGACAATTAGAGACAGATCAAGTTGAGATGGAAGGATGAGTGAGACAGATGCTGACAAGCATGCCAAGCAGGTACGCCAGAAAGGAGGACGGGACAAATGCAGACTGACAGACAACAGAGGAACCCGGTAAGCTCAAAAAACTGCAGCCATTCATTTACACACACCTGATGGAGGACCGAGAAGACCAGACTGCAGATTACACTGATATTTTCTCACAGTAGCTAAACTAAAATTGTCATCTCTGATAGCAGTAAAGAACTAAATACTAACACTATCTAACCAGTCATCTACGTAGATAGAGGTGGACAAAAGAAATTATTTGACAACTCAACTGCGGAAAAATAAATGTACAACAATTTTATTAATCTATTAAAAGAGACAAATTTCATTTACAGCATCACCAATGTGAAAATTTGCTGCTATTAAAACATTATAAAAGGACTTTTTAAAGAAAATTGTTATCCAGAGAAAATAAGCAACTGCAAAATGACACTTTAGCCTGTAGAATTTGCAACTAAATTTATTTTCTAAATATTTATAGATAAAATAATTATTTTAATATTCAAAAGAAGTAATCTTTTGACTTTAGAAAATTTCCATAAAAACGATGCAGCTTAATCTGCAGGTGAGCGTTGTATGATATGACCAAAAGCTCCAGATCAAGAAAGTAATTGGACACTGAGTTGAGACTGTTTTGTCAAAAAATTTGAGAAATTGAGATAAATCAGTAATGAAAATAAGGATTGTTCTCAGTCCCTGAAAAAATATTGCACAACCATTTTAATTTAAATTAACCTTTTTAATGCACTTTGCACTGCATTTTATGTATGAAAGGTGCTATACAAATAAAGATTGCTACTATTATTATTATTATTATTATTATTATTATTATTATTATGATTATGATTATGTTGTTGTTGTTGTAGGCCAATGCAACAGTGAGACAGCCTGACACCTTATCACACCAGCACCTCTTTGACACTTCATCAGTAAAAACTGGCTTCACAATAAAAGGATCTATATAACAGGTAGTTCCGTTTCATGAGTGCTGGGACTGACATCATGTATCACTCCGCTCTGCAGGTGTTTAGAGCCGTTAATTACGTTAATTAGCCCGCATTAACTGTCGTCATAACAACCTTCGCACCGCAAAAAGTAACACATTTCTACAAATTACATTTGAGTTAAATGGTGAACTGTCGACAGAAATGGACAAAGAGAGAGAAAGAAGCCTGAATATTTGACTTCAAACCTCCAGGTATGTTCATAATGTCGAAATCTGTTCACCCAACAAGTTGCTAACTCGTCGGTATCACAGGTCCGCCATTGTAGGCAACGAGACTGATATTTTACTGGCCGCACAAAAAACCCTAAATATACATATAAATGTACGCGAAACAAGGTGGCTGCCCTGTGGTAACGTACTTACACCAAGCAACAAGCTATTGTGCGGAAATGTTTGAGTTGCTTGGCTCGCCATTCAGTCCCAGTCCAGCTGCAGAAGGCATGGCACTACTTCTTTTGTAATATTGACTATAGACATCGCTTAACCCTTTAAAACCTGAGCAAATTAGCTTGATAATCTTTCAAAAACACAGGAAGAAGCTGTTTATAATCTTCACGATAAGGAGAATATTATTCCTAAATTTGGTTTTCTGGGGCTATTTTTCTATTTTTTTATTATTCGTTTATAATTAACTGTCTCACTCTTCAAAACTAATTTTCAGGTCATTTTCTCGCCACCTTTTGTAAGATTTGTTTTCAAAATAAATCAAACCAATTTTCAGGCTCAATTATGACAGGCATTTGAATAAGAAAAAGAAAACTAATGTTTCAGGTTTCAAAGGGTCAACTACCTCATACCAACCAAATAGATAATAGGATTCATCTCAAATGCAACCCACTTGTTATATCCACATAACAGTGGATCCTGCAGAGTAAGAGGCACGTGATGCTGTTTGCAAAATCAGGCTTTTGCAGCATAACAGCATCTCATTATTCATTATTTTTTGCTAACAGTCTGCTGTCCAGTACCTGCGTGGCTCGGGCAATCTGGAAGATCTCCATGGTGCGAGTGACGATGTCCTGGACGGTCTCCTGTCCGATCCGACAGAGGAACACCGGGGAGATCTCCCTCAGGGCTCCCTGAGGGGGCATGGGCTGCTGACCGGCGGCTGGAGCAGCACCGGGGGGCAGATGTGGCTGCTGCTGCGGGGGCATCCCGGCCATCCCCGGCTTCTGAGGTAAGGAGGCTGCCATCACTAATCTATGAGGGACAAAAAAATCCGAGACAATTACATAAAGGTGATAACATGATGTGACCGATATCTGAACATGACCTGTTAACAAATGTTAGCACAAGCTAGTTTATATGACGAACAATTAGGGTCATGTTAAAGGAAAAAAAGTTAGATTTTGAGAGTAAAAGTCATATTACGAGCAAAATGTTGCAATATTTTGAGAAATAAGTACTTGTATTATAACAATAAACTCGTAATATTAAGAACAAAGTCGCAGTTTTACGAGAAAAGTCTTTATTCCAATAAAATTACGACTTTATTCTCGAAGTCTAAAAAATCCTCCATGTTGCCCTTAAACTCGTAAATTTAACAGAATAACTGAAAGTTTCAAAATTATCATTTTGCCTAAAGTCCTGACAATATTACGCAGCTCTACAAAAAAATCCCCACAATCTTAAAAACGTCTTTTCTTGAACGCACTTAACTAAAAACACTAAACAAACAGCGTTTTCAACTGACAAAAGCGTATCTTGGTGGCTAAACATGCTAACGTTAGCCCACACAATCTAATGGAAAATCAAATGCACAGGCTAGCTTGTTAGCCGCTAACAAGCTAACTAGCTGCTAGCCAGCCCAGAAAATCGCTTACCTAAATGAACTCCCCTCAGGTGACTGCTGTCCAGAAATCCACAGTTAGCTCTAGTTATTGTGAAAAACAACGATTGCTGATTTATTATTTTAAATAAGACATAATGAGACCTCGCCTCGGATTTCTTTCATAAAGCGCCGCACGTTACTGTTTTCATTGCGTCACTTCCTGTAAAAGGGGGACAACTGTCCCACCACCAGATGGAGACAGTAAACACCAACCTGTGTCATCGATTTAGATCCTGTCCCCGCTTGTATTTTTTAAGACGTCTTTTCCTGTATTTGAACTTACATTTCTTATGAACATGCATTTTTTTTGGCTTTTTTTACGCACTTTATCATCGATTTTATTCCATTTCCTGCAAATTACATCTCATGTTAATCTAAATCTTCAGATCATAAACCAAATTTTTGAAAATAAACTCAAATGATGCATCAGTTCTTTATTCTAAAATAGGAAAGCTACTAAAAATGGAATCTATGTACCCTACATAATCTTTCATGAGCTAAAGTATGCTTTTTTGTTAGTGCCCTGGTATTTTGTGTTAAAGTATGTATCATGTTTATACTGTTTATTATTAAAATGTATTTAAAATATATCTATATGTATCTATATATCTATATATGTCTATAAAAGATAGACACCAACCTTACTACAACAAAAATTTGAAGTGGACATATTCAGTTCAGTTTCAGTTTAGATTCAGTTTACATAATAAAAGTAGCACTATTACCACAATGTGAAGTCAAGTAAAAGCCTGCATTGAAAATTTTACTGAAGAAAAAGTATTTAAGTTTAAGATACACTATATTATGTTTTTTATAATAAAATGTACAAATTGCATAAATAAGTGTCCACTGATTGGCAATAATACTACTACTAATAATAATAATAGTAATAATATACCTCTTGGAGTTTTAAATGAAGGTCATATGTGTGAGACTTGTTTGTCTTAAAGCTCGGCCAGCCAAATTAATTCAGTAATGGCTAATCATTTGCCTTTCATTGTGCTGACCTGTTTTTTTTATCTGTTAAGTCAGTGCTGCTGACTTTTTCTGTGGTTTACATAAGATCAAAGGTTACACGTGTTGTGATTGCCAGAAGTTATCAGGAAGTACATTTTGTTTTTTAAAGCCATGTGAGTTATAGTTTAAAAAGCCCTTTGTTGACCTTAAAAAATACTGAGTGAAATCACAGAGCAGGAATCGATATTTGGTAAAAATAAAAGGCAATAGCTTTGAGTTTTGAGATCCCTTATCTCTGCGTGTCCAAGAGGAAAAAAACCTCCATTTGCATGTATTTTATATGTCCTCCAACGCCAGAATGGATCAGATTAGCAGTGTGCAAGAAACTAGCAAGAACAGAAAAAAAACTGCAAAACTGATTTTGTAGCTTAATGCAGAGCTATTTTACTACTATTAAAATAACTTTAATATTTCACTTTCCCTTGCACTGTGTCACTGCGAACAGTGCCCTGTAGTGACTTCTTATTCAGCCTCCCCTCCTTTGTGCACTATTTTCATAATGGCTGTGTGTGTGTGTGTGTGTGTGTGTCTGTGTCTGTGTCTGTGTCTGTGTCTGTGTATGTGTGTGTCTCTGTCTGTGTATGTGTGTTTCACTGCACAGCTTCAACTTGAATCTTAATAGTATCACAACGGTGATTTGGTTAGCAGGCAGGCATTACAGGCAGAGGTCACAGGAACACACTAATGACAACGAACAGCACAGCAGTCAGATGCAGCACATTCAAGTGGGATTGGTTCGGTTTATATGAACAATCCCTCTTCAGTTGATGGTTTTCTAAATGTTTCATGCTTTTATTTTAGTCTTACATCAGCCATTACTCATTGTTGCAGCAATGCACTCCAAAGTTTTGCAGTTTTGAGTTTTTACGAATGTGACTGTCTTTCTGAGCATCAAATGAAATGTTAACATTTCCTCCGTCTCATCTTTATAGCTGAATTCCTACCAAGGCAATAAAATCAGTATCTTATTTCAGAAGAAAAATGTCACACAAACGAGCTCAATAACATATCGATATCAGGGCATGGAATTTATTTAAAGCTAATACTACAAACAGGAAAAATATGTCATGAATTAAACACGCAGCAGCAGTGACGACAGTGGCATTGGGTTATCTGATAGAGGTATTAAAATGACCGATACCAGGAAATATGCACCACAGTGATAACACATCTGATAAAGCACGACAAAGGCTTGCTTCACAGCTGCCAGAACAACCTGTTTCATGGACAAGTTAGTTTCCTTCTCTGTCCTTGAGGTTGTGTCGTGATGATCAGAGAAAAGTGTGTTTTAGGTAGTAAATTTGTGGTTTGCATTGTGACGCCGATGCTGATGTTGAGTAGTTGTCTAAACAAGTGTCCAACCAAAATATAATAATAATATTTTATATATAATAATACCAAAATATTATTTGTGCATGAGTGCAATGAGTTTGTCACTTCATTGCTTTGTTTCTTAGAGAGTGATAAGGCACCAAGTATTTTTATACGAACTTGATATGAAAAACTAAACATCACAGAGGCACATTCCTTTCTGCTTGCTTCACGTATTCCAACAGATCGGCTGCTAGTCAACACGCAAGGTGAAATTAGACATGCTTTATTCACCAAATTTTAATCAGAATCACTTTCATTCAGGTGGAAAAATGTCAAAGTGAGCAGAGTAGAATTTTTGTGTTATCAGCATCACCCTGCAAGTCGTCCTTGGTGATTGGTTTCTGTGGTTACATCCCATTTTTCAGGGATTTAGATCTGTTTTCCTCGGCTGACTTTCTTTTCCTCTATTTTATCTGAGCTTGGTCGAAAGTGAAAAGTTAAATATGAAAAGGAAAAAAATATAAGTTTCTGTTTCCATCAAAGTGCTCTGTACAAAGGGCAACCTGTATTCTTTGCAAAATTATGAGCTAGAAGTTGTTAGAACACAGGAAAAAAAATTCACTATTAAAAAAAACCAGTTACCTCCAGCTGCACCAAACAACAAATTTTAATTAGCACATAAGTAATTGAGACCTAATAAGTAATAATGTTCAAACTGTTATTCATCACAAATGATTAAGTTTTGTTTAGAACACCCAAATTAGAAAACTAGAGCCATGCATAAAGCTCTGCAACAGACGAGCATGCCTTGTCTTTTCTTTTTACTTGTCAGGTTCAGCGTCACCGGCAGGCCGAAAAAAAGGTCACCAAACAGTTGAAAGCAGCGTGGAAGCCAGTGAAAATGTTACATTGGTTCTTTTTCTAGCTTTTACTTATTCAGTTTCTCTTTCACACGGAACAATGTTTAAGCACTGCTTCGACATACGGACGGTATTTGTTGGCGACGTGTCATCGCATCTCATCAGTAAAGGGGCTAAAATTTGCACATTCACCTGGATGTTGAGTTTCCATCATTGCTGATCCGAGCCGGTGCTGATGAATACCTGTGGCTGCTGCAGAATCTTTTAACCCAGGTATGAATGCTGATCTTACACTTTCCCTTTACATATAAAAGCCAGATGTTAGCTGGTGTTAATGGGAGTAATTTTATGGTATGTCACCACCGTATTTCTTTTCTTAAACCTAACCTATGTAATTTTACTTGCCTAAATGTAACTTCAGTAATTTGCTTCAACCCAACCTTTGTAAATTTATGTAAAGTATTGAACTTTATTCTAATTACATAAGTGACAACGCTAATTCTTAAAATACCATATGAACTGTTGAATGTGCATTTTTGTAAGATAGTGCTGTGTGAGCATATGTTGAATAATACCTGCTGTGGCTAAAAAACTGCAGCAGAGAGCAGAGAGTGAACAGAAAGGGGCTGGAAAAGTAGAGAAAATAGAATATGAAATATTGTTTAAAGCCACATTAAGCTAAACAAATTTGTATATAATATTAACAGTAAGGTAAAATGTTTAAAGTTAAAATTGTATTGAAGTTTGCTGCCCTGGAAATTAGTTTTTTACCATGTGGCACAGAGGACATTTTAGTGTTTAGTAACTACTGAAAAATAAAGGCCCACACAGCACACCCAATGCTGCTTTGGACACGAATTTGAACAATCAAGTTGAGCTGGAAAAATATGTAATATAATATTTCTTGTAATACGGCACTATTGTAAGATGTGGGACAGTCCATGGTTCCCCAATCCTCTTGGCATCACATCATTAGTGTCCTTTAATCTCCAGGGTTGAACAGGGAAGTAATTGGCAATAGGTAAAAACAAAATGTAACTCCAGCTTTGCAATAGAAATACAGTACAGTCTCCATTTGACAAGATGACAAGACAAGACGTAACCAAACAAAATTTTTGATCGTGTCATAATCGTAATTTACATATCACATTTCACTTGTCCGCTCTCTCTTGGCATTAAGGTAAAGCTATAAAAGCTCCAGGGTACAGTGCATGTTTTTACTCTCTCTCTCTCTCTCTTTGAGGATAAACTGTTATCGGCATCTGTTATGGAGAGCTGGCAGGTACAAAAGGACAGACCGAGAGGCAGGGACAGCCGTAAAATACAGCTGAAGACCAAGATGGAGACTACAAGGATGCTTGTCCTCACTGTCTGTTTGACCTTTATGTCAGTGGGCTGCACTGAGGTAAGAGACACTTTGGAAGCAAAAGACCGGACTTTGTGTCCACATTCTTGGGTCAGTGATGGACAAACAGTTGAGCTTTTCTAATTTGTGGACACCGGTTGGACGGCTGCTTTCAAGCGCAAACACAGCTGATTTTGTTTTTCTGGCTTAAGTGTGATCACAGTCAAATTAGTTTGAGGTAAATGAAACATTTTAATGCAACTCAAAGTCTAGGCAAATGGAGCAAAATAGAGAAACTGAAATAGGTTTTTTGGTATAATGAGATGGTGCATCTGTTTGGACTTTACTTTTTTAAGCCTTTGAACCCTGAGAAAATTGGTTTCTACTAAAAACATGGCGGAAAAGATAATGAGCAATTTGGCAAGTTTTGTTCTGCAAAATGCAAGAAACTAGTAGATGTAAAGAAAAAATTAAATCTAGGGAAAATGTCCAGAAAACTGTATTTATAGTTACTTTAAATTTATTTTTCTAGTTATCTTACTGAAATATCACAATTAGTTACTACTGGGGTTTTTAAACATAAATCAAGCCAATTCGCCCCAGTTTTAAATGGTATAAAAGAGAGAAAAATTTAAGAAAAGAAACAATAACAATTAAAAAAAAGAGTTAATTTTTTCTCTTGGAAACTGTCGTTGCCACACATTTAGTAGCTGTTCTGGACTTTTTTCAACACTTTAAGGACTTTCCATCAATGTTGCCTTAAAATCGGAAATTGAAAGTTTGTACTTTGCTGACAGTGGTTGATTTTTTATTGCTTTTTATTTGTTTTGTTTTTTCTTAAAACTTAAAAGTGAAACAGCTTGGCTTATTAGATGTAGCTAGTTTACATGTAATTACCCACACACTTTATCTTTGAAAAGCATTTTAAATTGCAATTTTTCTGGGGGTTAATGGGTTTAATTAACCTTTTGTACAATCCCAGTGTTACCAAATGTGTTTTGTTAAATTTCAACAGCTCCACTTCTGCATAATTATGACTAGGAAATATATTTATAGCTCCTCTGCTGCTCTACAAATTCTTTCTTTTGTTAGAGGGAGCTATTTGGTTTCAGCTGACAGGTCGCATCCAGTTCAGTTTCCAGATGAACTGCATGTGACCTATCAGAAAAAAATAAATCGTAGGTTTGGACCACAGTACAAGTACAGCACAGTACAATACAACAAAGAGACAGATGCAGAAATACTGTGTGCGCAGTCAGGAGACAACTAGTTGTGGGCAGGGCTGTTCTGCAGGCCTCCACCAACCACAGCAACATGCAAAGTGTGGTTAATGTTTTCATGCTTTGTGGACTCACCTGGAGCAGCAGGTGCTTGACCTCTGCACGATGCGGCTCCGAATATTTTGTTTCTGACACAGAGATGTAGGAGCTATGTTGTCAACGACCGTACGGTACAGGCAGGAAAACACATTCGTGTTCAGTGTAGGCAGGTGGAAAGAGAATTTAGCACAGTGAGACAAGACAAGACAAGAATATAACATATAACTGCTTTTTTAAAAATAATTTTTAAAAATAATTTATATTGGTACAATAATTTCTTTTAAGGGTTGGTTGACACAAAATACAGACATTTATAGTATATATTAAAGTTTCATGTACATCAAGTGCAACAAATTGTGGTTTAGCATATTTTCAGTTTAATTATTTGCTTTTTTATTTTTTACAGGCATTAAATTTTATTGTTACCATATGTTTAAGATTACTCAAACCAAATTCAAGAGCAGAACTGTTTCTTAAGTTAAAGAATTATGCTTTATCTAAATTGAGATTTTCACTCACATCCATTAAAAGATAAAGATTTAAATTATAATTCACTTTTTACATATGTAAACTTGTCACAATAAAGTTCCATTTACATAAAAAAGGGTTGGTCCATAAATGTTAAATATTGTCTCACGTACTTCTAGTAGTATCTCGCCATGCGGATAGTTCTTTTATTTGCTTAATCTTAAGAGGTCTTTGTCTGGGATTTATGCTGCTACTTCTAAGCAGTCGAGGAATTTCTTTTGTGGGCTCATGGCACTAAAAGACAAAAAATCAACAGCAGCATGTACTGTACTAGAATAGTTTCACATTTTGGGAAGAGTGAAACAGTGACCCAGTTCCTCAGGACATCTCACAAAGGTCACCGTGAGTCTTTGTTTACGCTAAATGTAACATTATACTGAAGAAATAGTCCCTGTAATAGTTGTTCACAGTGTGATGTGTGTAGACTAACTGGGACATTGGTGCTGCAGGTGGAAATTAACAAGATGCATATCTTAGAAGCTGCACAACCAGCCAAATCGATCAAATGGTGATAAAAATGCTCAGATGCATGGCTGCTGCAAAGCACTGCAGGAAGTTACTGGTTAATTAAATGATTAGTCCAGGCATTAGTATTATCACAGTTTGATTATTGTTCAGTTATTTGGTCCAAAAATAACAGAAACTAATTTAATTAGACTGCAAGTAGCACAGAACAAAGCACCTTGCATCGTTCTTCACTGCCCATAAGAATTATAAATATTATCACAACTGAAACTCTAGAAATACTCTCATCAACTGCCTTTTTTTTCCCTAAACAGACATCATTATTTGACAGTCGTCAGAGAGTCGTCTTCTGTTGCCTCCATGTAGAACTAGTTATTACAGAGGACAGTACATTATCGATACATTTTTTTCTTGTGATTTAGTGGATAAATTTCCAGGTACTTACTAGTTTGTGTTAATTGTGTGTTGTTTTGGTGTTGTAATGTGTTTAGTCGTATTGTGAGTATGAGACTCCAGGAAGAGTAGCTACTGTTTAACACAGAAGCTAATAGGGATCTTAAACAAAAAAAAATACTACCAAAACTATCTGCATGGCTTGATAGCACTTAACTTAGTGAGAAAATATGTTTAATATGTTTTTTATTACAATGCACTATAAAAATACTATACAGATAATGCATTGGCCACAAATTGTGACTGTGGATTACAAACTGTTGCTCTCTTTTTACAGGTGCTATCTACAACACCTTGTAACTCTAACTGCACAAATGCAACAATGGCCAGCAACACCAGCCAACCAACTGGTACCATGCAACCTGCAGCAACAACCACATCACTGCCTGGTTACACCTCTACGAGCGTGCCCTCCAGCAGCCACAACAATTCAACCAAAACACCTTCCACCTCGTCCTCCTCAGCTGTCTCCTCACGCACCACATACACCACAGGCACCACAGGCACCACAGGCACCACAGGCACCACAAGCACCATACACACCACAGGCACCACACGCACCACACGCACCACACGCACCACACGCACCACACGCACCACAGGCACCACAGGCACCACAGGCACCACAGACCCCACAAGCAACACAAGCAACACAAGCACCACACGCACCACACACACCACACACACCACACGCACCACAAGCACCATAAGCACCATAAGCACCGCACAAGCCACGTCAGCAGCTGGGAGTGTTGTGACGAAGGGTCCTGCAACTTCAGCTGCAACATCTGCCTCTTTGTTCAGACCCTGCAGTCAACTGCTGGTGTCTGTGATCTCTGTTGTGATGTGCGGTGCATTAGGCTGAAGCTGTAAAACCAAAAAGTCATGGGTTGGATTTATGACCAAGCCTCTTATTTAATGGCTCTTACTGTGACTGTCATACATGTATCATATTAATGCCATGAAGTGCTTATTTTGCACTGAGCTCTTGTCCACTGTCTATCTCAACAAATCCTCTATGCTGCCATAGCAAATATATACACAGGATCTAACATTTCTTTGGAGCTTTGGCAAATAAAATTGTACCTGAATTGCCATCGGACAGTATTTTATTTTATTTTATTTTTTGCGATGTAAGAAAACAGTAGTATCTGGGAGGGAAACGGCTGGAACAGAACTGGATGAATCTGACAATCGTAGCTGCCTCCTTATTTGCATTTTGGTTTTAATATTAAAAATATAGCCCATTGTATTCAAACAACGTCACATTCAAATTCGGGATGTTTGTCTTGGCTTCAGTGGTACTAATTCTGCTTGTGAGCTTTTAGATGTGACTGCACTTGATTTAAGTTTATCAGCGTGTAATTATCGCAAAGTGATGGAGTTTGGTATGTGGAATATAATAAGCATGTCTTGTGCTGTAGGTTGAGTACAGTAAGTGCAAGGCTGTATGTGGTAGATGAATAGCAGATCTGACCCAAAATCAATCAAATCTTTGTGGGGGGGTTGAAACACTTCAACTTGAAACTGTCTTCCAACAATACGAAAACTGGTTATGATGTAAGTTTAATTGAAAGTAATTTTCATATTTGGCTTGGTTTAAAGGAGCAGTGTGTAGGATTTAATGGCACCTAGCAGTGAGGATTGCAGATTGCAACAAGCTAAAACTTCTGCCGTGTGCCAGGTGTGAACTCCTGGTTAGAATTTCTTCAGTGTTTATTGTTCAAAACTTTTTTACTGTGAGCCAGATAAAGTGCAGATATCACTTCCTTTCCGAAAAACAAACCAACCAGATGATTTCCTTCGGTAAAAACACTGAAACTGTCTGACATGACAAATTGGTATCCAGAGATGTATGAGGTTTTTACTGGGAGCTGAAATGTCTGCAGAGGTCATCAGCGAAGCCATTAAAGATATCACTTATTTTTAAGTATTAATCGCTGAGTTTCTGACCACATTCTGCAGACCGTCACAGCTGTAAAAGGAGCTGCAGTTACACTAAGTGTTTGGGGTCACTTTGCTGAACAAAGACAGCAGAGACAAGTATCTCTTACATCCATATCTGGACTGATTTCAGTTGGCTCAGTGTGAGGTTTTGCATTTGTGGTCCATAGCCGGGGTGGAGACAAGGCAAGGCTTCCTGAATGGAAACGGGTATCAGGTGAAAATCTGACTGCCTTATATAGGACAGACACTGGAAAAAAAAGACATTTTGCAAAACTCAGCGAGGATACACAAGTGTACGACTGGGACAGACCTTGAAAAGAAAAAAAAGTGCTGTTAAAAAACAGTGAGGCTTTAACAAGATATCTCCAGCTGTCTGTTTGTCCTCAAGAGGAAATCATCTCTCATCCAACATGAAGTATCTTGTCCTGGGGCTGTTTTCACTGGCGCTGCTGGGATTCGTCTGTGCGCAGGTAAAAAATCCTCTTCACTGGCTGTACAGGAGAAAGATAAAACGAGAGATGAGAGTGAAAAACTAAATCTCAAAGAGTGAAAATCAGATTTTATCATCTGTTTTTGTTGTAACGATAAAAAGGACCCAATTTATACTGCAAAAGCAAAATGCTAATTAATTAAACCAAATACCCATAGGACTTATTCATTGTTGTGAAATGTCAACATTTTTTAATGCCCTTGCGTGTGTCAATTTTATTATTTTTTTGTCATTTAAATCAATGCCAAAATTGGAGCAAACTTTCATTGAATATTTTTTGTAATATAATAGAATTTCTTGTACTCCATAGCATCAAAAACAATACTATGTTATGTCATAAATTTCTGTTCGTCTCTTCTGTCCTTCACAGACCACACAGGATGATTCAGCACAGGGTAGGCCTATCACAATGATGCCATACAATGACACCTCTGATCCAACACAGCCTTTCAGTAACATCACTACTAACAACGACGACGACAACGACAACAACAACAACAACTACAACAACAACAACAACAACTACAACAACAACAACAACAACAACAACAGCAACTACAACAACAACAACAACAACAACATGCCCACAGGGTCCAATCCCAACAGTAGCCAGAAACCCACAGCCGGCCCCCTGCCGGCACTCAAACCCACAGTGACCAAGAGCACGGGAGGCAAAACTACAAAGAGCGGACAGAGCCGCATCTTCACCTCTGTCAGTCTGCTGCTCGGATCATTTCTTCTTCAAGCCCTTTGGCAATGAGCGCCCTCTTGAGGCTCACAGCTGGAGGGAGTCAGTACTCTTGATTACGTCACAAATCTGAGTTTTTAGAATATTTTATATAGAGGAAATACACGTTCAGACACACACATCTCGTGTGTGAGATTAAGAAATGTTTTTTGAGTCTCAGCTATAGAGCCAAGTTATTAATCAACCAGATAGTAATTTTGACAGATTCTGAATCAGATTCTGCACTGATAAATGAAGGAAGAAGTAGATATCTGTTAATCATTATGAGTTTAAGTTTGTTTGCATTGTGAAGTGATTGCTGCAGCCTGATCCGTAGGCCACATTTACACTTTGTACATAGCCACTGTAGGTCTATTTATCATCCTTTGTAAAAACGTTTAGCCAATCAAATATATAATACATGTATAAATATGATATAAATTCATTAATAAATTTTTATTCTTATCATCATACTGTAGTTGCTGTGTTGACCTTTAAAGCAACTGTTTCTTTGTATATTAGTAAAATGATTTGTACATTAGAATCAGTATTAACAATTTCTTGGTATGTCCAAAAAACAATAATTGTTGAATTAGAGAATATCACCAAAAAATAAAAAAATCATATTTTATTTGAATAAAAAGAGGCAGAGAGATAGATACCATTCAGGGTGGTGGCTCCAGACAAGCTTCTGTTGTGTTTTATGACGAAGATTTGATATTAATACTGAACCAACTCCCAAATATTGTACTTCAGCCAAAGTTATACGCTAGAACTCTTTTCATATTTGCCTTAAAACAGCAAATTAATTTAAATTTTTCGGGTAGGACTCGTTTCCACATAAGCTCACATACATACAGAAGCAAATTTAAACACTGTTACTACACATTGTACAGTAACATTAAGTTAATGACAAGAATGGAATAAAAGGGTTAACAAGCATGAATGATGCTCCGGTGAGTCAGCAGGTGCAGTGACAAAGATGGTATCACTATGTCACAAAAGTGTCATTCATGCTTTTGTGCTACTTCTCCCAGCGGAGCCTCAGGCTAGTTGATCTGTATGCTATTATTAGCTTTGCAATTGTGAAAAAACATGTAATAAAAGTCTCAAGGATATTTCTGGGAATAAGGTTTTAACAACAACCTTTATCCTACTTTCTAATGCTGTCTTACATGAGGAAATAATATTGTAACCTATTTGTTTATCAGTTTGTCAATTATCCACCAGGGTGAAAAAGGAAGCATGCATCGTCTCTGTGTGATGATCCTAACAGCCTCAGTTTATTGGTTGGTCATAATTGCAACAAACTGTAAATAATAAAAGTACATTAAGTCACATCGGCACAAGGAAGTATGTTTAAAACAGATGCCACTTTGGTTATAGTTAAAAATTAAACCAACCGTCAACATCAAGGTGAGGAAGTGCAATATGTCACATCATTGTTACCCCCCCCCCCACCCCTGCCCCGTCTACGACTGCCACCCCTGCCCCGTCTACGACTGCCACCCCCCCCCCACAAACACACACACACACAAAGCGAGACAATATTGAATATGTGAATATGTATGCATTTGGTATTATAATACTGTTTTGTCATAAATCATAAAGTCCGTGTTCACACACATATGCATAAGTCACACATACCTCCCAAACCAACTTCCTGGATCCAGGGCCAAGTTGTAACCGTCTGCACATCATAAATTCACCCCTACCCCTTTGGAAACGTGATATTTTTCTATAAAAGAGAGAACAAAAAGTTTCCTCTCAGTTTCCCAGAGGCAGGTAGGAGTAGACCAGGTGACGGTGGGAAAACTTACACTGCACTGAAACACAACAGCCTGCTGCTGACAACTTTTTCTGGAAGATTTCTGGTGCATTTCTGTCTCCACCATGAAGATACTGGCTCTGGGATTTTGCATTTTGGCTCTTCTGGCAGTGGCAAAGGTAAATAATTATAAACTTTATAAATTCTTTTTCAAGTAAATGTGTTAAAATACTATTCAATCAAACAAATGACCTATGATTCACACGTAACAAACAATTAGTACCCTAAAAATTTTGGCAAAGTCAGCAGTTGATTCAGTCCACCAACTTGTTTCATTGTCCTTAAAGGTCGGATACATTTTTCATGTAATTTAACACTTCATGTACCCATCACGTTCATTATACTGCTGTAATACTTACAGAACAATGCTTGTTGTAACTATAGCACAAATTGATCAAGTTTTTTTTGAACTGTACTTATCCATGGAACAAAAAATTCTGATGGATACATAACAGTTCAGCAAAAGTGCAAATCAGTCCCAGATTAACTCAAAGTGTTTACATTTTATTAGAAGTAGAGGGCAAGACATTATAGTTTAAAACATAAAAATAAAGTAGGTTGTAATGCATTGACTTTGGTAAATCCTGTTCATACATGGAAGGTAACAATGGAAAGTAATGTTGTTGATACTATGGCTCTTGTTTCTGACACTGATTTTAATGATTTTTCCTTTCTATTCCCAATCAGGCCATGTCTACAGCCACTTCTATCAGCCCTGCATCTGCTGCTCCAACCACTACAGTCATGTCTGCTACAACCACCTCCGAAATCCCATCTACAACTACTGCCCCTGCCCCGTCTACGACTGCCACCCCTGCCCCGTCTACGACTGCCACCCCTGCCCCGTCTACGACTGCCACCCCTGCCACATCTACGACTGCCACCCCTGCCACATCTACGACTGCCACCCCTGCCACATCTACGACTGCCACCCCTGCCACATCTACGACTGCCACCCCTGCCACCCCTGCCACGTCTACGACTGCCACCCCTGCCACCCCTGCCACGTCTACGACTGCCACCCCTGCCACATCTACGACTGCTGACCCGGCCACACCTACGACTGTCGCCACCTCTACAACTGCTGCCCCGGACACGTCTACGACTGCTGCCACATCTACGACTGTTGCTCCAACCACTAATACAAGTGGTACGACCACCAATCAACCAAAGACCACAACCACTTCCCCGACTCCCACTACAGTCAAACCTGCGAGCACCACTGCAAGCGTCGCCCCGACCGTTACTGCTACTTCTACAATCAACCCTACCACCACCGCCACGACTACAACCACCCCTTCAACATCGACTACCCAAACCACCACCGCCCACAGCGGAGGCTCAGGGGTCAAAGCCTCTCTGCTGTTGTCGATCGCTTCGTTGTTGCTCTACACGTTTTGCCCCTGAGCTGCAAAACTAAAGGACTAAAAGATTCTTGTTTCTTGAGAGTTGGACCTGAATGCAGTTTCGAAGGAAAGACTGAAAAATCAAGTAAAATGTTTTCACAGTATGTAAAACATTTCCAGTTGTTTTTCCTAAATTACTGTAACTATGTAAATGAATGAACTAATTTGTTTAGCCTGCAGGTTGTCAGAAAAAAATGTAATATAAACCTGAATTCTATGTGACATCAGTTAGTTGTGGACTCAGTATTAAGATCCTTTACTTCAGGGACTGTTTCGTATCTATTAGAAATCATTTTTTAGCACTGGGGTGGGTGTTGTGCATTTTCCCCCAGTCACTCAGGGAAGCTCAAGGTAAAATATTTGTAGCTCAGGGGAGGATCATTGAATAAATAAAACAAGAAAGTTGCACCCCTACTCAGATTAGTAAATTACAGTCCCTAAGTAAAAGTACTAAACCACAGTGTACATAATATTCTGTTACTACTGAAACTCCTGCATTGAAAGGAATATTTAAGTAGGATTATATATGTACAATCAGGAAAATGTATTTAAGTTATAAAAGTAAAAGTACTAAATGCTAAAAAAAAAAAAATAAAATAAATCAATTTAAAGACTCATATTTTAGAAGCTGGAATCATGAAATGTTCTTGCATTAAAAACTAATTAAATGATTATCAAATAGTTGCCAATTAAGTTTCCGCTGCTCTTGTTAATTTTCATATTGTTTGTGCACAAAAATCTCAAAAGTAACTAGTGAAATCAAGTGTGAAAAGTACAATATTTCCCTCTGAAATGTAGTGGACTAAGCAGAAAGTAGCATGTGATTAACGTACCTCAAATTTGTACTTAAGTACTGTATTTGAGTAAATATACTTATTTCATCCCACCACTGCCACTGGCATCAGGAATTTCTTGTGAAAGAGAAAGTGATGTGATGAGTAAGGCTACTACATCTGTGTTGGAGCTGATTTAGAGCTTCAATATTTAGTTAATGTTTAGTGAGTTAGTAAAGACATAAATAAACACCTCTGAACTGTCATTGCCGGTATACACGCATTTATTCATATATTAACTAAAATGATAACATTAGCAAAACAGACAAACTATATATCAATAAATGGGTGTCATTATTCTGTGTTTATAAGTACCATTGGAAAAAATACTGTGTGTACAAGCATCAGGATGAAGAGGAAGCGCTGTAGCAGATATATAAAGTAATAAAAACAAATTACCAAACTGCACTCATAAATTATCCAACTTGTTTTGTTTCATATTTTGTTGTGTGCATTTATATAAGTCTTTAAAACAACTATAGGCAAAGCATTCAATTCAGTGAGATCCCATAAAATGTGAAAAGAAGTAAGAGAGCATGAAGTTTATTGTACCATACAAAGACTGACTCAAAACTTGTAGATTTTCATTCAATCTTCAGATCGACAGATGGCCAGCAGAGCCTGCAGGTGTTCTCCTTTGTAATGTTTCTGTTGAGGGAGAAAAAATTGTAGTACACATGTTAAAATTACGATATTTACCTTAACCCTTCGAAACTTGAAAATCGATTTTCTTGTGTTGCTCTTAAAAACCTTTCATAAGTATTTAAACCTTTAAACTCTGAGCATATTGGTATCACTTCTGCTCACATAAACGTGAATGAGAAAGAAAAAGCTAGAGAAAAATACATTTATAGCCAGTTTTTTTTAATACATATTTAAAATTATGTTGCCATATTGTTGTTGTTTTTGTTTTTTAATATTGTTATAGGCTAATTGTCTGTCTTTTTTTCTTTTTTAGTTAATTATTATTTTATATTTTCTTTTACTAATTTTCTGGGAATTTTCTTGTATATTTTTTTTAAAGGAATCAAGCCAATTTGCTCAGGTTTCAAAGGGTTAAAAGAATAAGAATACATTAAAAAAAAGACATCTCTTGATTTAAATATATTAATTTGGGAAAACATTCCACAAATGCTTACAAAAGTTTTAAAAGGTGTTGTACTTAGCGCAGTCTTGTGTGTGTGTGTGTGTGTGTGTGTGTGTGAGACCCACCTGTAGAGCCGTGTAGAGAGAAGTGCCTGTTAATTTGAGGTAGGCAGCTCGGATACACAGCAGATCTTCCTCAGAGTGAGACACCAAGATCCCCTGCATTATTGATGTCTGGAAGAGTGAAATGTTTTGTGTGTGAACTGTTATGAATTTAACAATCTCTCTTCAATATTTTCTGCACGTTTCACCAGAATAGTGATTCATTGAGTCTTTATTCTGACAAATACAATGATAAATTAATCCGTCAATCAGTCACAGCATAGTTTGTGTAAAGACACAATTCATAATTACAGCATCTCATTACCTTTGTGTCAACTATTCTTTTGGCGAGGTAGGTGTAGGGGTCTTCAATGCACTGCACTGTCAGGACACAGATATCAAGAAATATTAGTGACTGATCAAAATGGACAGTCCACACTTATCACTCGCGCAGTATCTCAAACAATGTCTACCTAAAGCTCTCAAACCCAGTCGAGTATCTCCTGAAAACCTTTTCTCCAGAGCCTGATCCACCATCTGTCCGCTCTCAAGCTCCAGTTCCATCAGCACTGCCAACAACATGCAAGGTCAGAGAAATGAACATATGCATATTTAAAACAGCGAGGACTTTCTAACACACAGAATGTCAGAATATGTCAAAAAAAAAAACATCTTACAGCCTCACCTTTATTGAGATGGTTTGAGTCTCTGGAGGTCAGTATGCTAATCCATGGTCCTGCGTCAGCTTTTTTGCCAAACAGTGATGCAGCGAGAGCCTGGAAGAAGAAAAAATATAAAACAAACAGTAGTTTGCTGCTATATTAATGCTATGAATGTCACATACAGCTCCTTAAACCTGGACATATTGGTTTAATTTCTTCGAAAAAAAAAACGAGGCAAAGAGCATCTTAACAAGACATGGTCCAACTGAGCAAGAAATTAGTAAAATAAATAAATAAAAATAGTTACCTGAAAAAAAAATTACCTGAAAATAAGGGGAAAAATGAAAATACAAAAACAAAGTTACACAAGAAAATAACCCCCAAAATTGCTGAAAAATATTCGTAGAATTCAAATATAGAATTATAGTGATTATAAATATAGATTTCTGGACGTTTTCCTTTTTTAAAAAAATATTAGGTTATTCTCTTTTCACCTTTTACAATTTTTTTTTTAATTTGGGAGGACATTTCTTGCCAAGTTGTTTTTTCCTGTTTTTTCAAAGAAATCAAACCAATTTTCCCCGGGTTTCAAAGGGTTAAACAACTTGTGAAAAGTATCTGAATGCAGCACAAGAAACTGATGTCAATCCAGGTTTGTAAGGGTTAAAATAAAATACTGAATGTTGCTCCATATACCCACCTCGACCACAATGTTTGTACATAAAAGTATCATAGAAAATAATACCTCGATGTCTCTTCGAACCGCACTGGCAACAGCTTCTTTCTGTTGTAAGAGAGCAATGACAAAACACATTTATGTGCAATTTTAAGGTCACGACCACACTGAATAAATACATTTACAATATTCCCTCGTGTTTCAGAAGAACATTCACACAAATTCTACTGTGATGTTGCTCCACTGCTTTTTCATATCCGAGGCAGATTTCTTCAGTTGTATGAAAGGACCAATGCCCACGGCTGAAGCTTTAGTTTCTGTCTCTAACAAAATTAAGGCCATCTGCTTTACTTATGAGGTTAAAGTTGATGTTTAAAGAAAATAACTGATCAAATTACATTCAACAAAGCCACAACAAGCTTAGCAAAGTCTCCGCTGGTTTCTCCTCTCAGCTCATTCTCCAGGTCCTTCTTATATACTGCAAAGGGAGACAAACAAACAGTATGAAAAATAATAGGATTAAACGTCCACAACAATCAGCCAAACAAAAGGAAAGTTCTGTGACTTACTTTGTTTGTATAAAGCACTGATTTCTTGAAGCTGCTTTCCAGATCGCGTACACAGGATCTCCATGAGTGTATCCTCATCTGAGCCTAAACCCTGCACATACACCACATATACTGTCAATATATCCTGGAATATGACAAGGCAAGGCAAAAACACTCACTTAAGGTCCCAGAAATGTTTATACAAACACCAACTCACCACCATGGCCTGCTGCAGGCGATAAGCCTCATGCTGTAGAGGAGGCATCAGCAGCTGCAGCATCAGATTCTCCAGATCTCCAGACAAAGCTTTCTTCAAACATACTGCCAGGTCCTGCCACAAAGTCAGAACAAACACTCGTGTTTTCACATATCTTAGGCATTGTCTCTGGATTTCTCTGTTGACTTTCAGTGCATCAGAACAGATAAAAAATGTAACTGTAGGTCCTATGCTGGCAGTTTGAAAGGATTAAATACTCTTGATGAAGGTCCAGATGGATGGTTGATCTTCATCTGCATTCTAGATAGGTGGATGTGCATATATTTCCCTTTAATTAGGTAGTTTGAAACACCATATGGTAGCAATACCAAAAAAATGTAAAAATACTCTTTTACAAATAAAGGTCCTGCACTCAAAATCTAACATAAGCAAAAGTAAAAGTAGTACGAATAATAACAGCATCAAAATATAATTTAAGTTAAAGTTTAGGTTTAAGTACTCATGCAGAATGGCCCATTTCAGGACATTTATCTGTAATTGCGATGCAGTACTTGAATAAAAATACCTCCCGCATCACAGGCCCAATGGCCAAAAGTGTCGCTCTGGCCTTTACCTGAAATTAAAATTAAATGTACTGACCAGAAGCAATTCAAAATGACCATTAATAAACACAAAACAACTATAGAGACACAGAATGACCAAAAAAGACACAAAAATACCTCAATAAGACACAAAATTACCTCCAATAGACACAAAATTACCTCAAAGAGAGCCAAACAACTAAAAAAACAACAACACAAAACAACCACAAGTAGACACATAATGACTGCAACAAGACACAAAACCACAAAAAATGTATAACAACTACAAAAAGATGCAAAACCACCACAATTTCTGTGTGTCTTGCTCCTATGTAGCAGAGGTGGTGGGGCCTTTTTCATATCTGTGCCCAGGGGTCCATTATCTCATCATCCGCCCATGTCCACCAGTGAACTTAAGGCAATAAAATCGGTGCGCCATATAGGCTATATTATGGTACCTGGCAGGTCTCCATGGCAACAGCGTAATTACGACACCTGCTGCCAGTTTAACAGTTTTGCTAACTGCTAATTCTCGCTCGGTAACAAACCGAACTATAGGTTAAAATGACAACAAAAACATTTTTAAAAACGGACAGCAGCACTCCCTCTTTTTATTTTGGACATGTTGTTGTGGGGTAAGCGAAGTTTTGCGCTGGGGCGGAATGCAGCGTAAAAAACAAAGTACCGTTAGCTAATATTTTGCACTTCAGTTTGGTTTTACTACTTGTTAGCTGCCCATACATGTTATGGTCTTTAGCCAGTATTATTTCACTTTTTCAAGACTATTTTTGGGGATTTTTCGCCTTAATTGGACAGCTAAAGGTAAAAAAGAGAACAAGACAGAGGTAACTTCAACTTTATGCCAGGTACTCCTAGTTATTTCATTTTAATCTGTTTTTATTAACTTGTTTCAGTATTATGAAAATTCTGTTTTTGTTCTTTGTACTTTCCAAAAATACTCTGACAATCAATATTCAACTGCAAAGAAAGTCCTTGCTGTTTTACTGTGTGTCATTGTGAAAGTGTGTGTCTCCAGATGCTATCACCTCCATGTCCTGGAGAAAATGCACCTAATGCAAGAGACAGAAGTGTTTATTCTAAAATATTACCGTTAAAACCTTCTGAAAAGAAATAGCAAATGTTTCCTTGAAGTTTACATGTGAAACTATTCTCTACCACACTGTGAGTGACAGCACTTTAGTTTTTACTGCTTATGCCACACCCTCTCAAAACAAAGGTGTGTTCAAAACCCTTAAGACTCTTTAAATAATATTTGAAAAGCAAACACTTGGAGAGTTACAGATGAGCAAGCACACACAATTGCAACATACAGTATTATTAGTGCAGTGCTACATTCTTGTGTATTGCATGACATGGATTATTTTGGGGAATATTTTACATTGATTGGCTACTGTGGCTTTGGAATTTAAAACTGTATTGGATAAACTCAAATGGTGAAAAAAAGATAAATACCTGTTGAGAATATTATTGGTTGCCTGTGAGAAATCCCTAACCAAGAAATGGCTGTAAAAAGAAATACCCCGTGTTGACAAATGAATTGATGTAATATACAGTATTTATGAAATGGAGAGAATTACCTTTAATTTGAGAACCCAGAAGGATACCTTTATTGAAAACTCAGCAAAATGAAAAGTGTATGTTTTAAGAATCAGACTTGACTTTGTGAACAAGTACCAGAAGCACACTGTAGTGTAAAAAGTTGCAACTCATTGTTTACCTGTGTATGTTTTGATCCAAAACCACTGTCTACATATTGTAATATTTTGTTTGCTTCTCAACTTATTTTTTTTACCCTTATTTTATTTTATACTTTTCATTTACTTAATCCCTTTTTCTTTTCTTGTATTATATATTTTTTTTATTCTATTTTATTTTTTTCATCTTTTTATGTAATTTCTTTCTTTTTTTCATTTTTATATGATTGAAAGGTCTTCATGTTCATTTGGTTGCGTATTTTGTTTTTGTACTTTCACATAAACCAATAAAAAGAGAATTACACGCAACATTTTTTTTTAAAAACTGTTATTCTCAATATAAATATCTTAGTTTCCAATTTTTTTAAAAAGACTTTTTATCTTGTTAATTGTTAAATTTAGTAATAAGTGTTGTCAGATCAGATTGATCAGATTGTTTTCTCACCTTTTGTGTTATTTCTTCAAAGGTATTTGCGATCACTTGTCTCTGAGCGTTGGACCGATTGGTTAGGATTCTCACCAGAGTCACCGCATCTGATCAAGGTACACAGAAACCATGACACAATATTTAACAATGGGGAGAGGAATGTTAAGAGGCAAAAGCTGGATTGTGTTCAGTTTTATCCAACACTGCTGGTAAACTGCACCACTCTTGGTTTCCAAACCAGTTTGAATTTACTAGCAGAGGTACCTTTCTTCTCCAGCGCTGCCTGGATCTCCATGGCATCACGGTCAGGATGGAAATTGGAGAAGGGACGCACCGTTCCAAGGGTGCCCCAACACATTTCCTATATAAAAAAAGGAGGAGTCAGAAACAAAATGTAGACAATCAAAACTGCAAAGGCTGAAAGAAGATTAGGCATAAATGCTGATATCCAACACAGATCCTGTTTGTTTAAGAATACTTAATCCATGAAAATATGATGAGTGAGTGACAGGGAACAAGCAGAAGGTGTGACAAGAGAGTAAGCAAGATGATGATTTACAAGGACACACCATGTAATAAGTGTTGGCAGAAGATGAGAAAAGATTCTAGTAAGTTTTCATAGTGTTTGAATTTAAAGAATGTCAAATATTCTGTCCTCTGTCTGTGACAAGTATTGGTTTCTTTTGAAAAATATAGCTTGAGGAAGTAGTTTGACAGCATGAACTGTTCAACAGTAAACACAGTATGGTCCATCTTTTCAAATCCTGATTAATTTGACTTTCTTCACGTTAAAATCTAACCAGAAACTTTAGTTCACATTGGAGCATTCTAGCATGCCAAGTTCCAAGGGTGCATCACCCACAGAGCGGCTTTTGTAGATAACATAGAAGGTGTGGACACAATCAAAAAACACAAGACAGCAGATTATATTATCTGCAAATGTGGCGTCCAGGTAAACAGTTGTAATGCAATGGCAGAGGGAAGACAGGGCAAGAAAGAGTCCACTTACATAAGATGTGAAGTACTCAGAGTCCATGGTTTTGTTTTAACTGTAAGAATGTGTATAACAGATGAATGGTCCAAACATATAATGAAATATACAGTAAATGACATTACAGGCACATGGTAACAGTATGAAAATAAAATAAGATCTAATTTGGTGTGAATAGTCTGCAATATTTAAGAACGCTTATTCTGAAATTGTTCAGTTAGTCATGTAATAAATATTAAGTCATGACTCATACTTATCTAAACAAAATAGTTTAACAACCTAAGTAGAATCTACAAGGGACTAAGATACCTGACATGTCAAAAACAAACACCTGACAAATCATTTTTCTTACAAAATCTTTAAAGAATGCACATTTTTCCTACCTGTAACAGAGCACTGTGGCAGCTGTAACAAGGTGTGGAGGTAGTGGAGTATTTTTACAACCTCCTCTAATCAGCCCTGTATTTCAGTCCCACCCTTACTGTGCCTCACTGGCTGCAGTTCAACCACCTAGCTGTCAATCACCCAGCTGACCAATCGGTGCTCAGTACCTTCACTGCTTTGTCAACACTATTGGTCTTAAGAAATAACACTGCAGCCCACTTGCAAAATACTGACATTCCTTGTGGAGGAGGAATCCAGACAGTCCGGTCTGTTTACAGGTGGCCTTTGTTGTGAAATGACCATGAGCTGTAAATTTTGTGGCTGATTTGGCCAAAAAATGTGAGGAATTATTGTTGTTTCAGGCTACACAATGTATGCCCTCTGTTAAAAGGCTGTTTGGTTTTGAGTTTTTCAAGTTTTAGCTTTGAACTTTCAAAACTTGACTCCAGGATGGAGCAGATATCTGATAAAAAAACCCACCAGGCAACATGCCAGTCATCTTTACGAGTAAGTGAGGGGCAAACTCTGGTTTCAGAGAAAAAAAAAGATTTCCCAAACACTTCCTAACATTGAGCAAATGTTTTTCTGTTATAGTTTTAATATCTCCAATCCTCTGTGCTGCTCCAGTTCTACCTGCTGTTCACCTGCACAGCACAAAGTAACATGAGACCTGTGTGGTTAATACAAACAAAAGCATCCACAGCAGGCTCTTTGCCTTGTGGTAATATTAACCCAAGATCTGCTGTCTGTTTTAAAACAAACAAAAATGACACCATTACATAAAATACTTGGCAAACAATGCTGAAGTATATGAAAATCAAGGTAAAGTTTCAGTTTTAATATCAACACTGAATTAAATATAAGCGTCACTTTAAGTGTAGGTGTGGTCATTTGAAAAGTTATACATAAAAAAAGCAGTTGTATTATCAGTCGATGTGGTACCACCAAAAGCAGCTGAATTTTTATTGAAGAGTGGAGCACTGCTGCCTGCCAGCCCCGTCTTAATACACCGAGTTTGCCTTATATGATAATGGCTGTCAGTATTTCTGCAATTAAAAACCCGTGTTAACAGATGAAAGGATTCTGTCCATAGAGATGCTAGAGGCCTTTTAATTTAAAACTGAGTTAAAAACACATCTTTATATTTTCTCCAAAGTCTATGATATATTGTACAGACGCTGACATTGAGGACATTGAAGACATTGAAACTGTAACAGAGACAGAGTGCATTTAAATCCTGCACCCTCCTCGGGGGAAAACAAATTCGTTGCTCTCTACTGACTTTGTATTGCATGCCATTAACCCTTAAGGCCCACTTTAATGTTTTACACACTTGTATCGCTCTGCGCACAATACACACTTTTTAAAATAAAACTTTAAAAAATATCACAGATTAAAATGATGACTGAGTTTTTTTTTTTTGTTTTTTTTTTTAACCAACATCAGTCCTAAACCCTTTCTCTTCAGCATCAGTACCTAAACCCTTTATATGCCAGTTTTTTGTCATGATGCCACTATATCTTTAGATGAGAAAAATCCCAAAACAAAACACAAAAATGTATTTTTTTCAATATACAACATGCTCAGTAGATTTTTTTTCCCTTTGATTATTACAGCCTGGGATATGTCAATGATTTGCAGCAACACTGATTGTGACAGTGCACCTAGTGGAAATAGCATGTATTTTCTCCATATGCCAAATATAGTAAACATGAGTTAATCAGGTGGAAAATAGTTAAAAGTTATAAATTCCAAAGCAATAGCCCAGAATAATACCCACAAATAATTAGGGCAATGATCCATCAGTCGATTAAATGAGCAACAATCACTTAACATCCATGCAAAGTGTAAACATCGATTCATATCATCCTCTTTTAGATGTGCTCTTACTTTGAAAGTGTGTGTTACGTCACGCCGCGTCCGGAAAATGATGGCGAGCAGCTGAGAGAAAGATGAGGAGGATAACGCTGTTTACTCGGGGATAAATCATCAGTGTGGAAGTGTTTTGTTTTCGGAGAAACTGCGAGTCAACAGACGGCGCGTGTGATTTGTAAACGAAAGCTGAACTGAGGAAACATGAAGTAGCTGCGGGACACTTCACTGACTTCTTGCTAACGTTACGTTAGCTGCTCTGTTTAATGATGACTGAAAAAACGTGCATGTAAGACTGAAAATCATCCGCGATGTTCTGTCGGGAGATGCGGGGACTTAAACCAGCGGTGAGTAAGACAACGCATAAATAATAAAGTAAATTGGTTAAGTTATGAGTAAGGGAAAAGTCCGCTAGCCGCTAAGCTAATTTCGGCGGTGTAAAATACCATAGGCTTACGCTAATAACATTAGCATGTTGTATCTCTGGGGGAAATGTGACCTACAAAAGATAATTGTTTTGTCCACCATCCTTGACAGATATTATTGAGTTTTATACTTTAGTGAAAAGATCTTGTTGTTAATCCGCGCTTTGAGGATGCTTGGAGAAGTTTGTCTCCAAATCAGACAGCTTGGAAGTTTTAGGAAAAAGATAATGTTTGTAAATATCAAAGTATGTCACTCCTGAGCATTTAATGGGATTTGACATGCTGATATTGGATGTTTTTAGTGAGCAATGGGCACTTTGTCAGTGCCTCAGCCCTCAGCTGCATATTGTGGTGCTGATAAATTAGTTAACCTGAGGATAATGTGCAGATTTTTCCCACATCGACCCATTGATTGAGGAGTAGGTAGAATTTCTGACGACCAAGATTTTCTTTGGTTGGTTACAGCCCTAGTACATATAAACAAGAATAAACTTAAGTACTGTACCATTTTTGGTTGTTTTCGATTTTGTACCATGTCCTTGTTGACATTTTAGGAAGCCATTGGCTTCAGAAAATCACATATCTGCCTGTTTAAACCCTGAGTTTGACAGGCAGGAAAACTGAGTAGCTGAAAGTTTGAATGGATGAATGCAGGGAAAGCAGGTATGAATGGCAGAAAGCCTTAGTAAACATTTGAAGTAAATGAATGAACAAAATAATCATTAATGTGAGGGCAAAGCCAAAATTACATGTGGTTTACCTTTTCCCAGACATAAGCATTTTCATTTTTTCTAGATGAGTACTGAGAGGAAACGTGGTCAGGGCTGATCAGCGCTGACAGGAAGTATAACACCTGTGTATTTATTACAAACAGAGCTGTTTTTTGCTTCATGACAAAAGTAACTGACAATGCTGTTATGCTCTACATCAGTTTGCAAAATAAATAAGTAAAAAAAAAACAACTCAATTTTGTTATAAAAAAATAAAAGTATATCAAGATGCATTTTTGCAGTTAGGTTGAGTTTTAGCAGATTTTTTAAACAGTGGAATCAGGATGTAGTGTTTATAAATCCTTTTACAAAAATACAAATCATGATTCTTTTGAAATCAACGAATCAGCTTTTTTGTTTGAAAAGTTTTATTTTATTCAGTATTTCAAAACCACTCCCTCTTACATAATTTCTGACATCACATCTTTAGTACCAAATATTAACACATAGCTGATGCCAACAACATATATTTCTTGTAACAATAATAACAAAAGTACAACAAGAAAAAGGGTAAATGAACACACAACCCATTTCATTGCACTACACATTGCAATGTGTTATGATCCGTGCATGTGTACGTGCAACATTTCCCACAAAACATTGATACGTACAATACATATAAAAAATGACCTTTAGAAAGCACAGCATACATGTCTTGCGCACTACACATTTGTTTGGCTTCATTTGTCCACTATCTGTATAAAGCACTTGTAGCCACTTGGTGTTCAAACAATGTCCAGATATGAGGTTTGCTTCAATGTAAACAAAGATATATAAGCATCAGCTACAGGTGTTTCTACAGTTGGGGAATTTGCATGAGCCTGGAATCATACAAACAGGGAGATAGTAGTTTGAATACTCAAATTGTTGACAAATTATAACATCCGATAAAGGTCAAAGTCAAAGACACATTATAGATTTAACAGTAGCTTCAATTGCTGGATACAAATGAATGGTTCTGTCCATGCTGGGTTTGAATACAGTAGTTTAGGACATAAATACATTTATTCTTGCTTTGTGAGTTGCTATGAACCAAGTCACTGCAAGGCACTCATATATATATATATATATAATTTGTTTTTCATATACAGAAAATCATGGTTTGACTTGAGAGATAAGAATAATTTCATGAACAAAAACACAAAACTCTGCAAAGCACTAAACTGTCCGGTGCAGCCTTTTAGAGCTTAACTGCATTCTTACTGTTGCAATGTTTGTACTACTATCTATGGATCATAGAGTCAGAAAAAACAGTGGCAGTGGTTTCAAGAATATTTATGGGATGTTCTGGAGTTGTCAAGAGAGGCACTGTTGATGCACTGCTGAGGAAAACATAGCGTAGAGAAACCTGAGGTTTTAATAGCAGGTTAGAGCACCTCTATCTCCCACTGTTGGCTTGGCCTCTCCTCATTCTCTGGCATCATCACCACATGGTCCTTGTCGTAAGTTTTCCCGCCTGAGGAAAAGACAATTTAGCATGGTAGAAACAATTCAGGTATCATGCAATACTATATAATAGAGTATTTTGTATTATAGTATTGCTATCAAATTCCATTCCAACTTTACATTACTTTTGAATCTTCATGTTCTGCGAATTCAGGCAAGTGCAGTCTTGTAAGTGCTATATGCAGTCAGCCTATGCGCAGGTGTTTATAAAGCCTTCACTCCACAGCTGTTTCTGGAGGCATACTGTTTTCAGGTTGTGCATCCCATTCTCTTGAATGCAATATCTTATGAACGCCGGAGGATATTTCCTCAAATTTGGCTCCAAATGCCCACTTGGACTCAACAATGAACTGCTTAGATTTTGGTGGTCAAAGGTCACAGTCACTTTGACCTTGTCTGTCTCATTGTTTTAAACATAATATCTCAAGAGGGCCTTGAGGTTGTTACCTTACATTTGGCACAGATGTATACTTAGACTTACCAATAAACTTATTAAATTTCAGTGATCAAAGGTAACTGTGATCTCAATCTGTCTTATTCTCATGAAGAGGAAATCTCAACAAGGCCTTAGGAAATTTCCTTAAATTTGGCAAAAACTTCCCATTGGTCTCAAAGATGAAATGATTAGAACCTGGTGGTCAAAGGTCACTGTGACCTCACAAAACATGTTTTTGGCCATAACTGGAGAATTTTGATGTTATGACAAAAATTAACACAATTGTCAAATAGAAGTGGAGAATTTTGATTTGTCCTGACTTGGAGACACTTTTTTTGGGTTCCCATGTTGAGACTGTGCTGATTGTAAAGCCCTAATGTGCTGCCTAGTTGAGGATGTTTGTGAAGCAAACGTGTTTTAGAGTCTGTAGCTTCTTTGCATCCACATCCATATTTGATTTATTGTCTTTTGTCATGGCTACATATGAACTGTAACTGCAACTTGACTGGTTTGCAAAGTCACTTGCAGTTTTTCATACCTTTGACATCAAGGACACAGCCAGGGAAAGTTAGGCTGGTGATGAGGCCTCTCATCTGGGCTGCCCAGGTCTGGATAGGCTGCCGGGTCTCTGTCCATAAAACCACCTTGGCTCCCGGTTCTATGTTGCCCATCACCTGAAGGCTCATGTTCGGAGCCAACTACAGCAAACACATACCGTACATGATTAGACCAGTTCAGTGTTAACAAGGTCAGGTGACAGGTTCAGGTTTTGGTTACTATATGCTGCCAACATTTTAACATTTCTATCATACATTACCTTGCTCTTGATGAGGCCATCCTGGTAGAACCAGATGTCACTCATGGGCTCCACTTCTGGTGTCACAACCACTCGTCCTGATTTCATTTCCTCCACGCCTCCCTGGACTGACATGAAGTGACCTCTCTCTGTGTTCTTGATGCGTAAATAGCGGCGCTTCTGCAGGAGGCAAATTATAATAAGAAGCAGTATTTAAAGTGTTGCACTATTTGGCCATTCACAAAAACATAGAAATATGCCTACCTTGTATAAATTCAATAATCTTTCCATACAATTAGACTAATTAGGATTTATGTTGATAATTATAAGCAAACTGGGAGTGTGAGCAACCAGTCTCAATGTGACAACCAGTTTGTTTCACTTTTGTGACTGGTAGCCTATATATTTGTTTTAATTTAAATTCCAACATTGATTTTTAATCAGGTTGTCCTTGTTAATATAGCATGCATGAAACAACATAATAAAAACACATGGGGCTAAGCATCAAAGATGCATTTTTAGTAGTCTGTATTTTGGAACATTTTTCGTTTAACCATGGCAAACCCATGCCAAAAACATTAGCCGTTGCATAATCCTGTAAGTCCTTATGAATTCTTCCTATCTTTCCCTGACCTCATGGTGTTTTCCATTAAGGTCAAGAAAAAACGTCTAGAAAAAGGCTTACTGTAGGATGTAATATTTTTTACTTTGTGACCACAGCCATTGTGGTGTTAATTTGCTGTTGGAGATGTTAATTAAGTGCTGTAAAAGCATGAAACTGATGCTCCCTCATAAGCTTTTATGCGGTGAAACAACTGCCAACAAGCCATCCAAAGCAACCAAGTTGAATTTCATGCTTTGAGAAAATCAGTACATTTGATATCCAATTATACTTAGTTAGGGTCTAAATTGAGTTTTTCTGCTACTCAATATGGCATTTGTATTTGGTTAACCAACCACTAATTTTGTCAAGGGAGGGTTCAGGACCAGTGCAGTCATTCAATCATAACACTTTAAGATTGATTATTTGTTCTTTGTACTAAGGTAGGAAAAGACCATATAAATAAATGATCTTCAACTTTGGTTAATGTTAAAACCAAATATCAGTACAAAATAACAAGCTGGATGTACTTCTCAACTTTTCAGAGTCAACTAATACATTACACACCATTTCACATTATGTCAGGTAAAAACATTCTCTTTTGCCTTTTTAAACATGTAATTCATGCTTATTTTAAAAGGTGGTTGCTAAGATGACTTGTAAACAAACCTGTCTGACTGGAAACATTGAGCCAATAGTCTGCAGTGAGCTAAACTTCAGCCAGTTGGTGATTTCAATTGGTTCCAATAGGAACTGGCGCCCCCTGTAGTTGCTGTGTTCACATATCACCCAACTGCAAAGAGAGTCAAAATTAGAGTAACTATGGTGCCACATGCCATACACAGAAACCTGAAACAAGCACTGAATTTATAGTTTGATTTGTTATTCCAATGTAATGGCTGACTATGATCTATTGTCCCACCTGTGTTGTTTATTATAAGCTTACTGTCATAAAGAGAGGAGAAGCTACAGCAAAATCCAGAAAGCTACTTTATGATGTGTCAATGCAAATAAACTTGAGCAAATGCAAACACACAAACAGTACAAAGCCAAACAGTCTCATCAGAGATGCAGAGGCAGAGAGACAAACACACACCAGCCGCTGTTGACTCTGACGGACAGGATGTGGTTGTTAAAGCCCTCTTCGACCATGTTGGGGATCTCTGTGTCCATGGTGATCTCTCTGCCCTCCAGACACTCAAGGCCAAACAGAGATATGGAAGGAACTGAGAATTTCTAGATGGGGAGAGATGGAGGTTAAAGGCAAGACAAAGAAAAGAATACAGAGCAATTTCTTTTAATATGAAAGATTTCTCACCATTGGCACGACCTTGACAGAACGGATGATGCAGTCCGGCGGACATGCCATGCTGGTTAAATTGGGGTACTCGCCTTCACTTAAGACATACAAGTTCCCAGAGTACTGCTCACCCTCGTAGATCACCCAGCTGAAACAGAGAAATGATTATTTTTGAATTAATTTTCTATTAGCTATTAAATGTTATCTTTTAATCCCCTCCAATCTCATGTCAAACCCCCACTACTTCACCATCATGCTTATTTTGTTGTGCACCATTTACATTGTAGTTTTTCCACGTATTTTTCCACTTTTCCCCTTTGTTTACTTTCTCCTTAGATAATTGTAATGCTTTGGTAAAGGCGTCTCACCTTCCCCCAGCAACTCGGCAAGACTTGGTTTTTAATTTTTCTGGAGTGGTTTCCTGGTTACGGTCGAAGACGTGACACTCGCCATGGAAATCTGGCTCAGAGTACAGTATTATCTAAGAGACAGAGATAGACAGAGGTAAAATAAATGAAAGTGAGAGATTAGATTAACACTTTTCTAGCCTAAGGCCTTTTATTCTTCTATTTTTGCTTTTTAAGCACTGAATTCAAGAATGCTTCTATTGCAATGTTGCTACTGCTCCTGATGAGAAATTATTATATCTGCCAAATTGGTTGCGATGATTCACAGTTGTTGAAAACGTTTTTTCAGTTTTCTTCACTGTTTTATACTGTCACTGACTTCTGACTCCTTACTCATTTGACCGGCTGGTATGGGCCGCAAGTTTTCCGAAAATCATCTTGAATCCAGACAAGCCTTTCATAGTGTGCTGCAGGCCAGATTTTGGCCTCTGTCGTTTTTCAAATACTACATATTAATTCCATACCTAATATGTACACTTAATACACTAAAGTTAAGCACGATGCGAGATGGATTAGCCCTCGTTTTTTAATATCTTCGCCACTGTCTTCATTGTAAGTCACCAGCTGCAAAGTGTTTTGTTCCATCCACTGCATGCCGTTATACTAACCCTAACCCGCTGGTAATGTTTCAGAAGTGGAGCATTTTGCCTGCCCAATTTTGTAGATTTGCAGATTTTGTTGATTCTGACATTTTTCTTTGGTATTTGCGCTTCTACCTACTAAGACGTACAGTCTTAGTAGGCCACACGCAGTAGTTGAGTGGTTTCTTTTTGGTGTATTTTAATTATGTTTATTGTTGTTTTTTTCCACCATGTTGTGTTGTAGCCTACAGGTAGTAAGGTTATATTGTTCAGAGTACAGGTATGAATACATGGATCAAAGATTTGTGGCTGCGTTTTAGCCATTAAAAGTACATTCATCCTCATAAATATATTGTATCTATGTTTCAAATGAATGATTGAATGAATGACACCTTTATTGCCCCAAGGGCATAGGTCATAGGTCAAGTTTTGGTGACTAGTCATTTGATTGCACGTTCTTCAGTGCAGTATAGTGCACTCACTTTTTTATATTTCACTTGAGAATTTTAAATTTTAAAGTCCAGGCAGAGGACAACTGTCAGGTTAATGTTTGGGTGTCTTTGGCAAGAAAAAAATTCACCCTTGTGCTTTGAAGCACATCAGTTTTCTGAATTATTCTGTGCCAAAAAAAGGGTTTTCCTTTCATAGAGCAAAGTGCAGATACAGCACATGCTTGTGCCAAATTATTTTAGTTAAAGTTTTGCACCATTGGGTGCTCTGACAGACATAAGGTGAGGCAAAGAGAAATTGAAGGAAGGTCATTGTGGCCATATCATAGTTTTGAAATGACAGAACTCCACTACTAGCCCTCTGGGAATTAGCTAATAGTCAAACTGTATTTTCTATTAACCGAGTAGTGACAATCCTGTCCAAGAGTAACATAAAACTGCTGATAAAGGTCAACATTAGATTAAAAAATGAAATGCATAAAACTTAGAAAGTCAAGACAAAATACCTCATGCCTGCTCCTTGTGCTGTCACCTGGAGCCTAAAAGTCAACACAACAAAAATGTCAGCATCTTCAGGTCATGATTACACTGATCAAATCATTATTCTGAAGACCTAACCGTGCTCCTCACCAACAGGATGGGCTGCACCGAGCAGATGCGAGTGTCCTGAGAGCCCCAGTCAGCACAATTGTTATAGAAACCTTTTTCCAAGATGTACTGGTTACCAGAGAAGTCCACGTGCGAGTAGGCTATCCATCTGTGTGGATAACAAACATTTACCTGGTTATTATTGTAATACATTTCCATTTCACTGTGTTACGAAGTAACTGTAGAACCAATAAACTTACGCTCCGCTGAGTACGTGAATGGAGCGTGTAGAGGTTTTGTACCCGAACAGCTCAACATCAGGAATTGCCTCCGTCACCTCAAAGGTGTTCTCCTCCTGCATGCCCTCCTGGTCTTCCTCTGGCTGTTCAAACATCACCATCACGGGGTCTGTCAGGTCCTGCAGAAGAGCGTGAAAATGGGTTAACTTGGCTAAATTACACTTAAGCACCATGTGGATGGAAACCAGTCTATCTTCATCTAACCTAAAGGATATTCTGTTTCAGATAAACGTCATATTTTGACTATAAGAGATGAGAAAAATGTCTTGTCAGAATGCAAGCGTGGTGGAAAGTAAGAAACAGTACGTGCCAGTTTAAACCATCCCTACAGTACATGTAAAAAGGGTCATTTTACCTCCAAATCAAAAATACACATTTTCCACTTGGTGTTATTTATCAATCTATATTGATTGGTGTAAATTCATGAGTGTATGAATTATTGGCTGTGGGGATGTCTACCTTCTCTCCAATACAGTGGAACTAGATGGCACTCGTCTTAAAGTTCATGTAGGAAATAGCTCCTACATGAAACTGCTTAAAACAAGGTATGTGAATTATCTTGAGTAAAATGATCATGATTTCTGGAAAGAGACATCGCAATTGCGCTTTTCAAGTCAAGCTTTTGACACTTTTAATACCACAAGCCGAGTGCCATCTAGTCGAAGAGAAGGCAGATATCTCTATGACCGATGTCTCCAGCACTGGGCAGCTAAGCACTAAAACAATCTAGATTGATAAATAGTACTGCAGGTAAGAGAAAAAAACAATTCTGTCCGAATTAGGTCACTACAGCAAAAAAAGGTCAAATGATTCAAACACATACTTCAAAGAACATAAAAACAGGGTAAAAACATAAACCATGGGTAAGACATAGCAGAGATAAGGTAAATTTTGCCATCAAAGCATGTAGCCAGTCATATGCAGTTGAAATATGGAGGAAAATGCCTCTTTTGTTGTACTGTGTAATATTTTGTGGCCTACGTGTCCTTGGATACCTAGGGTCAACAGTTTTTTCATCAACTGGAGGTCTGACTGAATATTACTGATGTTCATTAGTAAATCAATTCATAACTCCCGTTATGGTAACAATGTCAATGTTAGTTTAGTCAAGGTTGCTCTGTTTTGAATTCAGCCTCCATCACTCTTGACAAAAACAATCTTTGGATCATTTAATCTGTAGTTTGCATACAGTAGGAGCCACACCTTTCCCCTTTCATTTGGATTAAAACATTTGAAAGATTACTTAATAACAAATACTAACTGCAGTAAAATATTACATACTACTTACTGCTCGAATCACTCTAGCGGAGCGGAGCTCAGCGTCACGGCCTCCCCACACCCTCCAGTCCTGGTACTCTCCCTCCTCCAGCAGGTACTGGTGTCCCCGGAAGCCCTCCTTCTCGTAGCCCGCCCAGCTGCAGCAGCAGAGAGATTATTTTGAGCCACTTGATATTAGCTTCCATGTATTACCACCAACCTGAGTCTTGCAGCAGTACTACTTAATCATTAATAATCACTAAGATGTCTTTTCATGGTTCGGTGAATATAAACATTACAAAGCAGCACTCACATTCCTCCCAGCACTTTAATGGAGCCGACGTTGTACATAAAGGCTGTCTGCTGCCGGTCGACTCTGGTCATGAAGTCTCTCATGTTTGTGGCTATGGTCCTTGATTTCCCACTGAAGTACGGCTTGTCATAGATCACCATCTAGAGACAGAGAGTGTCATTTACAGTCAGGGTACACTGTAACTTCCTCAGTGTCTGTAATCACACTGTAGGTGACATCCATGTCACTGCTGTCAGATATGCAATTTAACAGTTTGATTTAGCAACAATTTATTAGCATCTTAAAGTGCTTTCTTACCTTTGGTTCACTTGTATTTTCCACTCTTGGTTCGCCCTATGATGAAAAAAAGATATAAATTTACTTACTGCAAACATTTAGGGTATATAATTTAAACAGAATCAGTAAAGGATAGAGCTTTCAAGACTTATAACTAGTGCCACTTACTATTTTGAGTGGATGTAGTGATCCCACATAGGGCTGTTCCACGCCCCATGCTGCAGGGTTTGAGTACCCCCCCACCTCCAGGACACGTGGTACACCCTGGAAGAAGGGATGCGCGTACACGAGCCATCTGAGCAGTCGGAAAGATTAAAAAAACAATGAAAGCAAAATATTATTTTTACTTTCAAATCACATTAAATTAAGCATTAATGACAAATTGTTCATTTTTATGTAAAAAATACCACTCATGGTTTCTACACATTTTTATCAATCCATTTTTGAAACTTTCTTTCATAATATTTCACCCCATTTCTATGACTTTAAGTAGATTACAATAGGTCGGTCTATACAGAGATCATAGGGCGCTTACCCTAAGACAGGCATTGTAGCTAAAAGTAAAACAAGAAACAGGAAAAAATTAAATAATAAAAAAAGTATATTTTGTTTCCTGTAACATTTGGTATGTTTTGTGAAGTTGATTAACATAGTTTAAATATTAGCCAACAGTTTTTCTAATTTGAAATTTTTCCAGGAATTTCATGATCACGAGAATCCTGATAATTATGTAATTTAAATACTCTACTCAATTCAGAACTCACAGCCCAGCGTTAATGATGATAGAGTTAGCCTTGATGGGGAAACCAAAAATCCTGGCATCATCAGATGTATCTCTGAAGGTAACCTTCTTCCCTTCTGCATTCTCTTCTGGGAACAGACCGATTTCTGGGACGCTGTAGTCCTGAGGGAGCACAGACAGTATTTGTAATGTTAGGAGAAAGTAACCAGCTGTAATGCTGCATTCCTGAGGGGTTTGAGAAATCAGTTTTGGGCTTAGTGGACACAAATCATTCAAATGTGAACAAAATAATTGCTTCTCCAGCAAAACTCAAAACAGTTGATTGGAACCTGCCAATAAATCCTATACTGACTGATCGATCTTTTAAAACACAGAATATTATTGGACTTAGTTGTCGATGTTTTTTGTTGCTGTTTAAAGTTTGATTTTATAGCTCAACCTGCACGTGCAGATTTTTGAGGTTTTGAAACCAATATTTAAGAGCTGAGAAAAGAAGATGATAATGTGAACAATGTATGGCCAAAAATGACTATTTTTTACATAATCACACAACAACAGGAAACATTTTATGTAACAATGTCTTCGCTTTTTCGTGATCATGACCAAGATATGTAATCTGTAATTATCAGGGCTGATGTTTGGCATTTTGCCGATTGTCTGTATTGGCATTTCAATTTAATGACTGTTGTTAAATGAATTAATTAAAAAGTGCCCAGCTTTGGCTCCACTGCAGCTGTCTATCTCCCTCTGGTCTTACACATTTGCTAAAGTCGTTTAAACAAAGTTTAATGTTGGAGTTTGTTATATTTCAAATTCTAACTTTCGACAGAAATATTTCCGTTCCAAATATCGGTTATTGGTCTCGTTAACTACTAATAATCTGTATCGGTATCAACCTTGAAAAACCAGCATTGGCCAACCCCTAAAAATACATTTCTCAGTGCAAACTGTTGGACTATGTGATGGTGTCACCATTTCTCAATCTTTCATGATTTGCAGTTTTTGCTACTGATGTTTCTAGAAATCCGCAGTTAGAGGTCAGAGTTGAAAAATACAGCTAAAAAAGATGTATACAATTTCAAAAAAAAGAAACATTTAGTTTAACTTGGGCAATTTGACTTTAATCAATAGATCACACCCCAAAATATTTGACATTTAATTCACTTTTGAAAGAGACAGAGCAACAGGTGCTCTCTCCAACTTCTGACACTAGATGGTGCTACTGAGTTATAGAGCACACTGTCATTGAAAAGCTACGGTACAAAATACTGCATCTGTGAGAACTACTCAGCGCTTTAGACTCAGAGAACAATGTCACGCGATAAGCCGACTATAAAAAGGTTTTTCACTGTACTTTATCACACCTGATCTTATCATATTTAAATGGACGGTGCGTGCAGAACTATTTTTGACCACAGAAAAAAAACAGCTGAATCTGTCTTACCCTGACAGCTCTTCGCAAAGAGCCGATAATGAACCGCCGGGCTGGCTTGGTCTTTGTCTGTGCATCACCTTCTTCTCCATTCTGTTCTCCGTTCTGCTTTTTGCCCTGCTGTCCGTTCTGCAGCTGCTCGTCTGGAGGGCTGAAGGGATAGGTGATCTCTATGTCTCCCTCATCCAGAGCGATCTTCTCCCCTTTGAAGTTAGGCTTCTCATACAGCACCCATCTGGTGGGAAAGGGCAAGAGTTTACAGCCTCTAACGTATAATCTCTGTTGCATTTCACCTGGACATGTGTTTAAAAATTCATAGACCATTGAAAATATTTTACTCTGTGTCACATTGCTGCATTATTATTCTGAAATCTATCATGACAGTGTTGACACAGGGAACAAAGTGTCCTATTATTCCTCTCACTGATGCCTCCGTTTGATCTGTCAGTGCTGCTGTGCTGCTAAATCAAGGCTTTTAGAGGAGGATAAGAGAGGATTATTTTATATAAATAATTATTTAAAGGTAGAATATGTAACTTTTGGAAGTAGAAACAATACTTTCTTCTTTGAACAGATAAAAAGTAAAATTTATAACTCCGGTTCTACACACCCATGTCTTTGGTCTTGGTATGACCAGAAGCTCGTGGTGGCTAATGTTATCTAATTAAAAATAGTTCCAACATGAAACTGGGTCCAACAAGGTCTGTGGATTATTTTCAGTAGCTGGGTCATTAATTCTGTAAAAAGACATCCTTGTTGAGTTTTTCAGATGTATTTTTGGCGCTTTGAGCACCACAAGCTTAGTGCCATCTAGTTCCATTATAATGGGGAAAAGGCAGTCATCTCCAGGGCCTATAAAACTTCGCAGCTCACACCAAAACAGTTCAGATTGATAAATAGCACTATAGTTAAAACATGTAATTTTGGGGGGGTAACTGTCCCTTTAAATACACTGCTGCTTGACCAAGGTTTTCTTGTAGGGAAAGAAACTAGATATAGTTTAAGTCTATGGCAAATATGATACAAATTCCTTTAGTAACAGCATCAGATGTGGTTTGGGCAGTGGTACAGTGTGTGATGCATGAGCTGACACTATAATTATCTTGTTTAAAGGAAGCTAAGCAGGTGCTGGTGTGGTGTCAGTAGTACAGGGCAGATCAGTATGACTAGTGTTACTGCAGGTTCACAGTGTTGACTGTGTTTGATAAAACATTCCACATCTGAAGCAAAGGATGTTGAAGCTTGTGTGTGGGTGTGTTAACTATTGAAGGCATTTGCATGTCCACAGAACATCAATAGCTGTTTTGTTTTGACACCACTTGTTTTGCAGCACCCGAAGAGGGGGGTTTATTGGAAAACCTGTGATTACATAACTTACATTTCAAGAAAAGCAAGGTGCGGAGGTGTCATATGGGGTGCCAAACATGTGGTGGTGTCATTTGGTGGTGACAAAACAATAAAGCTACTGTAAAATACGCCATATTTATTCTTATGTGACAAATTTTCAACAAAAGTGTAAAATTCCTCTCACTTTAACAGGCTTGGATGATGCTCCTTCTAAACAATCCTGACAATCATCTGATCTGTTTCAACTATTTAAAGTCACAAAATTAAAGCTTTATCTTATCTTATCATTATCCTGTCTTATCAGCAAAAAAGTTCATTTCAATGCTGATATTTCATTTTAAAGCCGTTACCTGCCGATTACGATGACGTGCCAGTTTTAATGTGCATTGCTAGTAGCAGACGCTGGCGAACTTGGCAAAAGTGCGTACAGTAAAGCCACTCACCCTCCTCTGATAACTCTGATAGAGATGGTCTCCTGCAGCTCCCAGGGCGTAGCATCGATGACATCACTGCGCACCTCGAGCCTCTGGCCGCACATCCCCGGCCGGTCAAAGATGTACATCTAGAGAAAACATGAAAAAATGTAAGAATGGATACAGATGCAGCCACCTAGAATGTCCTTTAATAACTGAGGGCCTTCTGGCTGCCAGGCAACTGCCAGTCGATATCCAGCCAGTTACCAGTCAACTGCCAGCCACTGGTGTCCTGACGGGGCATGTCTAGATTCCACTGCAAATACGCACAATCTCATTCAAGCCAAGGACCAGCATAGGACTGGGCAAGATCTCAGCAGAGATCTGCCATGGATCTACTTGAGTCCCATCACAGAGGAATGGGAAAATCTGGATGGCTGCATCTACAATATTTGGGATTCATTGTGTTGTTCATTAAAGCAGGGCGGATGCCAACATAGATGTGAAATCTGGCTGTGTGGCTGAAAGGGAATTTCCCTGCTCACTATATCGGCCTTCATAGGACATTTTTAAACTTCTTTTAGCAGAAATATAATCAGATCTAAAGCTTTGCAAAGTGAGACCTTATCATTTACTTGGACATTGCAAATGATACAATGGCAGACTGGATAACATTGCAGTAATGACAAAGAATTACTGCAGGCAAGAGCTCAACCTGTGCTGCTGAAGAATCCTTTATTTGGTCATGGGAAATTAAAGAATGGAGCCAATATCACCTAGTGACATTATCTCCGGTTTCATATTCAAACAGGAATCTTAGATTTCATGCTAATCCCCTGAAGACATCTGATAGAAGAATCGTTCAGTGTAGAAAGTAACAGCATTGTCATAGTAGAATTGCACAGTAGCATTAGTCCTGACTTTCTTAAAGGCAATTGCAACATGAAAAATCAAATTTCAAAGACAGATCTGTCTAAAAGAACAGCTCTCTTCCTCTTGGAAGTTCTGTCTTTCTTGAGGCTGAGTTTGACGACAGTAGCGTCTATAACCTGTTATCGTCAGTACTGACATGTTTGGTCCATTCAGGTCTGGGGCCCTGGAGCATGGAAGAGTCTCAGGAGCTGATGCTAAATGTCAGCTCCACCTCTAACATTCAGGATAGTTCATGGACAATCTGCAGCTGCATGCAGGAGCAGGCCTGACATTTAAAAGTTAATAAAGTATGTGGCCTGGAATAGGCTTGAGTGGCAAGTATGCAGTTTATAGGCCACCAATCACAGCCTTAAAAACCACAAAAGATGCCTTGGACGTTTTTTTTTGTTTTGCATCATCTGATGAAGAATAAAGGGATTAACCAGACAGTCTGCAGTAAAAAGGTTATGAAATTGGCAGTTATGGGAGGACACGTGTCATCATGACATCGAAAGAAAAGCACAGCAGGGTGAAATTCTTGTACAAATATCTTTTTTTTAACCCCCTCAGGAAAAGCAGTTATTAATGCTGTGAATGAATGTGTAAGCATAATGCCAAACCACATGATGACTCACAACAGAGCTTTGGTAACACAGCTTTTTTTGGAGAAAGTCTGTATGCAGGGTTTCCACAGTGATGAAAAACCTGGAGAAAACCTGGAATTTCGCAATCACATTTTCCAGGCCTGAAAAAGTTATGGAATTCGTAAAAATCATTGAAAGACTTGAGAAGGTTATGACATTTTTTCATGTGTAATGAAATTGTTGCAGTAATCTTCCATGAATAACTGTCCACATATTGTAACATAATCTGAAATTAATTTTTTGAACATGTCAGTGTAGCTTGACTATAAGATGCATCAGTGTGTGACAATGTTTTGTTTACCATTACATACATTTCTTCATTTTCTCCCCATGTTCCTTAATGTATGCCAGCTAGCTGAAATTATGTGTGAAGAGAGTTTAAATCTGAAATGAAAATATATTATGGGTCCTTGAAAAGTCATTGAAACGGTTTGAAATTTTGTCCATGAAAATGCATGGAAACCCTGTATTTGACACTATTAGGGCTGAAACGATTCCTCGAATAATTCGAATAACTCGATTACAAAAAATGATCGAGGAATTTTCTCTGCCTCGAGGAATCGTTTAATTTTGCCAGCTCAAAGCATGGTATTTCGCCCGGACTACTTTTAATGCGGCACAACGCGCTGACGTCACGCACGTAAAGGAATAAAAAAGAGGCGGCGGATATGTTTGGTTTTAACCACGGATGTACAGGTAACGACGAAGAAGGCGACGAAAGCGAAAGGCACAAAGAAAAGGCAGAAAATGTTAAAAGTGTGGGAGCATTTCAAGCTGGACACCAAGGCGAACACTGCTGCGTGTATTCACTGTAAGACAGCGCTTGCATACCACAACAGTACGTCTTCAATGCTGCAGCATCTCCACCGAAGGCCCCCTGTTTACTCCGAGAGCGGAGGACCGTCACCCGAGACAAGGCAAAATGAAGTTAACGTAGCGCTAATTAATGAGATTAACGTTACTGTACCTTGCTAACATAACGTTAGCCCTGCGGAGGGCTAGGTTTCTATTAATTATGACTACTGTGGATGCGTGGCTAACGTGCCTTTCATACAGGCTTTATTTAATCTGTAAAAACACAGCGCTGCAGAGTGATGAGGGTGGAAAATAAAAACATAATAAAGCTAACTGGGTAGTTAAAAAAGGAAACCAATGGTTCATTGTTAGGTGAAATGTCTTATTGTCCCATGTATATTTATAATTGCTCTTTAACTAAACAAAAATATGTTTTATCCGATTACTCGATTAATCGATGGAATTTTCAGTAGAATACTCGATTACTAAAATATTCGATAGCTGCAGCCCTAGACACTATCACTTGTTCAATGCTGACATAGTTGGTATATAATGTTTTGCAGAAGAATAATACAGTATACATTTTTTTCATCATTTACAGAACACTAGAACATACATTTTAGATTTTTCCTTTAGGATTTAATGTTTTTGCAAAAAACACTGCATGTAATTACATTTCAAAAATAGATCAGTTATAAGAAATGCATTTTACCGTAAAAGGATAAGAGTCTATAGTCACACTAGTGATGTTCTTTGGAACAATGGTGCTTAGTTTTGCAGGTTTTTAGTCAAAACCAAAGTGTTGTGCAGGTTAAAATTTTGACCTGATGATGACACTAGAGGAAATGTTAGTGGATTAATTAAGTAAATAAGATTCAACCTTCGGGGATCATGGTTATATGAACTAGATTCAATGGCAATCTTCATATTCGGACAATTCACATTTTCTGTTGTCTTCTTTTGATGGTCCGAGCGCTGAAATGCATGTGGTCTGTCATGTGTCAGCATGAGAGAGAGAAATGTTTATGTAGCCAGCGGAAACACCAGTGTCAGTGACGCAACAGCTTCCTGGTCCCATCAGTAAAACCAGCTGTAGGCTTTGAATGTGAACTTGCACATGCATCTCAGTGGCACGTGGTTTAATGTGTACTCAAGAGTGTACATGAGGTGTGGAGACTCACCTTTCCAGGACGGGGATTGAGCTTCCCATGTTCCTTCTCTTTTGTGAGCTATGGAAACATAAGAAAATATATTTTAGCAAACTACTTCTTCAATATATATATTTAGTATTTGGCAGTGCATTTTATTTTTAATTTATGCTTTGTATGACATCTGGAGGCCATTCGTTAATAAATAAATCAAGAATCACGATAAAAGCCAAAATCAAGTATAATGTTTAATATAGATTAAATATATATTAAATGAGATCTGACATTAATATTATCTGTACATCTATACATGTTAAAAGACATCCATTTATCCATCTTTCTATCCATCCATCCAACAGTTTTGAAAACAGTTAATTCAGTGGTCAGTACAATCATTTTGTATATAAAGTGGCAGGTAATAACCATAATTTACAAATAAATATAATGAGACAAGTAAGTACAAATCATTATTACAGTAAGAATGAAAACTAGTCAAAGTATAAATAAAAAAAATAAAATATAATATAAAGGTATCGACACACACATGGGTTTACCTTATTAGTTATATAGTTGTAAAATTTGCATAAATTAATAATTTGGGTCATTTTTTATCACATATTCTAAGTTTGATAAAATACAGAATATTCCTCTCATCACTATTACTATGTAAAAGCTAGACCCCACCTACTACATTTACTTTGACTGACATCATTTAGATAACACCCAGTTTCTGCCTTGTTAATTTAGACATACCAGACAATCCAAACTTTGTTTCTTTTTATGTCACCCTGTTTGACAGGTTCTGGGGGTGCTGCAGAGGGGAAGCGAGGAGAAGACATCCTCCATGATGGATCGAGCACCTCTTTGACAGGTGTGAATACCTAACATTCCTCCACAGTACCTGTCAAACCTGATGCTTCCTAATACCCCCCGACAACAACAGTGTGAGCTCACCTGAGATCTGCTCAGGTGAACTGGAATTAAGTCACTGTATCCCTGTGTGTGCGCATGTGTGTGTGTGTGTGTGGTGTGTATTTCCGTGCCTTTGAATCTCAGCTGGCATACTGCTGGAATTTAGGGATGTTTGCTTGCTTGTGGTAACAGATCAGCACCACACAGTTTGCATATAGATGTACCAGAGAGACTGTGTTTTTGGTCTCAGGTATCAGTTGGCCTGTATTCTCTGGAAGGTCTGTAGGAAACAGGTTGTCATTTGGATCATGTTACCAACCACAGAGGGCCTCCTACAGACGCTCTCATTTCAGCTGGCCTCATCTGTGTCTGAACCTTCCCCTAATTTACTTCCTAAAAACTTTGGAAACGTTTTTAACTAGATACACTGAGAAAAAACCCCAACATAATATCACACATATTTAACTAACTGTGTAGGACACAGTAGCATTAAGACTTTTCTAAAGTGCAAGAGAACACCTTTTTACATTTTCAGTGAAAGCAAGCTGAGCGGATAAATGGTGCCTTTTCAGCACTGATCAAAATGAAAGAGTGACTCATTATTGTTCACAGACATGCCGTATAACAACAAAAAGTCTGCTACCACAGAGATAAATTTAAAAAGCTTTGACTTTTGTTCCATCCGTCTGTTTTGTTGCAAATATTTTAGCACTTTGCGTCAAGAAGCAAACATTTTTTCAAATAAAAATAAAACAGCTCATATTGTATGGATCTTGCCATAACTAGAGAAGTATGCATTTTACCAAAGGAAAAAGCAAAAGAGACACATCAGCCAAAGTACAGCAATTTCTGCAAACTATCAAGTATCAGAGTCAGACCTATAAGATGCCGTTGTCAACAAAGGACCTACATCTTGCGGCGTCACCATTACTGTAATAGGAAGTCCCTGTTTCTGTGACAGCTGCAAAGGTTGTGGATTTTCTACATTATCTCAGTTAACTGATGACAATCTTTGGCACAAGATGAAGACATTATTGTTGTTGCTGGTAAAAAAAAACAAACATTACTCCTACCAAACATAGCTGCCCGTGTCTTGGTTAAACAACCATGTTAACTAGTAACCTGGTTGCTCGTAGTAACTTCTGAAAAAGGTTGCTAAATAGATGTATTTAGAGTTTTTTTTTATGAGCAAACCTAAATGTTTTGTTCATGTTTTCATCGGCTGCTGTCACTATGAGCAACCACAGTAGCTGAGCAGTGTTAACTAAGCTGACATTCGGTGTTTCACAATCTCTTTTTTTTCCCAAATTGGTATTTGCAACTACTGTTTAGCTACTGAGCACTGCACATGCTCTTCCCAATGTTGTAAGGTTACATACACAGTAGAGGTAGTAAAAGTACAAGTAGTAAAATTACAAAAGTATATACTTTTTAGGAGAGCTTTCATTCAAACATGTGCATATTGTGTGAAGATGCCACTGCAGCAATGGTGACTATAGATTACTTCCAGTACATCCCAGGTTTCGTCTATATAAAGTAATTTATCCCCCCCTTGCTTAAGGTATTTTTATTACTATTATTTATTTAAATAAGTGCCAAATGGATAAAAGACAATTTTCCACCTGGGGTGTGGACAATTTTTGTTTAATCTAATATTTTTGTGTCTCTGATGTTGTATAACATGCTACTATTGCATAATCAACAAAGACTCAACATCAACATTTGTCTATCACAGTAGCATGTGTGATGACTGTTTGTTGCTTTTGAGCAGAAAAACCTGATCCAAACAGGTGAGTGACGAACACTGAGACAATGCAGACTTACAGACATGGTACAGTATCATAACCTGTCTGAATGTGACACTTGAGTCGATCTCACAGGATTTTGTTACAGGTAATTCACAGGACCGTACTGGTTCTTAGGCCATCTTGAGTGAAAGTCTAAGATGGGCCTGAATAATTTGAGGGAAACATTCTTCCTGACAGATATAGCAAATGTAAATTTAAATGGTGATGATTACCGATAAATGAAACTCCAGGCCTGTATTGGTTGTCTATAAAATATGTTTTGTACCAGTCACAAATTGATCTTGTCGCTACATGAATAGAATCTGATTATAGAATGCTCCTTGTTTTTGCATTTATTAAAATAACACTAGTTAGATTTAAATGTAGTATTCAAACATGTCATGTCATTTAATTAAACTTAAACTTGCTATAGCTTGCAAAATCACTTGGGGCATTTGTCATATAGAAAAACAATTTCAGCTTTAGACTAAAAAATAGCATTTCCTACAGTATTGCAACTGCTTTACTCACTGAAAGTACAAATCTGTCCTTGCTTCACACAGTCAATAAAACTGCATCATTCATGGAGAGTGATGTGTTTACTGCTGCCTTGATATCCAATTGAAACATAAACTCCAACACACACTTTTCCCCTTCCGCTCCCTTCCCTCCCAGCAGCCTGGGTTCATGATCTGCTCTCCCATAAAATTAGTTACCGTAGATGGAATGTGCTGTTTAAGCAAATCAAATGTAATTTTTTTTTAAATGCATGAACATGTGCAGCAAATAACTGATGGACAAAGCCGATGAAAACTCAGACAAGGGAACAGATCATTTCTTTGTCATATTCTCTCTTGCCCTGCCTCCCTCAAATGTCTCCCTGTCAGCTCCACTTGATCAAATATGAAGCAAACAAGCAGAGAAATGTGAGTATGAATACAAGAGGCGAGGTGTGGCCCTGTCTCTGCAGGAACAGACAGATAGCTGAAATGGGTGGGGAGCCCAGTGGAGGCTTGAGAGTAAAAAAAAACAGAGATCGGCAGAAAGTGTTTTGCAAGGATTAAATGATTGAGAGGTCTCACGCCCACTAGCTGAGAAAGTGTCTCTGATGCTTCTAATACATGGAGGAGTTTACCAAGTAATCCCATTAATGCTTTAACAAAAAGAGATCAACATCAGTCCTGCAGTGTTTTAAAAATCCCTTAAGATCATCTGTGTTCCTAATTCCCTTATTCTTCGAGCTAGTTTATTTTTTACGAACAATACATTTTCTTGCACTTCTTCTTTCTTTGAGTTGACAGGAGCCGAGCAGAATGAAGCTGTAAAAAACATCCCTGTTCACACTCCAATCATACTAATAAAAGCTTGTTCATTTTCTAGGTCCCTTGGCACAAGACAGTAGTTTATATCCATGTATAGATATATATGTACTACATAATTCTGTAAAAACTGTTGCATTTGATACTGAAACTAATCAGTGGTTTAGAACAGACATCTAGTGTAGGAAAGTTTCTACACTGTGTAAAAATCTATATTCAGGATTTCCATGGGTCTTTAAAGTCTTTGAAAGTTTGTAAATTTGTGGTGGAAAAGGTCTTGAAAGTCTGTATAAATAGACATGGGTTATTAAAAGTGCTTGGACTTATATGTTTTGTGCAAGAATAGAAATTGAAGTTCTTCTGAAGTGTTCACACATTCAAGCCCTTCTCTCTTTTTGAAGATCCAGTGTAGCATTTAGGGAGATCTACTGCCAGAAATTATATAAAATCTTAACTATGTTTTTATTGATTTATAATCTCCTAAAAATAAGAATGGCTGTGTTTTTGCTACCTAAGAATGAGCTGTTTATATCTACATATGACGGGGGTCTCTTCCACAGAGTCATGTTGGTCCACAGTGACCCAGAACAGACAAACCAAAGACGGGCTTTAGATTGACAGATTACATTTTGCATTTTCATGTTGGAACACAGGACAAGTTTCATTTCTGATTATTCCTACATACTGGACCTTAAATTGTTGTCTCTGGGCTTCTATAAGGCTCAATAATGATCAATTGTAAAAATTTGAAGTGTTATAAAAGTAATTAACTTTGAGCCATGTCTCAAACTATGCCATGTTCTGTTGTTGTGTTTGATGTTTAAGAAAGTGTGGGTACCCTGTATACTCCTGTTATTGTGCAATATTAGTATTATAATCACTAGTAAAAAGTTAAGAATACTTTTTAGTTTCATGCATGTTTCAAGTGACCTCATCCAAGTCTAACATACAAGTGCTCAGGTGGCTCTCAGCTGCCTCTGTGGTCATAATCAGGTGTTTACTCGAGTCACAAATGTGGTGACTTAAGACTGTACTTAATCATCTCAATCAAATCAGCAACTTGATTTGGACTTTGTAAACCAGTGGCTCTGGACTTCACATGAGCTTAAGTCTCCTGACTTGAAAGTACTTGATACTTCTCCCAAGCTCAAAGATGAAGGAAGTTTATTATTTTAAAAAATTGCCATGATTCAGTTAATTTCCCCTTTATTTCCTGAATCAGCTCATGTTAATGCTATTCATTCCCTGCGAGTCAGAACTGCAGATGCACTTTGTCCAAGAGCATTCCAGTAAAATTGCATCATCAAGAGAGATGCATGCTAACGTTAAGTTACTGTGGAGCAGTTGGAAAAAATGATACCAAAGAGAATTTTATTCACGTATGAACAGTATGTGGTTGTAAACAAAAAACAAAATGTAGTAAAACATGTGGGTTGGAAAACACAGATGGAGAGGCCACAACTTACAGCGAACTTATTTTAACAAATAAGTACCCTAGAAAAAAAAATCATGATTTTTGTAAATTTAATATTTTATTCTGTGTGAAAATGGTCTAGCATTTGGTGAAGACCGCATGACTATGTTAGGACTTGAAACTCAAAGTTTAGGACTTTGGACTCGATTTGACACTCGGCTGTCTTGACACTTGCAATGACTTAAGACTTACTTGTGATTTGCAAAACAATGCCTTGTCCCACCTCAGCAGGAATGCAACTTTAGGTATTTGTAACACAAGTCTGTTGACATTACTTGTCTGCCTTCCCTTCATACCCTCTTTACTCTTCTAGCTGTAAACTGACAGTTTAAACCGCCCCCTGTTTTAAAAAGTTTGAAAAATATGTGCTACTGTGAAAATATTTTTCCTCATAGATCTTTAAAAGCCCCAAACCATCGTCTGAAGTCATTATCAGACTCGGTGGCTCAGTCAGTAACATGAGCTGCGGTCAGGCTGCATGCTTTGACCTGGAAAAGGAGCTGCTGCAGCCATACTACTGAACACAGCAGGGACACACTGAGCATTGTTTGAACATGAATAAACATCCTTGTGCAAACATTTGTTTTAAAACGTCACAGGACAGCTGTAGACTAATGAGCAGTTAACCTCTAGAATCCAGCTGACACTCCCGTTGTATTGAGCAGAAATAACACCACTACCATGTGTTACACGTGTAAAAGAACCTATTTGACAAATGATATACTGCGTCATTAAAAGTAGAATATAAAGACCTGGTTTTACTGCTTGTCAACATCCTAACCGTCCCTCAGGGGTCGGCTCTGTGGTTTCTGTGTTTCCTAACTGCTGGCATTCCTGCACTCACTTTCTATAATGGTTAATCATAATGGTTAACGGCTTTCTTTGCCAATGTGTGAAACGGGAATGACAGCAGTGACTGGCCGTGTGAACCACAATTTGTGTGACAAATAGAGCCAGAGAGTGTGTGTGTGCAGTACTGTGTGCACACGTGTGAATAAATGTTCTCTCGATTGACAATAAAAATGATTTTAAGACATGTCTTTATCAGTTAAGCCCTTCATATGAATGCTTGCCTGTTAAAACAAGTGCATACATGTGTGAACCCAAGAGAAGACACACACCCTTCTCTGTGATGCTCAGTGGGAAGAGCATGAACCTGACAGCTGGGGTTTTAGATCCCACTGGCTGCAATTAAATTACTTTCTAATGCATGACTACTGAAGGACCATTATCACTCCACTGATGCAGAAATTGCTTGAAATAGACACTGATTATTGGTGCTGTAAAGATATTCTAACTGAGAGGCTATATACCTGTAACAGTATGTGATGGTATACAGACACCAACAAGAGCCATACAAAGAGAAACTTTTCCTGTGTGCACAACAAGCCACACACGGAGTCATCTCTCTCACCAATTGTAACCTGACCCATTGTTTGTCTTTTTTACAGCAGCCAGAAGAATAGATCTGAGAGCGAGGTCAAGAGCTGCCAACAAAGTAAGTAAACACAGATATTGTATAAAGGCAGAAATATGTGTAGAGGATTTTCTTTCTGATGGTGTTACCATAGATTTAGCCACCATTTTAATCCTCAAACAACTTTCAACAGATATGCAGAGTTTTCAATTCTGTAAACATTCAGGCTGTTCTCAATCATTTTTGTACTAATACCCATGACACTAGAAGTAATACACTATAATTCCTTTGCCGATATAAAATAAAAAATCAAGCCAATAACCAATACTGATAAAAAAAATATATATATTTTCTAAAAAATATAAATATGTTTTGGATTTTGGCAGAAATCAGCATGTCGGCCAACTCTGATATTTACTTTCATAGCCCATATCTGCTGATACTGATGACATGCCAATATTATCGTGCATCTCTAATATATAAACCAATGTAATCATGAGCTAGGAGGCTGTGATCATGTGACCTCAGAAGTGTAGGCTTCCTTCCATCTTATGACAGCAGCAAAGAGAAAGCCCGGTCATGTAAAATAAAGTAGAGTTGTTCCAATACCAATTACAATGTAAGAAATGCCGCTGGTACTACGTAAAATACTGGATCAGGCATCTGTGATAATGCCTGTGCAATGATCTGATACCCTACCAGTGAAAGGACAATGTGTATAATATGCAAGGCTTTGGTATCAAGAAGGTGGACCTTGTGTTGCCAATTTTAACACCATCATCATGTTCTGCAAAGGGTTTAATCTGGGCATACAACAATGATGGCAACTATTTCTTATTTGTACAATGTTAGTAGTATAAAGCTGTTAATATTATTATTTTTTTTAAACATAATGGTATCATATTAGCATACAGTATTGGTCATTTCACAGGTAAGTATCGGAATTGGTATCGGGAAGAAAAAAATAGAATCAGCGCAACTCTGAAATAAAGAGCGACAACACCCATGTAGAAGGCTCTGACCCAGGGGACAGGGGTTTGTGTCTCATGTGAAACCAAAAGTCAATAATGAGTGTTTGATTTTAGGTATGTAAATCGAGTAAATAATGTGACAAAGCTCAACCATGATTCTTTTCCTAAACACGCTAATTCATATCATATCATATGAACTGTGTGCATAACTTTTCTTTTGTTATCATATAAACTTTTGTATATGGATACATTCCCATATGGACCCCTTTGTTCAACAAAGTGCGAAAATAACAAGAAAACTGCTTCTACCACTGTGCATCTTTTCACTTTCCTTCACCTTAGAGCACAAAAACATGCATTATTCATACACTATGTGCATAAACTACGTCTACAAGCTATTTACCAAAAGATGTAAACACAGTATTTCCCATTTTTCTCAGCAACATTATGCAACCTTATCTGATTAAGAGATCTATGGCTTGAATTGTTGTATATATAAATGTCATTCAAGCATTAAAAGTAGTAACAATACTTAGTGAGACAAAGTAAAAAATATTGGGAGTACTCACATAAGCGTCAGGGAAGGCCCGGTATTTTGTTGCGAGATTCCTCTCAGTCTCGACTTCTTGGCTCTGGAGCCCTCCGTGCAAACTGTTGAACAATGAAGTAGGCTGGACCCCCACGGTGCCCTCACTGCTGAAGCTCCTCTGCAGGATGGGAGTGCTCAGTACCCCGGTACCTACACCCATCCCCAGCCCCTGTGTCTGGCCAAACACAGATAAGGGGGAGTCTGTGGTGGTGAAAGGCCTCTGGAGGTCAATGGATCCAGTGGGGCTGAGGAGGCGGGTGGGACTGTTAATGGCGGGTGGCGAGCCGATGCCCATTAGCGGAGGCCGACTCATACGAGCATTGGAGTCCTCAGACCCGGGCAGGGAGCCTGAGGAGGGTGGGGAGTTCAAAAGGAAGGAGAGGCGCTCAAAGCGTGACCCTGCTAGGTCTGTTTTGGTCCCAAGTTCACTGAGCTCCTTCGGTCCCATGCTCATTCGATCATTTGAGAGCCCTGTTTCAGGCAGCGAGGCGGTGCGGAAGAGTGAGCGATGGGCCTTTCCATTTTCCAAAGGCTGATCTATGGATGCAGACCTGTGGTTTCCAAAGATGACACTGTTATCTAGACGAGAGCCAGTTATGGAAGACTGAAGCAATCCGTTTCCATTCAGCACTGGGGATTTTAATTCCTCAGGAGAAGAGTCAGAGGATTTTCTCATAACTAAACTGTTTGCAGTAGATGCTCTCAGGGGCAAGTTCAGGCCTCCTTTTCCAGGCTGCTGCTGGTCCTGTTAGGGAGCACATGGAGTAAGCAAAGCGATTAGTTGAAGGGTTGATTCATCCAAGTTAAAACAAACATGCATATTGTTTTGGTTTTATTTGCAAATGCTTTGAGCTACTTTTTTTCCCTTTAGATTTCTGCATTCACCACAATATGATAGCAGGAAGGATTTTTTTAGTGGAGCTGGCAGCTTTGAAAAAAATGGATTAAAAAGTGGTTTAGTTTCAATTCCAGAAAAGCATTCTCCTTTTTTGTTTTGTGTAGTGAAAATTTATTTGTAATTTTTTTGTAATTTTGGCCAAAATTTTAAGTGCTATTAAACTTACACAATCAGAACAATTGTAGTTAATGTAATAGACAATAATATGATAATGAAAATATAAATAATAGTTATCCCATGAATTTGCATGTAGATTTTTCTGCCTCATGCAATAAAAATAAAATAAAATTTCACAATTTTTTTTGGTGAAAACCATGTAAATAATTCATGCAGCATTTTAGAGATGTAGCAGTTTTCACAAGATAATTTCTTGTATTAGTGACTGAATGTTCTCTACCTGCTGGTTATGCTTCATCAGTTCCAGTGGTGAACGATTGTCTCTGTTGTTGTTCTTCTTGAGTCCGATGTCAGCAGGCAGAGTGTAAAGAGGTTTGAGGGGCTCAGCAGGGTTGCTGATTGCTTCCATCTTTTTTGTGGGACTGAGGATTCCAGGGATGTCAGCAGTGATGGGGCTGGGAGCGTCCTCCACGATTGGTGGCAGGGACGAAATGAGGACTGGAGCAGGCGGACGTGGGCCCAACCCCGCCCTGGGCCTCAGAGAGGGTCCCATGCTCTTCAGGGTATCCACCAGGCTATCCATGTCAGACTGGTAGGGGGAGTCTGCCTCAGGGGAGGCAGGGGGAGTGGAAGGGGGAGCTGCAGGTTCGGAGACCAGCTCCACGAGTGTAGCCTTGAACACTCCAGTAAAAAGGGTTGCGTCGTCGTCGTCTTCTTTTTTGAAACTGTCGACGACGTCGTAGCTGGTTTGTTTTGAAGACGAGAAGCTGGACAGAGGGAACTCTTGTGACTCCCAGTGTGACTTTATCCTCTCTGACTCTGCTACTCTCTGTTTCTCTCTTTCACCTGCAGGTGCAGCAGGCTCCTCCTGCTCCACTAAACTCCTCCTCCACTCATCCCTCGGTGCTCCCGCTGGCTCGCTCTCATGGCTCAGATAAACTTTGGTGCTGTCACTCAGCTGGTTGCCAAGGGTAATGTGTTCGTCCGGAGGGGGGGTGGAGGAGGAGGAGGAAAAGGCGTTGCTGAGATGTTTGTATGCTGTAGCCTCGGGGACAACAGAGGAGTAGGAGGAGAAGGAGTAGGAGGAGGAGGAGGAGGAGGAAGGGGGACTGGTGTCTGTGTCAGACACTCTGTAACTCAGAGAATCAGTAAAGGAGGAAAAATCGTTTTTGTATGGTCTATATTGAGCAACCGCCTCAAATCTATTTTTCCATTTGAAGTCTGAGCTGATATCTGTCCCATTTGACTCAGTGACAGTAGTGCCTGTTTTGCTGATGTCCGCTGTATCCACCACCTCTTTGGTATCGGTATTATTGACCAGAGATACTTTACGGAAACGACTTTTGGATTCATTCTCTTTAGGGGGAGATGAAGTCTTCATGTATAGTTTGGTGCTCAGGTTGCTGTAGCTTGAACTCATTTCGTCAACCGATTCCTTGTTGGCTGCAGTCGCCTTATTTTCTGAAGCAAAGACTTCTGAAGCTGCTGTGGGTGTCCTTGATTCTGCCAGGGACCTGAATAAATACAGAGAAAAAGAAGAAAAGACAAAGATGACAAATACAGACAAGCTAGAGCGAGAGTCTGATTTTACAACAGGGCCACGGTGTATCAAATACTCCAGTGCCTTCAGGGTGTGGTGACCATGCAATGCCAACGATGCAAATCATACAAAGCAACTTTGAGGAGCTTGACTTGCACGCAATGTTAAAGAAAGTTTAAAACAGCCTTTATAATTGCAACAGCTGCTTGACCTATTCTTATCTGCATTTCTGGCATATAATGGTTAAAATATTTTCTTGCAGAAACTGGATGAGTTTGGAACAGTGCAGAGAAGAAATTTGCAGCTGGATTCACTCTCTGCTCCAACACAGTCATAAAACCAACAATTAGTGTGTGCTAGGAGGATCGTGTGTAAATAAGCAAAACACTGTCAGCTGACAGTTCAGAGTTACTCAAAGTCAATACTCCATTTGCAGCTTATAAACTGGACTATGCAAACTTTTTAGCACAGCAATATTTGTGCTTTTCTTTTCATGTGCAGGTCAACACACACTTGACCAGCAAAGTAACCTACACTTCAAAATCTAAGCAAAGAGTCACCAGATAAGAGCATCTATTATCAGAGCTGATACATAGTTGTGTGAGTTTTTATAGAGGCTCAATTATAAGTATGATCAGCTATATATATATTTTTAAAACTTCACTTTTCACCTTCACCTTCTTCTCTGCTAATCCGGGGTCGGTTGCATTTATACCATAAAACTTTTATGGTATAAATGCAAAGGTGATCATGTTAAAGCCTGTGAAAACAGTTGTGTTATGGCTTCTATGGCTTTGGAGGGAAAAAAACCCTGCCAATCGTATCACCGTGCAGACGGCAGCGTGTATCTACTCATGGACAGCAGTAATTTTGAGTTGGTCTGCCATGAGTGAATCATTTGACCTTTAACTAATCATAGGATCTCTGCAACCGTTTCAAGGAGCGGTAAGATTATTAACTTACTCACTTTAAAGGCAAATAAAAGGTGAAATGGTTGTGAAACATCCGAAAGAATTCACATCATGTCTTGCTGTCATCTGGTGGCATGCATCAATTTAATGCCCGAGGTGGATTATTCAAAGGTCATGAGAATATAATTTTCCTTGTGTGTTACTTAACAACATGAGCTGCTACCGTAAAAAAAAACCTGTCACAATTAGTCAGGTAATTCTTTATTCTATAGTTGCATAGTTCATTTGAAAATTGTAACAAGAAAGTGGACAAATTTAATGTGCTTTTTGATGTATTTGGCATGAATTAAGAAATTAATGTGCAGAAATATCTGCAGGTATGGAGGAATTTTTCCAAGTGAGCAATGCAAAGTGTCATTTAGTGCATGAATGCAAAACAATTTGAGTATCAGTGGCCCTGAAGAGACTCATCTACCCACTGACCACACACAATGAGTCATTCATTCATTCTGGTCTTGCAGATCCAGCAGAAAGGTCATGAAATGAGACAGTGTTCACTAGAAGATGATCATGGTGGTTGATTTTTCCATATATTGCAAATGATCTATATAAGGATCTATATACGGCCACTAAACCACAAAGAGTGTAGTTAGCCTATAATTCTACGGTTAATTACATATTTTTCAGCTATAAGCAGGGCTAGTTATATTTAAAAGAAATTACAATACCAGTACCAGTATCCACAGCCCCCCCCCCTTTTAACTAATTGGCATGATCCAAATACACACCTCTACACACATTTGTCCTCCATGCCAAATTTTTGCCTCTTACGGTGAAATCTGTGGCTGCCAAAGGTGGATAAGAGCTCCTCCTGTGTCATACCGGGTGCATTGCTCCTCTTAACGCAGAACCCCACCTATCCCCGAGGGCAACTGCAAAATCTGGCAGTGACCCTAAATCTCCTTGAAGTCTTTTCCGTAACATGCAAATTATGTCACACCTCACACATCACGATTCTCAAGGAGATGGGAAGACACACACTGTACTTTAGGATATCAAGTTGCAGGTACAGGCACTTTATGTGAACCTATACAAACACACCTGTGAATCAAGATCAATGCACCCAGATGTGCTAAAACATGTACCAGCTTTAACAGGGAGCCGGAGTCCGTATGCGCTAGTACAGGGAGTGACACTTGGAGAATTTAAGCGTTGCACATTAAAGCAAAATGTCCCATGTAATTATGCGTGAGCATGGTATAATTTGGAGCTCTCTGTCATGCCAAGTTATGCAACTCTGAGAATCAAAGAACAACATCTGCCTCAATGTCATTTCTTAGTAAATGTTTAATTCTTTTAATCGCAAATACTCTTCTTTATGTACCGATTAACGTCCTAAAAATAATCTACTGTTTATTTTTCCCCCCAGGTGAAAAAAAATGTTTAAATGTAGACAGCATACACACTGTAGAGCAAGCCTCAGATACAAGACAACAATAACAATCATATCATCCTGTGTTATCTTAATATACTGCATTTTTGGCAACATATCCTATATTATATTAATATCACATCACAATTTACGAGGCGCAGCTCAATCCTGCTGCCTTCCAGTTTTCTTCTGTCCTCTGCACAGCTTCATATCTACGTAGCATTTCGTGGTCATTTCTACTTGATATTTGTGCCTCTACCATAAGGATATGTAGCCTAGTTAAATGTTTTTCTCTGTTTTAGTTGTTTTAATTGCTTTTATTTCCTACTTTGTTGCACTGTAGCCTAGAAACAAAGTCTGTGGATGTCCAGTTATGAATGACATGGATAAAAGATTTGATTGTCAAATCAAGAATACATTCAGCCTCATAACACTGTAGGCTATCTATATTTGACAAACAGTACTTGTTAGCAGGAGAAATTAATTGGCTATGTGCAACACGCAGTGCCTCTTTAAAAATTGGGGCAGGTGTTTTTATTAGTTTTTTGGGACGCTATTGGGGACGCTTGTGAAGTGCTCTCGAAATGCTTTTGGAACGCGTTGTTGAGAGTCTGCTTTTGTTATAGGACTATATGTGGCAGCGGTCACCTTCGGACGGCTGCCTGGTGCAAATCTGCACTCTGTTGCATGCATTTCTAGTTATTTATTCTTTTACTCCCTCTATTTACCTTATTTACCTGTGCTTTTGCTGCCTTTGTGCTGCAGTGACAACCGAATTTCTCCTCTATTTATCAATAGAGGTTTTTCTTATCTTCTATCTTAGAATGACAACCATGTGCATGTTAGTCTTTTGGAAATTACACAGAAGCATTGCTGCAACTCCAGAACACAGCACTACTACCATGAGAGACTTTAAACAAACATCTAGGGTGGGGCCTTTGTAAATATTGATTTTGAATGATTGCCAGTCAGAGCTCTGTAGAAGTAGATGAACTTAAGCAAGGAGAACACATGTAGGCGTTAGCTGCAAGCTCACAGGAGGCCACAAGGCTAAATGTGTTTCCTTCCTGCCATAATTACAGGACGACAACAAAAATATCAGATCTGGTTGAAACTGTTTGTCTAAAAATATATGATCTCTCGCTATTAATCTATGAGTGCTTGCTCATCCTGTTTAGCCTCCGTTTTCTCTACATATCTGTAGGGGATTTAAGGAAGGTTTACAGAGTGTACTGTGAGACCTTGTGACTTTTTGGATCTGTCTGGCAGTCAGTGAGCCCTGCAGCTTTACGCAAGCTCATTCAAACATCATAAATCACCATGTTAAGGGCAACTGAAACCATCATTCACAGGCCCACTGCTCCTGTGTTTGATGTAATTATGACTCCTTGTGAAATATCATCTCTAACATAGAGTATTAGCATTGAACATCCTCTCAGTCATATGGTGTTAACATAGAAAGGGGAGCTCCATTGACTTAAATCTTTTAACATGACTGCTGGCCCACAAGTTGCATAATGCGTAATGTAGGCCCGTTTTTTCTCTGAAGGACGAAGAATGCATGGAATAAAATTATATCTTTGGCTTTGCTCCATCGATCTATATACTTTTTTTCCTGACAATGTTATAGCCTTTTCCCACCAGAATTAGCATGTGTATGTGAGTCTATTATGTCTTTCAATTTATTTATTTTTTTAGTGTCTAGTGTTCGACATCATGGACAGGCTAGAAAACAGTATAGTTGAAAACAGAAAGCAGCATGGAGGCATGTGAAAATGTTCTGGTTTTTACTTTTTTATATTTAGTCTCTCTTTTCAACTTGGTGCTGACTAAATTTTGACTGATGTTCAAAAGCTGCTCTGCTGGATATGGATTCTAGCTGATTTTGTGGCGGGTGGCCATTACATCATGCCAACAAAGGGGCAAAAATTTACCCATCCACATATTTTCATCACTGCTGATCAAAGATAGCAATGTACAGTTAAAACTTCTCCTGATGGTAATTTCAGGAAAAAACAAAATATGTACTTTGCACTCAGAATTCATACTGACTCTTTGACATCACAGCATAGACACTTTATATTGGTTATTATTTTGAATGAAGTGTGCGAGCTTGCAGCCAGGAAAATAGTAGTCCTGTAATTGATGATTATCTGTTGATTATGTCTTGTTAAATGGATTAGTTGTTTGGTCTATAAAATGTAAGAGAATAGTGAAAATTGTCAATTAGTGTTTCCCGTAGCCCCATATGAAATCCCCTGTCTTGTTTAGTCTACAACCCAAAGATATTCAGTTTACTGTCATAGAGGATAAAAGAAACCAGAAAATATTCATATCCAAGAAGCTAAAATGAGAGAATTTTGACTTTTTTTTTCTTGAAAAATTACTTAAACCAATTAATCAATCATAAAATTGTTGGTTAATTTTATAGTTGACCTGATCAATAAATTAATCGTTGCAGCTCTACAGTTTAGAGAGTGATTTGTTTTAGTGACTTTAGTTGAAATAGATGCAGATTTATATTCAGTCAGTGAGAATTAGGGTCTGTAGTTCCCCTCAAAGGCGGTCAAATGTCAGGAGTCCAATAACAGTATGAAAGTTACTCTGAGGTGACAATCCCACATGAAAAAGCTTAATATTTCTGTTGGTCCGACTAGTGACAAGTGTTAAATGGCCTCAGATTTTAGTGTGTTAAAGAATGTGTTTAGAGATGATTTCTAAAAGATGACTTCTGTCAGGTTATTTACAGCAGAGCAAATGCTCCACAAGTTTTTCATTCCACTTGGTTTAAAGTAAGCCGCCAGACAACAGCCAATAAGCCACACATGAAAAGAAAACAAAGGACAATGATCAGTGGCAGAGTTATGACTAAAGACCAGCAAGTGGCTCAACTGGCTTCACATCTTATGCTAGAAGAAACATCTCCATAGCCCTGTGTCTCTCAGATTTGGGTATAGAAAGGTAAAACAAGAAAAGTAAACAGATGGGTTATAATTTTAAGAAAAAAGCTGTTTTGCTCCACACTTTAAGACAAATGGATCCTTATCTTGACAGTTTCTGCCCAATCACAACTTAAAGCCACTTCAATACAAATGCAGTCCAAATCATTACCTTACCCATAAAACCCATGTAAAACTGTAAAACATTTTATAAGCATTCGAAAATACACAGTAATCATACAAATCATCGTATCTGCATCAAATTACCAGAGATAAAATGTGGGATAAATAGGCTATCACAACTCACAAAGAATTCAGTCAGACAACCAAATTCACAAATTGTGAAAATCACCTGTGGGGTTGTAACATGACCACAATTAAGTGACAAATATTGCAAGGAACTATCCTCCCTCCTTTATTCCTAACAGCAATGTGTCCAACCATGGAAAAACTGAAACAAGTTGCCAGAGGGGCATTTTGAGTTATTTACAGATTCTGAAAATGTAGTTTCTAAGCTTTCCAACGATGTCTAACACATGGAAATCTGAAAATATTTGAAGAAGATGTGGCCATTTGAATGTAGGCACTCCTCAAACTAGTTTTGTGAGAAATCCAGCCTCAAAGTTTCTGAAAGATTCTCACCTACCTGGAGAGCCAGGTAACAGTGGCTGCTCATTTGCATCACATTTACATAGATCCAAACTCCTACCGGTCTAGCTACCAGTGACATCTGTTAGCCCACAGGACAGTCAATACTTTATTTATGTACCCATGGATGTGTTATTCTTGCACCCAAAGGTGTTATTCACCCATGGGTGTGTTATTCACTCATTATTCAAGCACATTATCAGGTTGGTGTGTTATTCAAATTAATAGCAGATGCTCACAGCTTTGATGTGCGTATCATTGCATTTTAAAATGACAATACTGAGCTAGCTAGCTAGATAACTTGGACATTAATGAAACTCACAGTGGATTATTAAAAGCTTCTGGCATGAAAAACAGTTTGTAATCCCTGTATGTGACTTTGAATGAACACTAATGTAACATAGATAACTTGGACATTAATGAAAACTCAACCCATAAGAAACTGAAAAGTATTCCTGCAGACCTCATTGCCTCCGATTAGATAAGAAGTTCGGGGCTGCTTTCTTTTCGTTGCAGGTTTCTTGGTGGATGTAGTCATCTCAAAAGTAACTACTGTACGCCTGTTTGCCTCAAGGTGTCCAATTATTCTCATGTCCTGCCACTCTCTTTCGGCTGCTAAAGAATCCATCTGTATGTTGTACATAAGCTCCGGAGAAAGTTTGCGGCTACATGACTGTGTCCCAAATTCTGTTGCATTTTGCTCTCGTCTTGTACAACTCAATCAATCAAATATTTCTTAAATTAAGTGAGTCCATAATGTGAGTGGACACAACGTTTACAGAATTATCTACCTGTGTTTTTGACCAAACAACATTCCTGTGTAGGTGCCCAGTGTTGTACCTCATGACACCATTGTATAAGAACCCTGTAAGACGGGTCCAGCTGGCCAAATGCCTCATCTTTCAATGAGCATCAGGGTGCCTGTTCACCAGAAACTCTGTTGTTTTAAGTATATGAGTTTGTTGAAAGGTTATGGGGGACGAAAAGGATAATAGAGGAGTGCACACACACTGTGATGCAAAGACCAGCAGCACAAAAACAACATCTTCTCTGCTTATATTCACTCACTCACTCACAGTACTTCCCACAACATAAACATAACACACATAAAATTTCACCTTTATTCAAACTGATCAAAGTTTACAGAATATTTACTTTTGGTTTTTACCAAAGCAGAAAACTGTTTTCAGTATTTAAAAACTTTTTTAATACATGAATGAAAATACCAACATTAAGTTAAGACATTAGTCTTTATTTCAGTTGGCATGTTTAATTTTTGTCTATTAACTTTTTTCCTTCTTGTTTTCTTGTTTTGCATTCAGATTCAGCCTTTTGCATGCATTCAGACCTCTAAATCTTGAGCAAATTTAATTTGATTTCTTTGAGACTGAGAGAAATTATTAGGAGTTAATAGTAATAAAAACGGGGGAAACTATAAAGAAAACTATTTAAAAAATGTTGTTATCATTATTATTATTAATAACAACTATTTTATCTATACATTTCTTTATTTTTTGTTTTGTTTCCCTTTTATAAACCCCTTTTCCATTCTTTCTTTTTTGCAGAATTTCAGGTTTGTTTGTTGTAACTCTTGACTTGTAACTTCTTCACCATGTTTTGAAAGAAATAAAAAAAGAGGATTGTTTTACTACTTAATTAATTAATTAATTTCCTCTTTATCTGTTGAGCCAGACCGTCTCCTATTTCAGTGTTGGTAATCTGTCAGCCTTATACTTAAGTAAAAGACAAGTCTCTGCTGCCATCTTGTGATTTAAAAAAATACAAAAAAATATGATGCTGCATATTCTTCTAATAAATAACAAATAAATAAGAACTCATACTGACTATACTCTGCAAAACTTTGTAAATCAGCAAGCAATATGTAAGTGATCTGAGCACCTAATGCACAATTACCTGTTGAACGACGAGTCACAAAGTTGTTCAACTACTATAGAAAGTAGCTGTTTATACAGTATACATGTAGTGATGCATCCAAAGCCACTAAATCCCTTTTATGTTGTGAGTACAGCAAGATCGATTTTTCTTTGTGTTGTGCACTGAGTTAAGTCTCTGCTTTGTTTACATAATGTAGCTGTAACAGTTAATCTGCAGCTGTCAGCATGCGCCACAAAGTCCTAAGAAAGTCTTATCTCAGACATGTTCTCAGGTATCTCCTCCATCGTCTGGCAGGAGAAAAAAGGAAGCCACGGTCTTTGCTTGCAGCTGTTAACACTTCTGACTCACACCAAACAAACCAGTAGCATCAAGAAAACACGTCAATGCACAACACATGCAGCTCATCCTGCTGTGCCAAAGAGAGCAACATTCCTAACTTCTTCACATTTTTCCTCTGAAATCCATCCTTCCTGTGAATTAAAGTGCTCAATCAAAGGATAGCTTCTGATAAAACAATGTTGCAAAGTCAAAACATAACTGTGTTATATAAATGTGTTGATACAATTCTGGCATAAGACCCAATGCTTAATGTGCCAGGACATACTTTGGAGCCAAAATGGACTGTAATCTTATGAGTAAGGTTGGTTAGAGTTGCAAGTTCCTACAACGATGACAAAAGCAAGTGTTGGGCTAGTGGCTCTGCGCCTGTGATACCAGAAAGATTTAAATTAAACATTGCACAGTAATTTTATGCAGTATGCTATGGACCAATTTTGAGTCCTTCATAAAGTAATTTTTATTTATTTATTATTATTAGGGAAATTGCAATGTGCTTTTGAAATTTGCATATTATTTCTTGATATTTTTAACCTAAATTGTCAATCAATTAATTGAAGAAAAAAATTAAAATTGATGGACTGAACTAGTGGTTATCAAGCTTTTTTGTGTCAAGGGCCCCTAAATTGACACACATTAGGTCACAGACCCCCATGTGATGAAAGTTTGCTTTCGGGATCTCTGCCGGAAAAGATTTTGTTTGGTAGATATAATTACTACAGTTGTGAATTAAAGTTGAGGATGTAACAGTGGAGGAAGTGAAACCTATGGTCCTAAAAGTCACAATTATGACTCTTACTTGCACTGATAGCTCAGGGTTGAAAAAATAATGGACAAACTTTGCATGTGGATCAGTGATCAGTGATCTGTTCACTGCATGCTACTTGGATTTGTCAATCTGAGTCATGTCACTGACATGAGGGGATGTGACAGTGATGTAGTTATAGCACTTACCATGTGGTGCCTTTAAAAGGGTGTGTTCAGAACTACACAGGTATGTAGACAGCTCTGTTGGTAAACATTTCAGCTCATCTCAACTTCTTTTTATAAGTGGAAATGTTGATGTGGTTCAGGGGCCTTATCAGATGGCCACACAGTAAGGCAAGAAAGTTGAGGTTACTCATTTAAAGTGTATCATCTTGGTTGCACACCTACTGTATATTCCTTTACATTAGGCAGATTAAGGCTCACTTATGTCTCACATATCCCTGAGGCTACATGTTGCACATTCCAGAAGCTACAAGGCTTGAATGTCTTAAATGACAGGGCTCAGTTTGTAAAATAAGTCACCTTTAACACTTCACCTCGATGCACCCTAAACTTGACAGCTAACTATAAAGTACACACAGGACTTTCAAATTACATGTTCATTCACACACTTCATTTATGTTTAGCTTCAGGCCAATACGCCTACATCCCTGGACTCAAACAACAAATATTTTTTTAAAGATGTTAAGATTCTCGTCTTACCCCTGAGTCAGGTCGGGTTGCGCCTCTGCTGGATGCTCTTGTCTCTCTGACAGGGTCTCAGCAGCTTTGGTGTCAGGAAGGTGTGTGTCTATGCTCTGGGCTGACAGCTCGACTGCCACCTGTTCCTGCACCGTCCTGGTTCTGTCTGTGCTCTCAGTAATTGTATCCACCCACTCACTACTCTGCGGAGCCCTATTGTGTTCAATCTGTGTGGCATTTGATTGCAGCTCGGCACTGTGTGTCAAAGTGCCCGTGACAACCTCTACTCCGGCAGACGGATCTGTGACTGCACTTGCTGTAGTGACACTGCTGGTTTCTGTGCTCACTTCGACTATTTTTTGTGCCGCTGCAGTTGGGGAAACTTGCTCATCTGCCTCTCTAAATCTGGGTGTGATCACATCTTCCTCTCCTGTGTTACTGGAGACAGCCTGCATGTATTCAGAAATCATAATGTCTTTGTGGGACATATATTGTATCTCCTGGCTTGCAAGTTGCTTCTCTCCATTAGGGGGGTCTTCTGTTTCCAATTTCGTGGTCCCATTTCCCGCCGATCCCTCCCCTTGCCCATGCGGCTCATTGGAGGGTGGAGCCAAGTCGCATACCATCCGTGTATTCACCTGCTGAACCGGTGTGGCCGGTAACTCCTCCTTTCTCTCCTCCTCCCCCTTCCCTTCTTTCACTTGTGGCAACACTGTGGCTGCTTCGTCTTTCTCCTGAGTCTTTGCATCATTGCCAACAAGAAAGTCAGACATTTTAATCTCCTGCACTTGATCCTCTGACCTCTGACCTCTCACTTGCACTTCAGTCCGACTATTGAGATCCTCTTTTTCTTCGTCATTGCCCATCTTACCTTCCTCGCTCTGCATTTTAACAATCAACACTCTAAATTCTCCCTCATCTCTCTGCTTTATCCTGCTTTCTGTGATCTCTCCCTGGTGTGGAAGGTCCTCACGCAGCCAGGCCTCTTTTACAACATCTACCACAGGGCTTTTTGCTCTTTCATCCACCTTGTACACCTCTACATGCGGGCTCTCCTCTGTGTTGTCCTCTTCAGCACTGTAGTAGATCTCCATGGCACTGCCATCATCTGATCCCACACTCAGATATGTTGGGCTCAAAGGCCCGTCAGACCCATTTGTCGGTCCAGTAGGAGTGGAAAAACTCTCTTTTGTTTCAATTCTTATCTCAAGACCCTTCGATTCACTCATTTTTTCAGGCACGGGAGACGGAGAGACAGGATCAGCGCTCGCCTCGTCTGTGACTAACTCTTTGACTAGAATCACTCTCCGTTTGGAGTCTGTAACCTGAGCATCTGTCTCTTGGGACGTTACATCGTCAGAAGCAGGAGGGGCAGGGCTTTCAACCACAGAAACTGACCTGACATTGTCTTGAATGAGGCTAGAGCTGTCAGATTTCACCTCTGAAAGGGAACGAGTTAGCTCTGAGTAACAAATGCTACCACTGTCATCTGGTTTATAATCTGAAATGGGACACGATAGTAGATACCTACTGTAGATCTCTGTGTTTTGTTGAGGCTGGAAAGAAGTAGGATTAAATCTGGAGGTAGCAGGAACCCCCTTTATCTCGCTAACGGAAGAATTTCTGTTTATACAGCCGCCTACTGCATCATCTGTTCTGTGAGAAGAGTCCTTAGAAGTTGACAGGAGGGAGTATGTAACATTGGTTTCTGTGTGATGTTCATTGTGGGTTTTAACCATGATGGGTCCTGATCTGGTGCTCTCATGTCTTATTTCAGTACTGATTTGAGGGGGAGGGTTTGAGGTGGGTGACACTACCTCCAAGGCAAAACTCTGGGGGAGAAGGGGGTCATACGACGCTCCATTATTTTTATCCTGACTGACAGGATGTGTGCTCTTCTCTTCGCTAACAGAGGAGGTTGTTGTAACAATGGTGGCATTTTGTGGAACAAATCCATCATTGCAAGAAACTGAGACTTCTCTTGTCTCGGTACTGATTTGAGGTGGAGGGTTTGAGGGGGCTGACACTAACCCCGAGGTAAAACTCTGGGGGAGAAGGGAGTTATATAAAGCTCCATAAATTGTAGCCTGACTGACAGAACGAGTGCTCCTCTCTTCGCTAACAGAAGAGGTGGTAGTGACACTGGTGGCAGTTTTGGGAACAGATCCATCCGTGCAAGCAATTGAGACTTCTTGACATCTTATCTCGGTACTGAATTGAGGCGGAGGATTTGAAAGGGATGATTCTTCCACTGAGGTAAAACTCTGTGGGAGAAGGGAGTCATACGACGCTCCATAATTTGTGTTCTTCTCTTCACAAACAGAAGAGGTTGTTCTTACACTAGGGGCAGTTTCGGGAACAGATCCATCAGTGCAAGAAATTGAGATCTCTTGATGTCTTATCTTGGTGTTGATTTGAGGTGGAGGGCTTGAGAGGGTTGACACTTCTTTTGAGGCAACACTCTGGGGGAGAACTTTATCTTGATTTGCAGGAATTGTGCTCTTCTCTTTGCTAACAGAGGAGGTTGTTGTAACACTGGTGGCAGTTTCAGGAACAGATCTATCAGTGCAAGAAACTGAGACTTCTTGATGTCTTATCTCAGTATGGATTTGAGGCAGAGATTTTGAGAGGGATGACAATACTTCTGAGGTAAAACTCTGGGGGAGTAGTGAGTCATACAACGCTTCATAAACTGTTTCTTGACTGACAGGACAAGTGCTCTTCTCTTTGCTAACAGAGGAGGTTGTTGTCACACTGATGGCAGTTTCAGGAACAGTGTGAGAAATTGAGACTTCTTGATGGACAGACGCAGAATTTGCGCTTAGAGCCGAGTTGTCAGCGAGAGGAACAGGGGTCGAATCTGTAATTGTGGTGTCAATTTTGGAGTCAGTATTTGGCACAGAGAGTTCACCATTTTGAGTTGCACTGCCAGCTGTGTCAGGGGCGTCAGGTTGATGATGTGATAATATATCTCTGGTGGTTTCAGTAAGAGAGATTTCTATTTTTGTGTGAGACTGCTGGAGGATGTCCTCATCACACACACCGTTGTTTGTGATGACTGAATCAGCAACTGCTATTCTGTCATCAGAGGTGTCAGGCACAATTGAAGGCTGGCTAGCTGTAAAGATAGATTCAATCTGGTTATCGACAACGGAGGTGATTTCTGTAAGTGTTGTGGTGTCAGATTTATTGAAGTTTTCATGAACAGGAATGGTCTCTTTCTCCTCTGAAGAGTCTAGACTATCCAGCTGCAGCTCAGGGATGGTAGCAATCGGGGCTTTCTGAGGTTCCTCGTGTTCGTCAGAAAGAGCGGAGCCGTTTGTCAGAGGTTCTTTCACTTCTTGTTGTGTGTCTATATTGACATTTGACCCTGATTGGTTCGGCAGAGTGAAAGATGAGTCTAACTGGTTTGTGGCTAAAGGGGGAGGAGAAGGGATGTCAAATTTCTTGCTGATGTCAAGCTGTGGTTGAGACATGCTGATCGTCATCTTCGTGTTGTCCTTATCCAGCTCCATCTGACTGAGACGCAGAGGAGTCTAGAACAAGATCATTTGTTGAGTTTGCATATGCAGATATGTACAAGTTAGACCCAGTCTGCACCTCTCTGGTTTCATCATTACAGTAGAGCCACAGGGTCAAGCATTATGTCATTCTGAAATATAATTCCCTGCTGATCTTTCAAAACAACAAACAACTCTTTTTAGAATACTAAAACCTGCAATAATTGTTTTTTGGCCACCTACGAGCAAGAAAACAAGTTCTGAACACACCTTTTAACCCTTTGAAACCTCGATTGACATAAGTTTTGAAACATGAGCAAATCTGGTTTGATATCTTAGGCAACATGGGAACAAAGGCAGTGAGCAATTTGACAAGAAATGTCCTGCAAATTGCAAGAAATTAGGAAACGGTTTTTGGTCTCTCCCTACTCCTAAGGGAAATATCTTGCTCTTTAGCTGCTGAATGCTCCAGTGTGTTCACCAGCTAGTAACTGTGTCTGTCTGCACTTTGGTGCTGAGCAGGTAGTACACTGTGTTTTTTTGAGCTTTTCCGCTGACAACAACTGTCGGTTACAGCCAAAAACAATCCCTTGAGAGTGAATAAAACAATGAATTTACAGACAGAAAGTAAAAACAGGAGCTAAGACTCACAAGTGACTTTAACTTTCTTAAATGTTTTCCATTGTCATTTAATGTATTGTTATTATAAAACTAGCCATTGTAGGCACTTTAAAAACTCTTGTAACACTCTGGATCAAAACAATATTCTGTCCACTGACCAAGAGATATTAGAAAGATTTTCCTAGGAGTTATCTCTCAGAAAGACAAATGGTTAACCCAACAATGGTAATATGGAAAATACATAAATATAATAATACTTGAGAAGTACAAACTGGATAAATCAGACAAAACAGTATGATCATAAAATGTGTATAGTAAGTTTATACACAAAATTGGAAAAATTAAAAGGGCTCTATGCAATATTCAGAGCATATGAGTTGTCTGTACAACTTCAATAGCAATGTTGCTGACAAAGTTAACGTTGTTACTTGCGGGGAACAGGAGGATACACACTATGCTTGATGCAATTCTGATATCAGCAGTAACTTTTGTTTGAGCACAGTGCAGAGCAGCAGCTATTAGCTAGCCAATTGGACACACATGCACTTCGGCATGCGCCACTGGACCAGCTCACCACAACAAACCACAGAGAAGCTCAGATTACAACACACTTATAGGGAGTGTGACTTCATTCTCTGTTCAGGACACACTGATGCTGTATTAATGCTCTGAATGTTGCATACAGCTCTTCACAGAAAAAATAATTTGTCAGAAATGAATTTGAAACACAGTTGGGGCACGGTGTTACCTCTTTTGGCTCTTCACTGCCCGGCCTATGAAGGACGGCAGTGCTCCTAGAGATACTCTCTTCATCATCATTCTTCTTCTTCCTTCTAAAACCAAAGGAGAAGGAAGAAATCCTTTTGGGCTTACGGAGGTCCAACTCTGAGTAGCTCAGTTCTTTGCTAGAGGTAGAGGGAAGGATGGAGAGCTGGAAAGAGAGAGAGGGAGAGGAAGGAAGAAATGCTAATTTACTGAATTTGAAGATAAATTTTAACTCTGAATGAGCATGTTTCTAAAATCATCTAGAAATCTATTGCCTTAACCATTACTATGTATTGTGAGCGTAACCTCAATTACTCTTTATTACATAAAATATAAACTACAAATTCATTTCCTACATACCAAACATACCTAACCATTATCAAGCGCTTGCAAAGGATTAATTAAAAACCTCCTGCTTCTTTCATAGGTAAGAATGAGGACATAGCACGAGGAGAGTAGTTAACACCCGAACTTCATTCCAAGCAGTAAAAGCTGCTCCACCCTGAAAAAAAATGAAAGACTAATAGAACATGATCTAATAAACCTGGTATCTCAACTCTTGAATGTAGACTATATTTTAACATGTTACACGTTGTATGTACCGTGTATATTCTTATTGTTCATCTTGATTATATATATCTTCTTGTTCATTATGAGGCCTTGAAAACATATTTAAATTTTTAACTTATATACTAGTTTTATACACTGCATTTTAGTATAAGGCAAAGTTTTATATTTTATATATTTTACACACTCAACACATTATACATATTGTAATTTAAATATTCAAATATCAGCACCAATTGTCTAGTACTGTATTTCTTACATTTATATTTTTACACACTGACATACTCAGCATACTATACATATTTTATTTTTAAATATTTACATATTGTACTAATTGAAATATTGAGGTGACTATATTTTGTAACTTGTAGCCCAGAGATTATTATAATTTACAGCAAATAACATATACAGCCGTAGGCAAGTAAGAATCAGTTTGTCATGAAATAACTTTGACTGCTTAAAATGGTACATGGATTTTGAAGTATAAGTCATAGCTGACAGAGTGTCACTAAAGCTAATTAAATAAGTATACATATAAATAAAAAATATGAAATAAGTATAAATCTAGCAGGACAGAAGTTTTAAAAAGACGCAGAGTACCTTGGGAGAGCACCTTGTGTGACCCATGTGTTCCTATCAGATATTCCATAAAGACACCAATGTGTGCTCCTGCAGGCAAACACTGATTACAAGATAAAGGGGACTCTGTCCTGGTGACAAAGGAGGCCCTGCCATCTCTGTCACTGCTATGAGCCAGGTTTTAAACTGGGTGTGCCTGACAAATTCTTCCCTCTGCGATGGATAGTTTAAAATGTACAAGAAGCAACTACAACAATCACAGTGGAGTCTTAGCTGAGGCTGTAGTGAGTTAAAAAAGTACATAAATGCTAAATTTGGTAAAAAAAAAAAAGAACAAAAACCTTTTTTGCATATTTGCTGTCAATATTTCGACACAACACTAAATGAAACAGACAATATTGGGAAAAAAATCATATCATCTGCCTACTCTATTGCGTTGTAGTGCCACTGATGACCTTACCGCCTGTGGAGGGAAAAAACAATCAGAGCCGAGGAGTCTCTAATGAAGCTGTGAATCACTGCTTGTGATCTGCGGTCAAACTTAAACTAGGCAGCACTAATCAAATATGAATCGAGATTCAGTTGCTGCATGATTGACAGGATTTACAGCCATGTTAGAGACTCGTGGGCTTGGCTTGTTTTTGTTCACATGTGGTGGTTCTTTGGAAGAGGAGGAACATGATTTATCTCTCATGTACACAGTTACAGTTTCACCATATGACAAATTATTTCAATAAAAGTTGTCAACTGTAGCTTTAAGGTGCATAAGCACACAAACTGATGCTGCGTTCACATCGAATCAGGCAGATGCTAAATGGCAAACCAGATGTCATTTTAGTGAAGGAGAACAGGATGGCAAAATTAGGCGAGGCTGCCTGAGAATACCAGCAACGGTATGCTGTCCAAAGTTAAAAATGTTTAATTTTTTGCTGTCCTCCAGAATGGAATTTCCACTGGATATTGCAAAAAGCTAGTAATTTTGGTGCAACAACACCAGGAATTGTATAATATGTAATTGTATAATTATATAATTGTAACATTAATTGATAGTAATTCGCTTTCCATGTTGGAAATGAATTAATATATGACTTTTGGAGGGAATTTTATTGAGGCAATTTAATAATCATTTTAGGTTTCCAATAGAAAATGAAGAGAACGTTTCCTTTTTTGGCTAGGTAAATTGCTACAGTAATTGAATATTTTAATAGACACAAAATAGTTTTATTCAGTACATTTTTTCCATTTTTTGACAAATCACCATAGCAACAAATCATCATGCAAATTATATTTTGCCATCCTGCCATTCCATTGGAAGTTTTAAAAACTTTTTTTTTTCCCGTGCTGTCCAGGTCGTGTTTTGCCGATCTGCTGCCTACCATCTGCCGGACTCCATGTGATCGCAGCATAAACCATTGTGTTAACAGAACACGTGATTGACTCAGCATAACGTTTCCCTCAAAACATATTTGCTGTCTCATATTAGTTGTATTTAAATGTCATTTTGAGGAGAAAGGGCTGTGAAGCTAAGAAATGCTCTTGTGTTCTGTAATGATGAGGGATTGTTGTAAAGATGTCAGTGAAATTTTTCACTTTAATGATCTTTAATCCATCCTTGATGATTCTTGCACAATGACACATATTTCTTGTATTAATTTAAGTTGGATGTACATGATGCAGGGTAAAGTGTTGTGTGTTCTGAAAAAGTGTGGCTTGTTTCACACTTGCACTAGGATGTAATCCTTTTGGTAGTTTCTTCAATGACCCATGTCTACGAAAGGTTGCCTCAGGCATTTGAATGTTTGATATGATATCTTCTGATCTGGTCTACAAATGCAGCCACAACAAATTTCAATTGCCTTTTTAAAGACTGTTATAGCATGCTTTAAAGCTTATTCAGATTCATTTGTTCACATGCAAAGCAAGAATTCAGATCTTCATGTTAGCATTACTCTCATTTTGAGAGCTGACACATTCCCGCCATACAATGAAAACACACATTTAATGCATTTATACATTCACTTCCTGAATGCCATGCTCATATGCTGCTCCGTATGTAGCAGCTGCCAGATCAATGTATTATAATTTAAGTAAAACAATTGTGTGGGATCACTATGTTCTTCCACACAGTCTGTCCTGTAGGTCTCAGCTACAAAGCAGTCAGATCAGAGAGCGCTTCATCACAGCGCTGCTGTTAAGTAAAGCCCTGGCGCCCTCTTCTGGAAAATCTTTGGTTTATTTCTCCTATTTCTGACTCAAATTCATATCTAATACACACACATACATGTGTGTATATATATAACAGAGTATTTTTACAGTGTAGTATTAGAGCTTGTACTCAAGTAAAGGATCAGAATCCTTCCTCCACCTTTGAATATGCACCAGTCACAAGTGTTGTGAATTTGAACTGTGCACAGGCATACTGTTATTTTTGGAGGTACGCTGCCCTCTAGAGAGCAGTCTGTATGTCTGTATGTTGGTCAGCTGCAGGCAGTTGTTTGTCTTTTTGTGGGTGTAACCAATTGAGATTATATGAGTAGTTATTAAGTGTGAGTGTAAATGAATAATAGCAATGGGTAAATATAGTAGGTAATAAAGATTGTGCTTGTTTGCATGGTGTATATCAGGATTATCTGTGAGTGAGTGCCTGTGAGCATAAGGTGGTTATGATTGTGTAAGCAAGACCTCAAGGGAGTTTCTGCAAACCAGTTACCCATAAAGAGGGGTTCATGAAGTCACTGAACAGGGGGCCTTTTTACTCCACCCTAACACACAAAAAAATTGCCCCCAAGGACATTCTTGTTCAGACAAGTTTTAACATCTTTAGAAGGCCAAAAGGAAACCTACATGCAAGTCTTTCTATCTGAGAGCAAAACTCTGATATGAATACAACCACGACCAAAACATGGAATATAATGAAATAATTGTATTGATTTTGAAGATAAAATTAGATTAGCTCCCATGTCTCTATCTCTTACAAAACCAAAGTAAAAGTGCCTTTTTTAAAATGTTCTGATCTGTTTAAACAGGAAAAAATAATGTGCACAAATTACTTTGACCAACCAAAATAACGAACCTGCAATAAATATGTCATCCTCAGTGATTGATGTTATCCTACATATGTCACAAGATAGAAAGTGACATGGCTGAGGGACAAAAAGCTAATTGAATTTTTTTCATTTAAAACTGCAGAATCATGTGCCAGATATTTATCGCCACAGGGACTGATATATCAAGTTTTAACAGAATATTATCCCGTTAGCCTTCCAGGCAGCAGAGAAAGAGACGTTTCAGAGAATCAGATGTTGTGGCTTCATTCTCTCCTTGTCTCGTCAGCTCGTAAAAAGCTCGTCATGCTTTAATATTAGGGTAGGGTGGAGTTATCCCCTTCCTTTTTCCATTTGATATCATTTTATCAAGTATCCTGAAAACCCTCTTGACTATGTGACATTTTATGGAAATTTTACGTTATATTTAGTATATACCTATAACAGTATGTAACAACTGATAAACTGTAAAATTAACAATCAGTGAACACAATAACTGCAGGTAATTTGTCTTAAGTTAGCATTTTGGATGGATTTTGAGCAGACTGTCGTCTGTGAAAATTGCATCAGTGATAGTTTTCCTGATAATTTAGAAACTTTTTTTATATGACTGTCTGTAATATATACGTGTGTGTGTGTGTGTGTGTGTGTGTGTGAATTTTGAATTTCTTTGAAAATAACAATCATACATACTTAATAGGCTTATTTTGACAGAAATTCAGTGTTGTCTTCTCCCTAACACTTGGCCATTCTTCTATTAGCTCTTGGTTGTTTTAAAAGAGTACTTTTGTAATGCAGGTTGAGGCTTTTAGAGTAACTTCACTGTGCCGATATTCAGTGGGACTTGTTTTTTAACACATCTTTTAGGCTTATCTGAATTTTGAGAAATAAAAATTAAATTTAATCGTCTTCACTAAAATTAATGAAATGCCGATATATTGACCTACTGTATATTTTTTATAAAATGTTTTCTTATCTTCTTTGTTATCACAAAGGCCTCACAACCCTCTGGGTAGGGCAAAGCACCAAGTTTAAAACTGGTTACCAGCCTGGCAATGAGCCATCAGCTTTTGCTGAGCTGGACTGAACAGTTGACAAATTTAATTGCCTATTATTATAGTCATAATGTTCCTGTGTAACTAAAGGCCATATATTATTAATAAATTATGATTCACAATATGACTAAACCTACTTTGCAGAGCACAAATGTATTTCTCTCCGCATGTCTCAAAGCAGCAAAAAAAAAATAGATTAAAAAAACTGACCAGTCTCTGTTTACAAATATCATGACCTGTTTACTCAAGATAATCCACAGACCTTGTTGTGAGCGGTTTAACGTAGGAACTATTTTCTTCATACTGAACTACACCCACCAACTGTTTAACTGCAAAGGTAGCATGCATTTACTGCTAGCTCACCAAGCACCAATGTGCTGTCTTATATTGCAGCTCATCTTAGAGAACGCCATAATGTTTAAATCTTGCGCAGTCACAAGCACATGATTGACAGCTGCATTACAGATTTCTCAGCTCTGATTGGTCGTTTTCAGTGCCCGCGGTAGATTCTCGTTAATGCCATTAGAGGAAGCAGGAGGAGGAAAATGATTTTTCATGATATACTTTTATCAGAATATATGTTATTTTCATAAAAGTTACTAACTTAAGGCCTTTAAGCTTCATCAGTTTCTGACTGCGTCACATTAGAGTCAGTTGGGCTGTGAGAAGCAGTGAAAACAACCTTGTAAAAAATGTTGAAATGTTTTCCCTGGAGGCTGATTTGCTGGTTGCACAGACGCTCGGTGCTAACTAAGCTCTCAAATATTTTTTAAGCTTTTGTCTCCTGGTTCAGTTTTCAGGGAAATTTGACACTTTTAGTTGGTTTGGATGCTCTCTCAGTAATGGTTATGCTGTCTGTAGAGATTTTGCACAGAATGTTAAACATCCATAAGAGGAAGGCGGGGCCCTCTTAAAACTGCCACTCCTGAAGTTTCAAACACTGTTTCCCTTAAAGTAAGGTTTTCTTGTGCTTTTACAGTGTATACTGATCTGAGTTGGGAAACCTTTGAAACTAATGCGAATAAAGTCCTTTAAAGCTTATTTGGACATTACAGGAGATAATGGTCTGTCAACTAAAAAACAAATTAACTATTTTGAATTTGAAATCCCCTAAAAACATCACTTAGTTTGTTAATGAGACACTTGACTCGGGTAAAAACCCTTTCACCCAGTGCAGTGTGACACACAGACACAGCGCACATTTTCATGCTTAAAGCCAAACCTTTTTTGCATACTCAGTCTAATGCTGTGCTAATACATTTTTTCACTATTATTACAAAATAGGGTACATTGTAATTGACATAACCAAAATATGTGTGACTATAAAACACTGCCTGCTTCAAGTTTAAAGCATTAGTACTCATATCAGGTGCCATCAAATAATGCTATTTTGAATGCACAGTTATAGCATTATGGGCATGTGGCTTGCTAAAACACTTTAAAACACACACACACACACACACACACACACACACACATACACACACACACACACACACACACACACACACACACACACACCTCTTGACATGATCCAGTCAAAAATCTTTCCTGCTCGACTGCTTGAGTACTTTGAGGAACACGTCACTCACAAAATAACCTTTTGTTAGTCAGTTAGTCATGCCATATTACCTTGAATTTGTAAAGAAAATGTTTTTCCTTGCAAACCTATGCAGAAAATGATCAAAATGTTGATTTATTGATTGATAGGGGACCATGTCTAACAACAGTAAAACTAGATAAATACATAATTTTACAAACTCACAGCTCCTGCAGTAATGGTGTTATTTATCGAGTCAATACTCAATACTTCTTGAACACATGCATTTTTGCTAAAACACAAACATATGAACATAAAAAAACCTTAATGTTAAAGCCAGATGTTAAAAAGAGCATAGTTTTAATTTCTGTTCTGTTTGAAATAGTAAGGTTTTGAAAATGCATATGTTTGGGAAGTACTGAGCATATTCATAAATGAGACTTGGATTACACTGTAGGAGCTGTGAGGGAGTTTGTAAATGGATGTTTTGGTATGGTTAAACATAGTCCCAATCAACTATGAAATATAGTTTCCTTCTCAAATTCAGGGCAGGGTAACACAGCATAACTGATATACAAATGCTCATTTTGCGGGTAAAAAAGTGAACTGATGGTCATTTCTAATAGTATAGTTAAAAGAATTCAACAATGCAAAAACCTTGACTGACCTTTGACCTGGGCGCGGTGCCGTACAGAGAAAACTTGTTGTCTGAGGCGATGTTGTCTGAGATGTTGTCAGCCCAGGTCCCTCCCTCCTCTGCAGTGTTATTTGGCTCAGCACCACTGAGGAGTAAACAGTCATAAATGTGAAATTAGAGGAAACCGAATCCACAAATGTGTCACCTAAAATAGTATTTTGAAATGTTTCCCACAGCACAAAAAAATGTGAATAATCTGACACTTTTTTAAAATTCTGTGAAGACAACCTTTAAGATTAATTAATGTGCAATATGCAGTTCAGTATACTGCTGCAATGGGGTATTACATGATGAAAACTAGACATATATGTCATCCTGTAGGATATGCAGTGCTGTTCAAAAGGGAGGACATATGCAGTGAATCAATGTTTAGGGAATGCTGAATAGAACCAGCTGAACAGAGAGTAGGTTTGTGATCCTTTGAACCGCATTCCATGTTAAGCGAGACTTTTTTGTAGAACAAAGCATAATTATGCCATCAGGATTCAGTTAATGCGCATAAAGACATGCTTGAGAGCTACATAAGCCGTCACCTAAAATAAGACATTGCTAGCTACAAACCTCAAAAAGATTTTTTTAATTAAGATGATTAACTTTTGTCCACTTTGTTGCAAAACAACAGGCTTTTAGCTTCATCAGCATTGTTTACTGTCTCATGTCCCTGGACGGCGGCATCTGTGTGATGCTGCAGGGGCTTCAAAGTCAACAAAGAGGCTCCATCAGTAGAGCTTGAGCTGTCATCACATAAGGCAAATTACATAAATGTCCCTTTAAAAACAAAAGCTGTTTTTCAAGTGGACAATGCAAGAAGTCAAATTACAAGCAAACATTAGTGACAGCCATCGATGATTTACAGAGCGGGCCTACTTGGCACAGGCTCAGGGGCCAACAGTGTCAGGGGCCCCTCTGGCCTTCGCTAACAAAGTGTAACTCAAATTAACATGTATCGGGCAGGGAGAGACTCAAAATGAACCACAAAGAGATGCAAAGAAACTATGAAGAGATAAAAAACAACTAAAATGAGACATAAAATAAGTAAAAATATACCTCAAACAGACAAAAGCTGTCAAAGACATGCAATAGAACAACAGAAAGACATAAAATGACTGAAAATATTAAGAGACACAAAATGCTCAGAAAGAATCACAAAACAACCTCAAGGACACACAAAGTTACCTCAAAGAGAGACAAAACCACAAAAAGATGCTGACAACTATAAAGAGACACAAAACAACAACTACAAAAAGTGGCAAAGTCAGCACAAAGTCTGTGTCTTGATCCCATGTAGTGAAGTGGTGAGGCAGGTGAGAACAGCAGAATGACTGTAGTAAACAGTAACAGTAAGTGATAACGACAAAGCCCAGCTTTGAGTGTATCAATAATAGGGAAATGAGTATTAAAATTGTTTAAGATATTCGGACGCGGTATGTATCAGTAAATCAATACTTTCAAAACTGTAACAACAACAATGCACACCCTGTGGGAGCATGACCTTCTCTTACCTATAAAGGTGATAATTGTTCATGTTTTAGTCGTAATGCAGCTTTTTAACAGCTGACTGTGTAATATCATATGACAGACTCACATGGACACAGATTCGTGTAAAAAGACAAATAGACAAACACACATGTGCACAGTTTATGTACTTAAACAGCTACAACATGTCATGTATTTGCTCAACAGCATCCAGCTAATCAGTCAAAGAATAAAAACTACTGTGCGACAAATATAATTTTTGACAGAAATTATATCCGCAAATAAGATAATGAGTCATATCTTGTCCTTAGGGGATGTGTGTTTACGTGCCAACACAATGAAACATACACTCTGTGAACTTACAATAGCAACACCTGTCATTCTGAAGAGAAAAAAACAGACTTCATTTGGATGAGGTTCAACAGGATGTAACTGAGAGACAACAGTGCTTTCTTTACTTTCGCTGGTTGCATGTGCAATAAAATGTGGTAATGTTTGTTTGCATAAGAACAAGATTGATGTGGGGTGGGGGGGTGTAAGGCCTTCAGCGGTGAAACTCACACGTTTGCATTTGTTTCTACAGACTGGTAGACTCCTGCTGCAGCTAAGCCACGTGTTTTCTGTATGCAGGCAGACAAAAATAGGCACCATACTATTAATACTAATGGTAATTTTTGGAAACTAGTGCAGTGCCTTTTTAAAACATGCCTGATCGAACAGGCTGAATGCATGGCCTGTGGTGCTGTTTGCAGTTTTCTCAAGAGCCGCTTGTACAAAAACAACTTACAGTCAACACTACGCTTCTTTGAGTCCTGAGCAATAAACCTGAGCCCCCAAACAGCGAGATCTATTATGATGGTCAGATATGAAAAAATATTGAATTATATTACTATTCTAACTAATTGTATCTAGAAAAGACATACAAAAGAATCCCAAAGCACGTAAAAATATGCAACTTAGCAGTTAACTACTTAATTACTGTGTACTTCCACTTCAGCGTAAATCATTGCACTACATTTACAGAAAAAGATGTGCTATTGGTCATGTTGCAGATTCAGATTTTACTTACAGAATCTGAAAATTAGAATATGATGCATTATGATTTATTAAACTATTCAACATGCTAATAATTCCTCTTTCACTCCTCCAAAAATCTAAATGCAGGACATTTACTTTGTGGTGTTATCATTATTAGTTAATAGTTTGACTTTTAAAAAAGTATTAATGCTCTCTACTGAGCCCAAAAGCCCCATCACAGCTGCTGCACAAAGCCACAAAGTTTGCTTTCATTATTTAAAGTTTATTAATGTTGAAAGTGCCACATGTCAAAACTGCACCAAACTAAACAATGGACATCCTTAGGTCCCCAGCAATACACCCAACAAGTATGACATAGGATGAAAGGTTCTCACGATATGCAAAGGACACATATTAGAACATTATAGTTCAATATGCTTCTCACTGTTCAGTATAAATGTAGCTGGAGTCAACTGCTAGTTAGCTTAGCATAGAGACTGGTAGCAGGGAAAACAGCTAACCTGAACTACAGAGATAGTGGGGGGCGTAATTGGTTAACTTTGAAGCTTGCTATGTCTGTTTCCAGTATTTATGCTTAGCTAAGCTAACCGTTCTGATACCTCCAGCTTCATATTTACTGAAAAGTCAAGACAGCTATCCATCTTCTCAGTTAACTCTTGGTAAACACATAAATGGCTACTAAAATCCTGTTGGATGACTTCTAACTGAAATGTCAGAGCAAAAATTACTTTTGGGAGGCCAAGTTTACTCTCTGTGTCCCCTCCAGAGCAGTCTTTGTTAACCTTTGTGTTTATGGCCTTGCATGTTGGCACATTCAAGCATGTGTAACCAGGACCTGAGGGAGAAGACGGATAACTATGTAGGTCATCGTTCTCTGTGTTATAATTACAGTTTGTCTGCGCAGCACACACAATGCCATTTTAATTGGAATTCAAATGCAACTTAATTAAAGGTTTTCAGTATCATTATGTTGCTGTTATATAACAGGCGCTTTACTTCTGTATAGCCACATGCACTACTATATATCACACAAGCTACTGAATGAAGGGGATGTGATAGAGTTAATGCTTAACTATTTCCATTATTCAGAGCACACAGCTATCACCCGTCATCACAGTCATTTGTTCACTTGACTTTAATAAGACAACACTGATGCTGCTTTTAATGTCTTTCTCTGTAGAGACTCATGCAGGATAGTTAGTTAAACTCAATAAATTATTGAATACTGTCTGCAGAGACAGAAATGATCCACTGAACAATGGATCATCTTTATCTTTCGTCTGACTGATAATGATTCAAAGCTAGCATTTTTTAGGCTCTGGTGTCATTTGGAATCAATGCCCCTATTTAACCAAAAACAATAGACTGAATGGAACCAATATGAAATAAACTCAACAGCAGTATTTCCAATTTAGTACTTTAAGTCCACCATTGATTTTACTAAGAAAGCTTTCTTTAGCCTCACTGAATCCAGCTCCATAAATTCCTCCTCTGCTATTTCACCTGTTCTGCCAATACTGGCTAGACAAGTAAAGAAAAGTAGAACACCACCTGAGGATGAATTCAAGACAAATGGTTCAAATAATGAAGTACTGTTTAAAAAAAAAACTACCACAACAAAACAAAACAAACAAAAAAAGTTCAAAAATGATTTCAAAATTAGATGTAAAAGATCTGAAGAATAAAAGAAGTCATGTAGGAGTCCTGTAATGTTGCAACACATCAGTCTAATACTTGGATACCAGCATTGTTGTCTGGTATCCAAGTATTAGACACTCGTCTTTTGTCTTTGTCATATCTCTTTGGAGATATGGGTGTCTTACACCATTAATGGCTACGATAGCTTCAAGCTGCAAGCCACTCAGTGCAGCCACCAGAATAAAGGCCTTTATACACTGAGGAGTAAACTACAAAAAAAAATGCTGTATTTTGCAAATTTGTGATTATTTCAACACTTCAATAAAAGGTTTTGATGCACTGGCAGTGATGCAAATTTGCAACAACTACTGAGATCATATTAACGCAGAGCAGCGTCTGGCAGTCTGTCTGAAGTTGTTGTATAGTCTAAGCTACTGTTAAGTTATTTCATTGAGTTACTTTTTAGCAAAATCCTTGCAGTGTTTTTGATGTCCCTTTGGTAAAAGGTTACACAGTGTGTATGTCTAAAGCTTTTATTGTGAAAGATAAGAATGTAAGAAGTGGATCTGGCATACTCTGCCTTTGTTGAGGCTGAAAGGAGTAATGGGCTACGTCACAGTACACGGCTTCTTTCCTCTGAGACAGTTCACATTCATGTTTGAACTGATGCATATCTGACAGTCAGTTTGAGGAATCTTTGACTTGAAACACCTCACATACAACCAATAATGGCACATACTTGAGCATTTAACAGTGGTGGGGTCATGATGTGGCTGTCAGGCTGTCACAGGGGGAACCCTGTCAAAAAGTGTCTGGCAAAATTCTATTTAGTGTTCATAGCATTCATTGTATTTTGCCCTTAATAAAAACTCAACTACGACATCAATTAAAAAAAGTGTATCAGTTGGGCTCTGGTGGCTGATGCACACGTCAAGTCGTCACATTTTGCCTTGTCAGTGGACTTGCGTGTACTTATTTCGCTCTAGGTATCCTCCTGCATCTGCTGTTGATGTTCTGGGACACTGCAGTCAATGCAGGGATGTCAACAAAAGCATGTGGTTAGGTTTAGAGAAAAAACTGTGGTTTGGCTCTTAAGTCATATGGGAAGGGAACACCGTGTATGCGGGTGAAAGTCTGCAGTTAGTTGGACACACCACTATCTCTCCCACCTGCCCTGCAGGGGCCTTCCAGCTTCTTCGGCACCGGCAGCGTTTCAACTTGACGCAGTTCAGTGACATATTATATAGCAGAATTGTACTGCTCCAAAAAGTGGCTTTTGGCATTGGTATCTTATGCTGAAATTACTGACAATGCTGTGGTATTTGATGACTTTGGGGTGAGAACGGGCTGGCTCATTACTGGGGCAGTCTACTGCAGTAGCAGTATGGCTACGACAGCCTTCTGTATATCCACTATATATGAAAAATATAAATTATGCCATTTATTCTGGCATTTGGGATGAGCGTTGAGTGGAGATAAGAGTGTGCTACAGAGGATCTGGTTCTTTCTAACTACGCACCATTTCATTTTTTAACGTCTTAGACTTCAGCCCCAACTGATCCCAACTTAAGTGACATCACTTGAGGCAGTTTTTTTGAGAATTCGATGTAGATTCCTTTATTGATCCGTCAGTTAACAGATGAGTTTTGTTTCAGCACTGTATCCTTTGAAGTGCTCATTTGACAATAAAAAACAGGGAAGACATCACACTTCCGAGGAACAGATGTCTGTTTCCATGCACCTCAACTCACATTCACTTACAATTCAGGCCAGGGCACAATAATAGTTTACACTGCTTCAATAAAAATGCAGGAAGATGACCAAGTATTTATACTGAAAAGTGTGCAACGAACTATGTAACCACAGTTCCTTCACAAAGACAATAAGTTTCACGATACAGTGACTCACTTTGACCTCATTGTTTTAAATAATGTCAGATATTTAGGCACAGCTGAGTTGAGACATCGAAGCTGCAACCGTGACTAAGATGCTGCCAATGTATCCTTTGGCACAATGGCGTGTGTGTGGATTTGTATTATGATTGATTAGTAGTTCCAGAACAATGCAGTAGGCATGTGGAGCTGCAGGTTTCTCTACAGTACATCTTTTAATCCAAAACTCTGCTCAGGAGCCCGACAAACCTTGACAGACAGTCAAAGTCTGGGTGTGTTTGACTTCCTTGAAGAGGCAACATGAGTGTTTCCTCTGTCACGTCATAGAGAAGGGGTAAAGTTTCAAAAAGGGCTGATGTGACTTTGACATCCCCTTGAACTGTATGAATTGCTATGGAGTCAAAACAAACAAACTGACTCAAAGATGAATTTCTTATCCCTGAAATCCTCAAGTCAGATAAAACCTTGGACATGGATTAAATTTTAATCTTCAACCTAAAACAAAAACAGAGTTAGTCTATGTCTGGATTTAAATCTGATCTAGGACATCCATCCACAGTGTCAACAATTAAGGGAAGCACTCTTAGACGGTAAATCCCTTAAATTAAAACGCTAATATAATAGCTCATTTCAGTTATTGTTATGTAAAATCAGTGGCTGAGGGGCTACGAAGAAGAATAACATATTTTTCTTTTAATTCTTATTAGAATTATTATACTTTTGTCCTGGAAACCAATAGAAGTTGATGTTTGTATTTATCTTTTTAAATGTGTGTGCAGTTAAACTTTACCCTTGTGTAACCCTCGTGTGCTGCTCTTGTGTGCAAAGGCAATTCTCGTAGTGCCAGCCCATCTTTTTTTTCCTTATGCAAACACATGCTGTCACTCGGCCTGGTCTTCAACCACATGAACAACATGATGACATTGTACTGTCATGTGACTTGTGGCTCAGCCACCGCCTCACCTGTGTATCTTCACACTCCTTTGCTTACATATTGTGTGAGGTTTGTACAAAGCAGTGCATCTCCTTTGTAAACATTTCAGGACATTTGACATTTCAAAATTTGTTAAATGCTTGAAACTAAATTGTGAAAGCATTCCAAGTGTATGTATGATACTGCTATATAGGGATGTAAATCAAAGGTTTCACCACAATAAATTAAATCAATTTCTTGGACAGTACGATATTTGCTGATGTTGGCTGTTGGCCTTTGCTTAGTCCAGTGTCCCTTGGAGTACATTCATGGTAGTGCTCAGGCTGAATCACAGTAGTCGTTTTTACAGGTCTTAGTTCTCTTTGCTCCAGTGGCTCCCAGTGAAGGATAGAGCATGTCATATAACTTACTCGAAATGTGGTTTATAGGATCTTGATGGCAGAGCCCCTCGTTACTTCAACAGTTATTTGAAGAAGTCAGGTAGCCAACCTGAACCTTTATAGATTCTAAACCATGATGGGTAAGGGGCCGTGCCTACCAAACATTTTTTCTGAGGCCATTGTATTTTTTAAATGATTTCCAATGGCAACGCTGCATATTTACAACCCCAGCTGGGTGTTATCTGAGGAGCACCCGTTTTCAGCTGGGAAAAAATGATTTGGTGGTCATGGCCTCTAAGTTATTTTTTTTTAGCTATGTGAATACCATGGAGTGGAACAAACTGCCTTTTGCAGTAAAAGAGATGCAGTACCCACAAGGCTTTAAGACAGTTGTCAGACAGAGGCTGCTTGATAGCACCTCATCAGTCATTTTCTGTAACCGCTTATCCTTGTAAGGGTCGTGGGGGGGCTGGAGCCAATCCCAGCTGTCATCGGGCAGTTCACCAGACCATCGCAGGGCCGACACATATAGACAGACAACCATACACGCTCACAGTCACACCTAAGGGCAATTTAGAGTCACCAATTAACCTGAGCTGCATGTCTTTGGACTGTGGGAGGAAGCCGGAGAGAACCATGCAGACACGGAGAGAACATGCAAACTCCGCACAGAAGGGCCCCCGCCCGGACCGAACCCCGTTCCAACCGGGATTCGAACCAGAGACCCCCTTGCTGTGAGGCAACAGTGCTAATCACAAAGCCACCGTGCTGCCCTTGATAGCATCTCGAAATAGTAAAATGGTTGTTATGCACATTGAAATAGGTTTGTTTTTCTTTTTTTTTTTTTTTTTGAAAAAAAAGTGTATATATGACTTGTTGGTTTGTTTGGTTTTTTTTGGCATGTATATCTAGTTGGTTAATATGCTGGGATGTGGCGCGTTGTGGAAGAGCATTTTCCATTTTGGCCATTGAATGTCTGTCTCCTTCTTGTTGTGTAGTGAAATGTCTGATAGAAGTTATCACGGTGGTAATAAGTCCTGCAGCCACATTTACAAAACTACCTAATAGAGAGACTTGCTACTAGAGACAAAATTGAAAGAAAATTCTTGTAATTATGATGTTTTCTTAGTGTTTCCTCTTATAAAAGACTAGGTCTTGATAAAGAGAAAAGTTATTTCTTAAGCATCTTAGCCCTTAGGAAAATTCCTAAGGTGAAAAGCTCTTAGGAGTAGAGAGAGGACTTTTAAGAGGCGTAAGAGTTTCTTAAGCAGAGGAGAAAATGGCGTAAAGACAAAGAGGTGGAAGAAATATTCTCGTAACACTGGATTACTGAGTTAATGAAACAGATTAGATTGTACAGGAATGCTTGTGGTCGATCTCATTCAATCCAGTCCACTGATAATTGCACTGATAAACTAAAGCAACACACTAGTTTGGACTGTTGGACCTGTCTGTACTGGCTAAGCACAAATATACTGTAATTCAGAAACACTGACCCTTGTTTAAGGGTCATAGTTTTAAACTGTTGTTTAGCTTGTTGAGGGGCCTGTACTTTTTACAGATTAGCACATCAGTCTTGCCAATGTTTCTAGCTCTGTTTACAATAATGATTCAATAGTTCAGCTGTTAATCAACCTGCCTCAGACATTAATACCTAAAATTCCAAGACTAAAAGGACAAACGACTGCTTTTCAGGGATTGTCTTGTATCTGTCTTTGAATCTGTTTTTTGGCTTTAAACAGATAATAGTATTAGACAGCCTTTACTTTGTGGTCTGCACAAATGTTTCTCACTTATGTTTGCAATTCTGTATACATGATGCAACTAAAGACTATTTTACTTATTAATAAAACTGCCATTTATTTTCTCAGTTAATTAACAGTTGGGTCATTAAAATGTTAGAACATCGTGACAAATGTTGTGGATCTTTATTTATTCGGTTATGTATTTATTGTTTTTTGAGATTTTTATATTTCTTTAGCTTCCCAGTAGTGTTCCTTGTGTACTCCCATATGAAAAGAAATTTAATTTTGCTCAAAGTGTAACAGTTTTATCATCAAAATGCTATTTTCCCAAGCCCTTAAAAAAAATGTCATGCATGGCCTGATGCAGGTTTCTGCATGATGACATTGCAGCATATAAACCTTTAGTCTGCATAATGTGACTGAGCCAATCCTTCTCTGTGAATTGTTATAAAACCTCAAAATTAGCAATATTCCTTTAACCCCCTAATTGGCTCAGAAGCTAAGTAATGTATTGTGGGGGATTTCATGTGAGTTTGGATCTAAACCTCACAAACAAACAAACTGATTGAGGCAGCGGCAGACCAGCAATTCCCATGTTCCGTTACGTAAAATTACCTTTTTTCCAACAGAGTCCGTCTTTAAAGCAAGATATATAATGGCTTCGGCTCCCAGTTGGAAAGGGCTATCTGATGGCAAAGTAAAGGTTGAAATATTCCCAATATAGTTTACTATAAATTGATTTTTTTAGGTGGTCATTTCAGTTAATATTATTACAATCAGCACTCTTTTGCTAATGGCTGAGTGGCAGTTTCCATCTGAAAAATCTGTGAAAGAGTGCAGATGGAGTCAACCTTTAGCTTGTTTCACCCACATAGCAAAAACACAAACAGTTTAGGTATCATGGAAGACTAGTAATTAATGAGAAAATATTCAACTAAAGAAGTTTCTACCAGAACACTTTTGGCATTTTTAACCCTATAAAAATAAAAAAATAAAAAGATTATAATTTAATTCAAACAAAAATTCAAGATTTAAGACTGCTTTTTGTCTTTAGGACAATTTGCCTTGCACAAAAAGGCTGCCACATAACAATATATGCACTGCAGAAATGGACAGAAAGTGCATAGCATAAACAAGTACAAGCATAAAGTGCATTCATATACATGCAACATCCAGTTTTTTGTTTATTTTCTTTTTTAAACCTTTTTAGGTATCTCCTCCTTTACTTAACCATTTTAACCATTTCTTTCCAAATGGTATTTAAAGAGGGGATACTTATAATCCCCATCACTTTCATTGCTATGTGGACCAGTTTGCTTATTTGTAATTTTTGCTCAACTGATATATCACCAAACCAAGATGAAATTCTGCAATGTACTTGGATCAGAGAAACAGAGTTGTTGTCAGTCCCCTCAAATTATAAAATACAATATTCAATCATGTAGTTTGTATTTGACTAAATACACACCTAATAGTGCTTTAGCTACAATGTTTGACTTTTCTAAAATTATTCATAAGCTATTTTGTGGCATTTCTTTTTAGGATTCTGCAAGCTTTCATAGAACTGACAGAGGTTTAATTTCTCCACATTTAATTTGCTCTTTAGCACAATCACATAATGACTGAAAGTATGGACTGAATTTTATGGATTTCACAGTCCCCCTTTCAACAGTCCTGTCTAGACAGAAATATCCTTGTGGGCAATCTAAATCACTATCAACTCAATCATCTACAAAGTCATGGTAATTCTAAGAAAACGGATTCGGCATGATGGAGGAAATGACCCTTTTTAGCTTCCATTAACCTCATTAAATACTATATTGAGTAATACATTTCTGCATTGATTCATGGACAGCCTGCTGTGTGATGAGATCTGAATTATTGGACACAAGTAAGATGAAGGCTCAATAGAAAAGCGTCATTATTGGTGCATATTTATAAAGACAGCAACAGCAGCATGAGCTCATAAAAAGCTCAAACTGAATTATGTGTATCCAGAAGTTCAATATAAAGGGAGCAATAAATTTGAGGCAGCTGCAAACCACACACACTGAAACTGTCTGCATCTTTAGGACTCTTAAAAGCTGCTTTATGTCACTGCTTGTCCATAAATAAGACACAGGACACATGCACAGGCATGAAAAATGGACAGCCTCTCAACACTCTGCATGCATACCTGAGCAACTGCTGGTTCTCATGAACCGGCTTCACGGGACCAGACTCATTCTTCGGTTTTGTCCTGAACTTTAGAAACTTAAATCTCTTCTTCTCTCCCTCGTTCTGGTCCGCAGCCTTCTCCGCCGGATCGTCCACGTTGACCTCTCTCTTGGAGAACAAACTTCTCAGAGACCTCCTGGGTGAATTCTTCGCCATCTCTGCCGGGCCTTGATGCCAGCGCGGACACAGCGGGACGGGCTGGTGTTTAAACGCGTCGCAGCTATTGTTCCGGTGATGATCGGTTTATTAAAAGCTGATGAAAACAGTCGCGGAGCGGACGAGCGCTGGTTGACAGATGACAGGCTGACAGCTGCTGCCTCGTTTTGTGTGCAGAGCTCAGGTGTGGCGACACGCCCTCTGAACAGCAGCACCCACACAGCCTCCCGGTGAGTCTCCCCTACCATGTTATGTAACATACTGAAAATGAAACGAAATTAGTTCATTTAAACAACGTTATTGGGGTCTATTCAAAGTTGGTTGCAGTTGTCTCCAAGTTTTATTTTAAGGAGTTCAAGCCTGAATGGCTAAAACTATATTGTATGCAAATGCAACAGATATTACGCGAATCAGTCAAATGAGGGTGCTATCGTGAAGGCCCAAATATTTAAGTTTATAAAGGCCACACCCCTCACACCATGAATCCGATTTAAAATTTAATGCACAATTGCTTCTCAACATACTCCATGAAAAACCACTTGAGCCGTTAACGTCCGCTGATTACGTTTTCCACCATTTAGATTTTTCTTTTTTGAAAAACACACATTTGACATCTTATCCTAAACCATAGGTCCAATTCTATCTAATTTATGTGGATCAGCATAGATATATGCACATCAGAAGGTAGTAAAAGCTTGTTAATATCTCATTGTGTTGTAAAAATGTTAACCAGTTAACCTTAGAAGCGGTGTGGCTCAGCACATAAATACACTTAACTCCTTAACCACTGAGCCAATCATCACAGAACTTGTTGTAAAATGTCCATTTAAGTACCATAGAGTTTAATAATATCTGGATACCTGATCAAAGACTGCACGTATTCATTCCAGTGGAGGTGCTTGCCAGACACAAACATCAACATTTCTTTCTACTTTTAGATTTACTCCCGTTGTATGCAGGCCACTGAATTTGCGCAGAAGTGTTTCTCCCACTGGCCCCTACATTAAGTTCCCAATTGGCTATGCACTTTACTTTGTGAGGACATCACAGAATTTTAAATAGCTTTTCTGGACTCCAGGAAAGTTTTTGAAATATCAAACCATCATTAATCAAAAATTCATTATAGAAAATTTCATAACTGACTTGGTTTGTGGTTTGAGATGTCCTATTTTGAAATCGCTCAGTAGGGGGCACCATTAGTTCCAAATACTTGCCTTGGACTTCAGTAAAATTTGGCCATAAATCAATGACAGTTTGTCCAAACATCACCAAACTCTGGATATTCTTAACTAAGTCTTGGAAGCATGCCCCCTATTTTTTTCTGATGGTGACTCATTGGAATCAAAGGTGTTGCCAAAGAGTTTGGCTCTGTGGAGATTTTGGATGTAAATGACAGAGCATTTGCTTTGTTTTTATTTGTTGTCTGCTTTTTTGATAATGTGGCCCTAGTATTTCTATTTTGCAGAATTTTTAAGGTTAGATGTGGGATGCCTGTCTCCATCTTGATAAAGGTTGGTGGACTAAACAGACCAAAGAGAGAAATAAGACCTTGCCTTATCGGTCTGTCCCAGATAAAATCTTATTATGCCTTGTTTCATAAATATATAATAATGTCCTCAATAGTATAGGCTACAGAAAACCTGTATATTTATAACATTCATGCCTGAGGATTGGATATGATAACTAGAGGCAATTTCAAGCATGGATGGATTTTAACAGGCCTCAGGTGTCCAAAGTGCCATGGGGACTTCCCCTGCGAAATGTTACTCAAATTAGACTCAAAATGACCACAAAAAAATGCAAATGACCTGCAAAGAAACAGAAAATTCAAAAAGTGGAAAAATAACCAATAAAGAGAATACATAATAAAACAAGACACAAAAATATCTCAAAGAAATGCACACATACAAAAATTGTAAAACTACTACTACTACTACTACTAATAATAATAATAATAATAATAATAATAATAATAATAATAATAACAATAATCATGATAAATGAGATACAAACTTTTATTTAAATGAGCATTTATGCAGAGCTATTTACAGATTAGGTACCTTATATAGCCAACAATTGTAAAATATCTCCTCATTGTGTGACTGTATCTCCACAGTGTGCAATCACAGTGGGTGAACAGTGACATCCTGTGGTCTCAATACAGTGTGAAACTTGATCACAGGTTTGATGAAAATCCACAGACCTACTTGGGCAGCCTGTCCGCATGTTTGTATGCCTGTGGCGTACTTTGCCTCACGGTGGCGCTACAAGCTCGCTCAATCCAATCAATGACAGCAAGCCACTGTATGGCAAGTGTATGAGAGTGGTAGAGTGGTATTCATGTGCTCCTTAGTCTCTCCACCAGAGAAAAAAAAATCCCAAAATGAACTTTTGTACCTGATCTTAAGGCCATAAAAAAATATTTTCAGCTTACACTGTGTGTACATGACACATAATATTACCCTACTTGTGCATAATCAGTCACACAGCAACCCTGGAGACATGCAAAGTAAATGTTGAGAAATATCCATGTGTGAAAGACAAAAAGGATTAATTACACTGTTTTGTGTCCTTATTCATTCTTTTTTTTCTGTTGACCACTGCATCAGTACACATAAGCAAATGGCAATCACAGTTCAATGTTTTGATTTTTTTCTCATTGTTAAATTTATACATAACTGAGCGCTGAGTGAAATAATCTAAGACACAGGTCTGCAGTGTTTTTCAGGCCAAGGATCTATTAGCTACAAGACAGACTGCATGTATTGTATAGAACTGAATTACATGTGTAACTGAGTGAACATTAACATGTAGTGTGGCCTAAAATGACATGTAGAAAATACCCTTTTATGGTGCATTCAGTAGTAAACTACTAAAATATTCGTTACTGGCAGATACATATATTTATACATCATGTTTGTTTCTGAGGTATTTCAGAGTCTCTTGCTGGAAAACTCACAAAATGATCCATTGTGGCTTTCAAGAATATCCATACACTTGAAATAATAATACAGCTAACTGGCTAATATGTTTCAATAGTACCAAACTGTTAGTTTAATTGTTCACCTCACTGTTGCTGCACAGTGATATAGCTACATGATTGCACAATGATTCATGGGTCACAGTTAGCCAATCATCAGTGTTATGTACTGTAAATTAAATGTTTTTGTTGTTGTTTCTATGGAATTAGGGCAATTTATTTTTGCTCGTAATATGTTGGATGCACATCACCATGTATTTTTAGACATATTTTAATTTTCTAAAAAAAAAACTTAATTTGGTGGCCCCGCTGTGGGTGTTCAGATGACCGCTGTCGAAGACCCATAGATCTAAGACTTACGAGGTTTCCATATTGTGTCCCTGAGGGTTGCTGCAGGGGAATACCAACATTAGAGATACCATGATTCCACTTACCCTCCCTATAAAAATGAGATCATGTGGTATTTATTTTCTGTCTTTTATCTCTCGTTATCTCTTCATGATTAGTGGTGCACCCAACGTGGGCGGCAACTGTTACAGTAAAGCAATACAAGGCAAATTTAGTGTTTGATTATCAAAATGATGTCATTTTACAATATCATGTGTTTTCAAGTGAATATATGGCTTTTTTGTTGAAAAAAAATCATGTAAATATATTGATCTGTTAATTAAAGAACTGGGTGTTTTATGATAAAGACCAGCAAGTGCCAACAAAAACTTAGTTCACTGAGAGTTAAAAAAAAAATAAAAGAAGAAGAAGCTTGGTTTCAGTGAGTCATGCATCTGATTGACCTTTGATTGCACAGTCAGTTCATAGTCATGTCTTTATCAAACAAGTACAAACTGGATGTGATTATTAATTGAGAGAGTGGTATTGATCTTTAAATCTTACTGTCTGCCAGAGAATGAATGAATGTATTTCTTAAAATTGAAACACTGAAACTGTTCCTTCAAAAGTCATTGTTGATACTCCCCAACAAAATTATAATAACTTTATTTACAAGAAATAAAATAAAAAAATACAGTGAGCACAGGAATTTTAGAGGAAGTTATCCACTTTCCCTGGTTGGTAAAACAACCTTGTTGATATTCACTCCATTCTTGGAAAGCAAGAAATAGGCTTAGATAATGACTTAAGCTGCCTGGTATTGTTTACTATAACAGTGGCCACGAAGAACTTTGACATACTTATACTTATCAGCGGTAGGGTTACTTGGCAAACATTTCACTCAAGCATTTAGAGTACAGAGAACTGATTGATCCTGTTCAGTAGCTTCCTAACGAAAGTGAACTGGCTAAATATGGAGATATAAACCAGCATTTATTATCTTTATATGTTATACCTTTAGACCCATGCAGTGGATTACTGCGGAGTCACAAGCTCGTGCTATTACTCAGTGTCCCACACCCACTTATATGGCCTTCACTGCTGATTAAAAAACAGCTGCAACCGAAAGTCAAACACTGAAGTCAATGATGAAGGAATCAATAAAAAGGGATGAACTGGATGATGTACAATTAAAGGCATCTACATCTTAAAATCAGGCTGTAATTTGTGTTTGGGAAAACAGTAGTTGTTGTCTTGTTATCATCAGCCACTGGCTTTCAGGAACTTAAAACTGAAAGTAACCTTTGGCAAAAGAAGAAAAAAGTCTTGTTGTCGCTAGCATGCTCAATGCTCAACACAACACACAAACAACACACACACACACCTGCCATTTAACACTATCACTCTTTTAATCTTTCTGTTGAAATAAAAAAGAAATCCATGTGAAATTCAGGATTTAGTAAGAGGGCAAGGAGGAAGTTAAGTTAAAAACACTGCTTCTGTGTCACGTTTATTTACTCAGTGGATTGCAAGGGGACTACGAGCAGTATTAAATGGAAATTTTGCCAAATTTATAAAAATTACCCTCCCTTCTTTTACCTAGCATTGTTTACTCATCCACTTCAACTTTATTATGTCCTTTTTGTATACTGAATTTTAAATTCAAATAATTACTTTAATTTTCTTCTCAATTTCTTCTCTTCTCTTTTCTTAAATATAGTGTTGTCTTTACTCCTTTAAGTTTTTAGTTGTTTTCTCTTTAAATAGTGTAGTAACCAAGTTAGGTAAGCTCTTCAGATTTTTCCATGTATATACTTCCATTACTAAAGAGCAATACTAAGCTCATTTTATATTAATATAAAAATATATTTAATTTATTATATATGTGTGTGCGTGTGTGTTATAAAATTATTATTATTGTTTCATGTGACTTAGACCAACAGCATATTATTAAAAGACACAGTGTATTACTGCCATTCAAATTATTCTAATGGGGACGAGGTACTCATTGTGTCCCTCATTGCAGTCACTAGCAAGAAAGAAAGATATCTCACAAAGATTTATTTTAACTGCTTATATTGTGCTAGCTTGCACTGCCAACAAAGAAATCCTACCAGAAAATAAAGAAAAAACAAGTAAGATGGAGGAAACAAGTTCAGATGCTGGGACATATGTCATATTTTTGAAGCCAGATATGTTGATAAAACTCATCTCAGGAAGATTGGAGGATTGGATCATGTGCTTTGTTTTGTGAGAAATGAGGCGAGGAGAATGACGTCTGTGAAAACGGGAGGAATTCACTTGCACTGGCTGTATTGACTTCCAGACTAACCTCCTGTACAAAAAGCAGAAATGAAATTTAGCCTGTGAGAAACAAATTTCAAGAAGAGATGCCCATGAAAGCTCCTCTATTTTTAAGATCCAGTGTGCAGGATTTAGGGGCATCTGTTGGTGGAAATATGGTATAAAATTGGTATGTAATATTCACAGCTATGTTTTAATTAGTGTATAATTACCTTAAAATAAGAATTGTTGTGTTTTTGTCATCTCAGTATAGCCAAGTATTTCTACATACGGAGTAGGTTCTTTCCCATGGAGTCTGCCATGTTGTTCTATTGTAGCCCAGAGTGACAAACTACACACTGGCTCTAGATAACTTTTTTTTTAAATATAATTTTCCAATAATCCTCCCTTATTTTTTAAAACTAATTTTTAGGTCATTTTCTTGTCACCTTTTACTGATTTCTTGCATTTTGTGGGACATTTCTTGCCATGCTGGTCATGGACTTGTTGTAGAAAGAAATCAAACCAATTCTGTGATGTTTTATAGAGTTACATACTTTGTTAAAGACGTCAACAAAACTGATGTCGATCTAGGTTTCAGAGGGTCAAAACATTCATTAGGCTTACGCTTGAATAATGATTAAACGTATTTGAAGTTTCCCAGTTTGCACATAAAGGTGTCCTGGAAAACGTTGGTTTTGGGTCAGGGTGTTTGGAGAAGAGTCTTACTTTCACAAATTAAATGTTATTAACATAGAATTCTTCCTCTTTCTCTGTTGCAGAGTACATGAGTCAAAGTTCAGTCTTGATGATGCACAACACACTCCATGGGCTGTTGATGGATTCTTGGAAGTAAAAGTAAGTCATCCATCCTGTGTTTCTTTCTTTTTTTCTCCATATACTGTGGTATATCAGCACTCTTAAGCTACTGAGAATAATATGTGAAGGGCTAAGGCATTTGAATCATAGCTAAAAGAGTGTCCCACTTTACCAGTATTTACCCTGAAGCACAGGGCATTCAGCGCTACCTGCACAAAACACTAAAATATGAAATATATAGGTGTGTGTTAGAGTAATTAAAATACAGCAAATGTGTTAAATGTGCAGAAATCTCAAAAATTAAACTTTGGGCTGGTAGATATAAAAGAGATGTGGCTGTAAGTGAAAAGTACATGTCCACAAAAGAAACCTGTGACACATTTTACTGTTTTTTTCCATTGATGGAGAGCCAGACCACAACAACATGAGCAGAGAGTAACTGATACAGTGAGAGGCTCATAGAGGTGACGCATCTGTAGTTTGTACAATGTGTTCTGTTTTAAAGCATTTTAAAGATATAACCGTAATCGATGACAACACAGTGTGATGAAATCTTAGAGGATATGGATTTGTTTTCTCAAACCCAAAATGGTGTGGTATGCTACTATGGTGCAACTACTGGATTGATGATTTTGTTGCAAAAATATAGGGTGAGACACAACAGAATCATTATTGAAGGCCTTTAAAGGTAAAATATGTTCATTACTGTCTCTGTGGATGACTGAATCATGCAGATTGAAAAGCATCCTTCAAAATGTCACAAAATTTAACACAAAAGACTCAAAATAACCATAAAGACATACAAGGGAACAACAAGGAGATGCAAAATGACTACAAAGACACACGTATGACCAAAAACAGCACAAATGTACCCCAAAGAGACACACATTTTCTTAGAAGAGACATAAAATGGCTACAAAAAAGATGCACAGGACCTACAAAGAGACAAAAAATAACTACCAAAAGATGTTAAGGACCTACAAAGAGACATAAAAACAAAAAAAAAAAACAAATAGCTTTGGCAAGGACATGGCCTTTGAAGACAGGCTGCCAACTCTACCAGGTGAACTACTGCCTGCCCCATCTATAAAGGCTACGTCTTTACCACAACAACACTAAAAATTACCACACAGAGACACAAAACCACACCAAAAAAAGAGGCAAAGACAGCACAAAGCCTGTGTGTCCAACACCCAAAGGAGAGGTGGTGGGGCCTTTTACATTACTGTGCCCAGGGGCCCTTTGTCTAATAATCCATACCTGCTTCAGAGGTTCTTATATGCACATAATGCTGTGTCATTTTTTCTGTGCTACCGCTAACAATTCATATGTTAAAAAGTCTGCACATTGTTACTTTTTGCTTATAATTGTCATAAAGCTCTAAAATGGCACTGACATAAGAAGCTCATTTTTTATGACTTGAACAAAAATAACGTGTTACTTTGTTTCGTGCTTTCTTTTGTCCCACAAATTGACCTTCAAAGAAACACAAAACAACATTAAAGGCATGCAAAGGGAAACAACAAAGACTCAAAATGACTTTAAAAAAGATGCAAAAAAACTATTAAGAGATGCAAAACACCTACAAAGAGAATAATAACCAAAGAAGATGCAGATATACCCTGAGAGACACAAAACCAAAGCTCAAAGAGAGACAAAATAATTGAAAACATAAACAAAACAGCCACAAATACACAAAAAAAATTCCACACAGAGAAACAAAACCACAACAAAAAAGAGGCAAAGGCAGCACTAAGTCGAGAGGTGGTGGGTCCTTTTACATGTCTGTGCCCAGGGGCCCTTTGTGTCATAATCCATTCCTGCCTATGGAGATTCTTAAATACACATGCAGCTGTTTCATCTTTTTCTGTGCTACCTTTAAAAATTCAAATGCTAAAAAGTCTGTGTATTATTACGTTTTCTCATGATTGTCAACAAACTCTAAGTTTCTGAGAAAAGGATAGGATGTCATTTGCAACTGGCACTGACGTTAATAAAGTCCAGACAATGCTTGTAAAGTTCCCGTTAAAGTAATGGTGATGACACATGCATTAATTCAGGGCGATAAACACAATAGTCCTCCTGTGCTCCTCTTTGTTGCACAGGAGGAGTGCAACACACACACACACACACACACACGCACGCACGCACGCACGCACGCACGCACGCACGCACACACACACACACACACACACACACACACACACACACACAGTGTTGATGGGGGGGTCGGAGGGTGATGGTGGCTTCTTGGAAGTAAAAGTGAAAGCATTACAGTTTGGATTGCAGCTAGACTGGAGCAACTCAGTCATACGTTTTAGTCTGATGAGTAGGAATTGAGGTTGTCTGTGAGCGTACTTAGCTCTGAAGGCATACAGCACATTGGAAAAGCAAGGAAATGACTCCAGGTAGACATGTCATTATACAGTAAAGCTGCAGCTCATGATTCCTGTAAGAGATCTACGAATGACCCCCAGTGTACGTTTTTCCTGAAGAAACTGGAAACTTTGCATCCGTTCCCCCACTGGAAGCGTGGTTTATTGAGTTTTAAGATAAGAAGAGATAAAGCCCTTGTGCAAATCTGTTGCATGACGCAATCTGAGACAAGATTATGACTTCCCTGGAAATTCTCATTGGTACCTTGGAATATGTATTCTAGAAAACTTCCTTGTGAAGAATACACTGTATGGGTAGCCAGTGCCAAAAAAAAGTTCCCATCCCTTTTTTGAGTGACCTGATCATGAACTGTTAAAGAGAGAACTTGTTTTTAACCCTGTGATTGACCGGGCACCTGGTGTTTTTTGTTTTGGATGGATTTCTTTCTTTATTGCTTGTTAACCACTGTATGTGGGAAATTTGACAATGTCCTTTATGATTCATACAGGCTGCATGAATTTCGTCCGCAGTGTCTGTTTTCGAAGAATTTGTGTCATGAGATATCAGAGAGGCAGAAATGATAAACAGGATGTCTACGTCATATGAGGCCTGTCCTGTCCAACCAGGCAGCTAACAGTCCTGCCAAATATACTTTGTTAAATAACTGACAGTGTTTTTTAGATTAATTTGGTTTTGTCTAATTTTAAGTCTTTTATAAATTATATATTAGCCTTATCAAGAATTTACAATAGTTGACTAAGTGTATTTCTCTGCTAGGTTGTACAATATATACTGGGGCCATTGTATTCTGTACAGACACAGGTTAAAAGTATTTTGTTAAAGGGGAACCTATTGTGTTTTTCTGTATTTTTTTGTCATATTTATAATGATGCAGTGTCAAATGTTTTTGAGACAAAAATCTGTTGCAGTTGTTCCCCAGTTGCAGGTACAATGCTACACGTAGCAACATGCTAACATCAGGAAAACGTGATTTCACATTATATTCCTGAACATATCCAGCTGTGTTTATAAGCTCTTATTGGTGATTTTTCGCAACATAAAATGCAACTATACTTTGTAACAGTCATTTCCTGGCTTCACTGATGGTGCAAAAGTTGCACAATCAAATAACGTTACCATGCCATTGTAACAAAACTCCATTTCTCCAACTGCCCGTTCACCCAAAAACAAAAGCCCATTTCTTCAAAGTCCTGTTTCTCCGAAAATACACACTCGCTGCAGTTAGTTTTAATTTCTCTGCAAACTTTTGGGCCACCAGTCCAGGGTGTTTTTACTAACCCTTTGCAATGTTTACCAGCAGCATTTGACCTGCCGAAACCTAGGTGTTTTTCACCAACCCATCCGTGCTTTTTAAGCAACTTTTGTGCCACCAATTGGGGCCAAAACATGATCTTTTCCTAACCATAGCCAAGTGGTTTTTGTGCAAAAATCTGAATGAGTACTTCTTGTAATACTAGTAAAATATCAACATGTTTCTCACTCATTTAATCTCCAAATACATCAAAATGGCAATTCTTCATGTATAGATATAAAAATAAGTCATACCTACATTTACAAAATATACAGAGTTAAGTTTGGTATATTGTTTGGCCTCCTAAAATTGTTATTTTAGAAGTTATGTTACAGCTTATGTGCTACAATTCCTGTTTATATAACAGATTGCTTTTTTGGACATAGCTACCTAACTAAGATTTGTTATTTAATAAAGTTTTAATGGTGCAACCTGATTTGGTCAGTCACTAGTTTATAACTAGCTGGTGGTATCAAGGATGGACTTCACACACAAACTTAGTGTTTGTGATGTAACCTGGGTGGAGTATGAGTATTATGTACATGTGAATGACTGTATGTTTGAAAGGATGTGGTGCGAAGGGGCTATTGTGCAGTTAAAGAGTGACTCAACAAGTTAGCTCTCTGTGATGAGGACTTTGACTATATTAGAAGTTCCCATTGTAAAGTTTTTCTCTTCTCTTTATTCGAACAGCAAACTGGTATTTTGTTTTCTCTTATTCAAATGATGGCTTAATTGCACAATAACCTAAACATGTAGCTGTCAGTGCAGCTGACAGCCTGCCACAAGAAAAGGATTTCCTGTCACTACTGCAGTTAGACGGCGTGTTTTGAAGGTCTGAGGTGCCTTTATTCTGGTCAGTGGCATGTAGGTGTTTGCTGTGGGGGAGAACCCCAGAGATCAGAAGGAAATACTACAGAATGAGGTGTGGTTGCACAGCGAGAAGAAAAAGAAAGTGGTTAAGACAGAGAGAGAGAGAGAGAGAGAGAGAGAGACTGTCACATAATTACTGTAAAAAAACAAACCATGCTTACAGTAACTTTGCTGTAGATTTTCTAGATTGAAAGTGTGTCTCACTGTCATGGGACAAAAATGATCAAGTAAGAATCTTATTTTGGGGGTTTCATGTTCGTTTAGGTGTGCCTGCTCTGCCCGTAGTAGCATCATGCTTTTGTTGTCTTCTTCAGTTTCAGGTTTCAAATAAAGAAATTTTGTGTCTGAGAAACAGATCCTAATGGTAACAATGAGTACTTTGTCTTAATAAGTTTTCTAAACTCTGAGTAGTTTTTTGGATCAATGTTCTTTAATCAACTCAAATATGAAACTGACACTGTGTCAAAGAATCAAAAACAGGTGGTAGCACTCAATAGCTGCAATATGGTTATTACTGTCAGCTTTGGTTTTTCACACCTCCTCCTTTCAAACTCTTTAATTACTTGACAGATAAACTCCAAACCAGGAGTATGTGATGTCACACTGATTTTGTAATATAAAAATTGTGATGTAAGCAGTGCTTTTTCTGAGTTTCACTGGTGAGTTTCATTTCCTGTGTTTTCTAGGAAAGAGAGCCTGAAAAGTGAACCAGTCAGGGGGATCGCAGTGTGGGACTTCCTAGAGTTTATTACCAGCAGAGAGGGGTAGTAAGCAGGATGTTTCAAGGGCGTATGCATTGTGGTCTTCCCTACAACTTACAGGCCCAGCAACTATGTCATAGTGTCTTTCAGTTATTATAGAAAAAGAGAGTGTTGTTAGAATGTATACATGCACACATTTTTCGGCTACCTTGATATGAGAATGGTCTATAATAAAAATTTTAAAAAAAGGAAAACAGAAGAAGGAACAAAGCTTTTCCGACCTATCCTCAGCCAGGATATAATAAAGGGCCGCACAGGAAAAAAGCACATATCTTACTTCCACATGAAACAATCGAGTTGTCCACCAATATTGCTAACTTTAGCTGAAAGTGCTAGCATAATAATAATATTAATAATAATAATAATAATAATAATAACTTTATTTATGTTGCACGTTTAAAAGCAGTTGTTTACAAAGTACAAACAAATAAAGCAAAGGCAGGAACTCAGGGATTAATAAAATAAACATCAACAAACATGCCAAATAGAGAAAAGTCTAGAAAGTCAAACAAAACCGTAATAACAATGTGTATAGGTTAATTTGAATAAAGCAAATAAAATTAATAAAAGTAATAAAACATGTGCATCTTTAAAGGCAGTTAAACTTAATGAATAAAGTTTTAGAAAATATAAGAATCAATGCAATAAAAGACAGTAAAAATAATGTCATTAATAATGTAAGAGGAAGACATTACATCAGTGGGGATAAAACAAAGATAAGATGATAAAAACTGATGAATAAGAAACTGATGAACAAGAGACTGATGAACAAGTAAATAAATGAAAACATGAAAACACCACATCCTTTCAAACATACAGTCATTCACATGTGCGTAATACTCATACTCCACCCAGGTTACATCAGCTCTAAATCTAACACTAAGTTTGTGTGTGCAATCCATCCTTGATACCACCAGCTAGTTATAAACTAGTGACTGACCAAATCAGGTTGCACCATTAAAACTTTATTAAATGTCTAACAAATCTTAGTTGGGTAGCTATGTCCAAAAAAGTAATCTGTTATATAAACAGGAATTGTAGCACATAAGCTGTAACATAACTTCTAAAACAATTTTAGGAGGCCAAACAATATACCAAACTTAACTCTGTATATTTTGTAAATGTAGGTATGACTTATTTTTATATCTATACATGAAGAATTGCCATTTTGATGTATTTGGAGATTAAATGAGTGAGAAACAAGTTGTTATTTTACTAGTATTACAAGTAGTACTCATTAGATTTTTGCACAAAAACCACTTGGCTATGGTTAGGAAAAGATCATGTTTTGGCCCCAATTAGTGGCACAAAAGTTGCTTTCTCCAGCATGTCATTTATAACCTCATAAACACTTGTGCAGTAGCCTTGGATATAAATATAATATATGTGTTTCATGTCACTCTCAGGGGCTTCAAGAAATGTTTGAGAGGTCTGCCATTGGCTTGAATGCTCTAACCTGAGTGCTTAATATTGTAACCATGACAAAAGTCTCTTCTTTATACATCTCTACCTTTTGTACTTATGTTACTTGCCCCGTTTCACTTTGAATCCATGAAGAAAACTTTTTGTCTTGCATGCTTTCTGTGAAACAAGGATTCCAGAAACAGAAAATTCTTGACGGTAAGAAGTCATAGGCAACCGGGTATAACATCAGCAAAACTGTATTCAGTCATCCATGTACAAACTCTGACACAACTTGTGCAGTATAATCTAAGTCTCTTTTATTCAGTTGTTTTGTTCAGTACTTCCCCAAAAGACTGCCCTTTCCGTCAGGAAACTGAGCTGAAAGTGAAACTTATTTATGTTCCCTTTAAACCACACTCCATTGAAAAAAACAGTTATTTTACTTCACTGAACACGGGAGCTGCTCATCTACTACTGCCTCTATTATTTAGTTTGTTTGCATTATTGTGTGACTTTAGTGTTTTTATTAAAGGGTTAGTTTGGATTCACCAAAGTCACACAGTAAGACAAATGCTAAATGAGTCTGCGGTACGTCTGTAGCTCCTGTGTTCAGCGAGGTGAAATAACTATTTTTATCAATGGAGTCTGGCTGTGAAGAGAGCAAATATAAGTTTAACTTTTTGTTGAGTTTCCTGTTAGGCTGTTTGGGAAGTACTGTGCATATGACTGGATAAATGAGACTTGGATTATACTACATGAGTTGTTTAAGAGTTTGTAAACGGATGTTTTAATTTAGTTTTGCTGTTTTTAAATGAGGACACCTATGACTTCAATTTATCAAGAGTTTTCCCCAATTATTCATTCTTCGTTTACTGGGGGCATGACGGAAAACAAACCTAATCAAACCTTAACCATCACTGTGCCACGTCATAAAGTATTTATTTTTCAGCAGTAATTTGTAACTGTTTTTAAACGATCAAAATGATGTGTAATTATGATCTTCCTGCTGATTGGTACCATGGAAAACAAAATATTTTGTGGTTTAATTTGAAAGACTTGTTGTGGAGAGGAGAAAAGAAAAGCAGAGCTAATAGCAGAAACATATTGGGTAAAAGCTTCCAAAACAACCTCCTCATATTGGTCTTCATGAAGTGAGTATACAGAGTGAGCTATTGCTTAGCTCAGCATATGACTCTAAGAAAGACAGTTGTTGCAAAACCAGAAATAATACAATGCTGCATTTATCGTGGGAATGTTAGACTTGTCTTCTGCCCTCCCAGTTGTAGTATTATTCCACTCTTTGAATCTAAAACTGTCATGACAACACACGCGAAACACTGAATGTATAGAAACAATATCTTTAATATGCTACATCATGTAAATATAAAAGTATCATCAAAATAGTCTCTCACGTATAAATTCTCAACATTTAATAACCTGTTTCCAAAAAATAAACTACAATGACAAACATATTGTACATAAAAAAAACACTAAGAAAATGAAAAAATAAGTACATTACTGACTCAGTAGTAGAATTTTCAAGAACAGTACCCGTCTGCTGGTTCTGGGTAACAACCAAAAGCACACAAATCTACAGAAATTGCATTTTTATTACAGTGCTATGTGATGGAAATATGAACAGTGTTAGAAAATTGTGCTCCTATGTTGCTAGCTTTTTATGTCAGATGCTGAATACGAGGTACCAATGTCTGAATGAAGATTTGGATGAAGCTGGAGTTTACAAACATTTACAGTAAAGCTTTGTATGTAAGAATATGTGAAACATTTACATCCAGTAAAAAGCTACATAATGATTCCACTTAGTTACTCAGCGTTAAGTTTCAACATAAAAACATTGCAAGAAGAAAGAAGATCTTGAGTACATATTCACTCAGTGTGTCTTTGATAGATTGAATTTAGCTTTGAAAAGTGGCAAATGGTAAATAATGCTTTTTATGAACTTTCCCGTGTCAGAATGGGTTGAATAATGATCCAGAAACACTGCTACACATTCATGTTCTGTGATTGTCATTTTGGCAATTGCTCACTAACACTGTTTCAAGATCCCTGATTTTTCCCTTTTTTAATTATAAATAAATAAAAACAGTTGCAAAACGCTGAAGCACAGGAAGCCGGTTTGTGCCCTGTCAGTCACAAATGCTCCCACTCCTTGTACACATGCATCCCGACGCTCAAACAAGCTCACAGGTTTGTGCCACATTATTACATCATCCTGAGACCGTTTGTGGTTTTCCAAGGAGATTTGATCAACACACAGAGGAAAAAAATAAACACTAACAGTAAAAACAAACTATGATACAACTAAATAAATATAGATAACTCAAATTTCAAAATAAAAGTAATAAGTTAAAGCACAAAAAAGCAAACATTTCTCTACCTGAGTGAAAAGAATTTTAAATACTTCACAGTTTAACAACATCCTCCTCTGAGTTTTGTGAGGATTTACAATCACTAATATCCTCACCCAGTCTTTGGAATGCTCTTGTTTTGGTGCTGCGCTCATTGGATTTTGAAAGTTTATATTCCCTTTATCGCCCTCTGTGGACTATAAGGGAGTTTTATTTGGCGACATCTGCTTCCTTGGTTAATGGTATGCTGTATGTCCTTTTTTTTTTTTAATTCCATCGTCTTTCTCACTGTCCTTCCGTCTTCACTGTCGGCCGTTGGTGGAGATGAACAACACTTGCCCTCTCCTGATAGGCCAGTTGGGGGCTGTGGTGTGATGTAGCTGATTGGGCTGTGGGCATTGGTGGTGCGTTAATTGCTGCCGTCAGAGCTTTCAGCAGTATGGTCGCCTCCTTCTGGTCCTCCTTGCCCTCACCCTCCAAGGTACGAGCCAACCAGCGCTCCACCGCCTCCTCTACCTGGGCTGCTGACGCCGCCTCCGTGAGCATGTCGGCCTCCTGGCTGGCGTCGAACCGCTCCACCATCTGTTTCATGTGCATGTTGACGGGAGCGTTGGCCAGGCAGCAGCTGCACTGGTGGATGCGGAGGGAGAAGCGGTGGAAGAAGGCCTGGGCGCAGAGCTGGCAGCGGTGGGGCCGGTCGCGGCTGCTATGGAGCCGGCGGTGCAGTTTGAGATGGATGTACTGGGTGAACTTGGTGTTGCACAGTTTGCACTGATACGGTTTCTCCCCCGAGTGGAGGCGCAGGTGTGTTTTTAAGTTGCTGGTGCTGCTGAAGCGTTTGTGACACACCTGGAAAGCATGAAGTCAGGTCAGGGTAAGCAAAGTTCACATGACTAATTATTAACACCTTAAGAAAACAGTTGGTATGTGTTTGGGGACTATTCTGGGAAAACTGAGCATCCCAGTATGATGTCATCTTGATGTCAAATCAGGGTTGACCATGTTATTCCAGTTCTGTGGGTTAATGACATGGGACAATAGCTTTTCTTTCAGTGTAGGATTAGTTCTATCCTCACGCCTCAACACTCACACCCACAGAGTCACACTGCTAAACAATTACATGACAAAGTGGGTAACGGCTCATTGAAAATTAAACAGGTGCTGTCTTACCTGAAAGTCATGTGAGTCAGAGGGTGTATTGTGTATACAGTGTGTTTCCCTTTGTGTCTTTCACACTCTCATTTTTACACAGTGACATCAGGAAAGAGCTTGTAAGAAGCTTGTAAAAGAGAGAAAGAAAACATGCATACCTGACATTCGTGTGGCTTCTCTCCCGTGTGGACTAGGTGATGTTTCTGGAGGTGGGCCAGCTGAGTGAAGCTCTTTTTGCATAGGTTACACTGGAACGGTCTCTCGCCACTGTGAACTCGGAGATGGACCTACAATTATGCCAATCATAGGAAAAAAAATGAGTTCTGGCGTCCAGGAATTGGAATCCAATTAATGACATTATGAGCACAAGAACTGAAGCTGTTACCTTGAGGTTCGACAGCTGTCCAAAAGTCTTCGAGCAGATATTACATTCATATTTGATCTTCCCGTTCTGCTTCTGCAGCGGATAGGGCAGTGACTTGTGGCCGGGGCCGTTACGTGTCACTATGTTGCTTTTGACTGTCCCCAGGCTCAGATTCATGGCTTCTTCGCATCCAGATGACGACTGCTCAGACGTCTGATGCTGACTGTCGGGTTTGGGGAGAGGGGAGAGTTCTGGGGTGGCTGGCGCGCCTTGTGGTGGCGACACATTTGGCTTTAGCTCTTTAAGACCTCCCTGTGCAGATGGAGGGTAGGGGAGCGACACTGGCAGCAGGTTTGGGGGCCCAATGGGTGGATATGGGAGTCCATCTGTGCCCAAATAGCTGCTGTATCGGAGGGGTCCTCTTGAGGGAAGCATCCCAGGGAAGGGAGGGGAATACGAGGGGAGGAGAAGGCGAGGATAGTGCGGGCTGTAGGGAGGAAGGAGCTGGTAATTTGGCTGAAGGGGTCGGGATGGGGGGTATAGAGGATAAGAGGAAACACCTTCCCTGTAGAGGCCGTGGAGGTGAAGAGGGAGGTTTCGGTGCTGAGATGGGAATGTAGGATGGTGATCTGGTAAATACGGGTGATTTAAGCCCAAGCTGGGCTCTCTGTGTTCAGGCTGAGGGGAAGGAATGATCCTCTGGTCTTCTGGATCTCTGTCGCTCTCCTCCTTCTCAACTTTCTTGCTGAAGTCCATGATCTGGTCATCAGGCGTGTCAGGCGGAGTGTCTCTCTCCAGTATCTCCACGTCAATCTTTTCCTCCCCATCTTCATCCCTCTCTTCCTTAACTTCCTCTTTTGTTCTTTCAGTTAGCCACGTCTGCTGAGGTAGGTGCTGTTTGGTGTACTCCAACTCGTCATCAGAACTTATGTATTCTGTAAGAAAAGAATCAGAATGGAGTATTGTCACCAGAGTTTGATGAGTTTGATAAGTTTGACTTCACCTAGTTAAAATGCTTCAAACACAGACACACAACCGCCCACAGAAGGCACTCCCTCTTATGGTAAATGATAGTAGTTTCATTCTGACTTGACACGTAAATCATACATTCGAGGTTTCTGTTTGTCGGTAGTGATTTTGATGTGGAAGAGTAGGTCGGTGGTTCAGTGTGTGGGAGTCCATGTGTCATGTCTCAGTCGCATGACAAGATTCTGGGTTTCATTTGCGAAACCTTTTCTGGGTATAGCTGTCTTAGTCGCTACAAGAAAATGTGAAACATCTCTTCCTTTTTCCCCTCACTTTTTTTTCTTTTTGAGAAATGGTCACCACTACTGCGTGTTAGCTACTGTTTCATGTCATTCTAAAATGTTCATCAGGCAAATTGCATTTGGGGTAATTTAAAGGGATGTACTGGTGTTTTTGTTTCTACCATTATTTTGTACTTAAAAGCTACAGTTTGCAACTTTTATGAAAGTAATGTTTTGCCATGTTTGCTGAAATAGTCACTAGATCCAGAAAGTATTCTGTGAAAGCGAAAGTCTGTGAAAAAAAAATTGTTTCCCTGTTCATCCTCATATTGCCGACCAGACCTGAGGAGTTTCTAACATAGTTTTTGCCTCAAGTGTTTTCAGAAACATATTTAAGTGTACTGTTTAGTTGTTAAACGAAGAAGTTTAGTCTTGCGATACACCAAGCAACGCCTAACGCCCACCGGCTGGATCAAATATAGCTTTAAATCGCTGTTGATGATTTTCAAACGCTGCCATAGTAATTTACATATCTAAATGTGATTTTAAATGCAGCCACTGGTTGTCTCTCTCTCATTTTACTTCATATGAAAATGAGCTGGCAGAGATTAAAGCCAAGCCAGTTATTTTTATGTTTTTATGTTGTGTTACAGATGCACAGTCATGTATTTCAAAGGCCAAAATGACATCCGGGTTTGTGTGTTCAAGCATTGCCACCCGCCACTCCAGCAACCTGAGCTGTCAAACTAGATTGTCAGCAATAAATATTTCAGAAAATCAAACCCAGGAGACAAACAATGAGCATATCTGTACTTAAAATAAAGGTGAAAGCTTGTAGGATTAAGGTGATAAAACAACGTAGTGATACCACCTTGGCATTAGTCACAAATATGAATGGCAACTCATCTGGTGTATCCAGTTGGTGTGAGTCATCAGACTTTGTGGCAACAGACAATCATTCAGGATGATGAGGGTATGACTTCACGTTCTACTAATAGCTCAGAACAGATGACTCATGAAGGTACTTTGACCTGGCATTATTCTCCACTCTCCTTAAAAATCCCAAATCATTTACCGGATCTCATGAAATACTGAGATTTGTTTGGTTCATGTTTGTGTACGGTAAGCCAGACAGGAAGACATCAACTATCTTTGCTGTTTGTTAAAGATAACATCAAGAAAGGAATAATTTGTCTTTATTCACCTGGAAGTGACAACATTCTGCTGATCATTGATATCGTCTCCTGATGCAGACTTTGAGCTAAATGTTTAGTCACAACCAGAGATCTAAATCTGTCATTTTGTCAGATATAGTAAGAAAAATCAGTCCTCAGCAATGCAAATTCTATTACATCAGCTACTTAAGTTTTGCGTCTCTGTGCCTCAAGATATTAGTTAATCTTGTCTGCTTCTCCAGTACCTGTGGAAAAAGACCATCACGTCCAAACATACCACATTTCTCCTCCTGCTTCACTCACTTTGTTTGCTGTCGACCTGCTGGCCGCAGAGCCTCTGGGCGAACTCCTGGCTGTACCACACCAGCAGCTCCTGGCCGGGCTCCACCGGTCGGATGGTGTAGAAGTAGATGTCGCGGCCGTTCTGGCACGCCACCAGGTTCTGTTCGGCCAGAGAACGGGCCGGGTTGACATAACGCATCCAGTTGCTTCTGTGGACATCGTAGCCATCAATAAAGTTTTGAAGCTGCCCACTGCTGTAAATCTGCAGGAGAAGAAGAGAGAAAATGGGATTAAAAGATGTACACTTGAAGCAACTGATTTGTGTGTAACATAATGAGCATTACTTGTATGTTAATTTTGTTAAATATTTAACGTAGTAAATTAATGATGTTGTTTGACCGTGTGTTGGCCACATCCTGCTTTAATTCAAAATTCAAGATTTGTCATTTTTTGTACATATTTACATACATAAAATAGACAAAAGGCTGTTATCCCAGCCCACAGCAGTGCAACAGTAAATAGCAAAATATATATGTTAAAGTAACAATGTATATCTAAAAACTTCAACAAAAAAAATCAACAAAAATCCACATTAAAACATCAAAACAATCACTAGTAAACAATTCAAATTTATTAGGATTATAAAGGAAAAAAACAGAATAATCACCTCTGCCATGTACAGTTAAATGTCCTTGACTTATCAGCTGCTGTATATTTTTTCCTCCTTTGGTCTGCGCTCTACTGCTCTGCTCTGTGTGTCACTCCTGTGTGTGATTATGCGTGTACTGTCACTCTATTAGTAGGCGTAAGGCACAGAGGCGTGGCTGGGACACTCACCACAGAGGCTGTCTCTCTCACTCTCCCTCTTTCCTCATTTTCTCTTTCTCTTTCTCATTTTTTTTATATTATTAATATTGTTTCTGTGCATGTATTTTTTTTCATGAAATACATGCCAGTTATATTCTTAACTTTGATCATATCAAATGTTAAAAGTGTGCTTTGGCTTGTGAAAACAAACACAGTGTTTGTAGTGGCTGCCTCATTGACAGGTGCTGGCAGGCAGCCAAACACATGCAGGCATGCCTTTGGCGGCACGTCCGCCCCGATCTTCCACCTGTGTTGCAATGTTGATAACATAATTACTACCAAAGAACGTAAGGCTCTCACTACCTTGCACAGGTTTACAGGAAATAAGGCCGGAAGAAAAATACGTAGGGTGGCAGCAAGAGGTCCTTTTGGGAATTGACTCAGCAGAATAGAAAATTTCCTAAGTGACATAAGCTGGATGAGAGACAGGAAAGAAACATGGGACTTGAAGAATGAAAAGGGGCGGAAAGATGAGGATTGTCTGAGTGTGTGCGTGTGAACAATAGTCCCTCCTTTAGGGATGTGACACATGTTGCATAGGACCTGAGTGCCAGTAAGCCTCTGATGACTGTGTGAGAGTAAATCTATTGTTACGTGCCTGCAGCGCTCGCAACTTCCTCTAAAATTTTGACCAAAACCCCTCTACATCAGTGCAGTCTGTGTGAAAGCATTTTTGTTTCCTTATTGACGTATTGACCTAGACTTGATGTGAAACTTCCGTATCTAAGCAACAAAAGTCTCTTTTTTTTTCTTGATAACATAGGAAAAAGAACAGAAGTCAACAACAGCTGTTTTCAGGGTCATATTCTAGTCTAGATTTAAAATCTTTGACTTCTTGACCAGTAACACAATGTGCCTTGTCACTACAATGACACCTATAAAAACAGTATATTTGTGTAGATGCATGCATGTGAATGTGCTTTTCCCTTACCCTCCAGAAATATTTCCTGTTGGCCTGTTTGGGGACATTATCTTTGGTGTAGATGACCCCTTGCAGAGGGCCAAAGCGAGTCCCCTGAGGAATATATTCTTTGCTGAACACGCCCATCACCTGGAACACAAACCAAATACATCCTTACATTTTTTTCCCCCCATGTTTCGCCTCTATGAATCAATGGGCCCCTGGGCACTGACATGCAGAAGGGCAGAAGGGCCTACCCTCTCTTCTACAAAGAAGCAAAACACACAAACTTTTTAGATGTCTATAGTCTTTTTTTTAATGATTTACATCTCATTGTAGTTATTAGGTATCTTTCTATGATTTTGTGTCTCTTTGTAGTTGATTTGTGTCTCATTTTAGTCATTTTGTGTATCTTTGTAGTTGTTTTACGTCCCTTTGTTATCATTTTGCATCTTTTTGTTTTATGTTTCTTTGTGGTAATCCTCTTGCTCCTCTGCTTTGCTGCTTTTTGTAGTCATTTTGTCTCTCTTTGTAGTGGCTTTGCTTCTCTTGTAGTCATTATGTCTCTTGTAGTCATTTTAAGTGTCTTTGTAGTTGTTTTTTTAACACCTGTTTGTGGTCATTTTCTGTCTCTTCGCAGTTATTCTGCGTCTCTTTCTTATTATTTTGAATCTATTTTAGTTGCTTTGCATCTCATTGTAGTTATTTTGAGTCTCTTTGTAGTTGCATTGTAACTCTCTTTGTCTTTGTTTTGCCCCTGTTTTTAGTCTTTGGCACTCTCTTTGTGTCTCTTTGCAGCTGTTCACATCTCTTTGTCGCTGTTTTGTGTCTCCCTGTGGTCGTTTTGAGTCTTTTCTCGGTCAGTACATGTCTTTTCAAGTAATATTTCAAGCGACAGAACTTGTGTTTGTGCATTGTTTATGTCCAGCAGCTAGTTGGCCTGAGTTGCGGTTTAGGCGACTTCGTCATGTTGACCCAGACAGCTCCAGAGCCAGGTTAAAACCCACAAGGTGACACACTTTCGGCGCTAATGAGTTAATCGAATGAAGAGAATTACACTTTCTCTGACCTACTCCACTGATCTCTGACCTGCTGTCCTCATAAGCACCAGAGAGGCACGAGAAAGAGAGGTCACCTGTTGACCTCTGAACTTAATGGATCTCTCATTAATTAAGTGTTTTAATATTCATAGAACACAAAACAACACTTTTAAATTGGAAAACTACAAAGACAAAAGCTGATTGCTTGCGCTTCTGACATGTTGCATCACAGCCTAAAAGCCCTGATTACAAAATGTTACCTACAGATGTGAAATTGAGTCACACCTCTGTCTTTAATTGGATTCCCTGGAAAAGGTGCTTTCCACAGTTTCTCCGAAACATTTTGCAAGGACTTGCGTGGGATTTTACTAATCATTTGACCCAGGGGCATATAATATATTTGGTAAGAATAAACCTGTTCTGCGGGTTATCGAGTCATTTCTGACCCCCTGAGGTAGTTTTATAGTGAGTTGGATTTAAAAAAAAATATTGGTAAAAATAGTGAATCTAAAATGAGGACATACGGGATATGTCAGTGTCTTTTTTGTTGTGCAGAACAGCTTCACAGTTCACACTTTCATAGAAAGTGCACAGGCTTTGGGGTCAACCCTCCTTAAAGCAAACCCAAACACACACACCATCAGGCAGTGGCATATGTGGCGTACGCAGCCTCTGTGTCTTGAGGAGCTTTGTTTTCAATCCTTAAGTAACCCCCCGCTTTACCCCCCCACCCCATACATAAAGACACACTCTTTCTTCCTGCCATTGAGTAATTGTAATACAAACTGACCCTCAAAAGGATTTTCGTGACGTCCCATTTAAAGGTCAAACCCCAAATCAACAAATATTGCAAACACCTCAACACCTTCTGATTATTTTTTACACTTTGACGGATAAAGTTGGAAATTATGTAAAATCAGTTAATTAGAAGAACAACAGGTCACTGAGGGCAGAGTGTGTGCGTGTGTTAGGCGGTCGTGGAGGCGAGCGAAGTGATTCCTGGATGTGATGAACCACTGTGACAGGGACATTGTGCTTTGCTGGTGTTGCGTGACTAACGAATCGCTGTGGCCGCTGCTGCTCCTTAACCGCACAGTTCGGCCAGGTTGGGAGGAAGCGGGGAGGAGGATGGGCGTTCTTAAGTAGACCCACGCTATCACACCCTTGAACGCCCTCCTTTTCCTCCTGCCTCCCCCCCCAGCCCCCTGGTCTTTTCTTAACCCTCTTGAAATAGCTCGTGCACCCGCCAGGTTGAGGCCTGGCCGGCTGCCTGGCCCCAACGAAAGTTAATCATCTGGTTTTAACCTAAATCCCCCCCCAACACACCCTCCTCTCCCCGGCTTCTCCCCGCTGCCTCTCTCCCAGCTCACTGGCACCCGTTGTTATAACGCCCCATCTGCCACGTGCCCCATCCAACCTTCTTTGCATTTCCTGGCACACTTTGGAGAAAAAACTTGGAGAAAGATGAGGTTTAGAAAAAATGTAAAGAAGTTAAGTGGGCCCAGCATTCCTCCTGGCAGCCACACAGGTGCTGAACAAGTATGGCAAAGACGATAGTTTGTTGACTACAGTTTTCTTTAGATTTGACTCATCTTTCAAACTGAAACATTAACCTGTTTTAAAAAAATTCCCTTCCCTCTGAGCCTTTGTGATAACTGTGTGACCTGCACCCTACTTTTCAGATGACACATGTATGTAATTATGCCACCCCACACACCCAAACAAAGGAGCGGCTGTGTTTCATGATGATCACAGGAAATGAATTTCCCGACCACCTTTAGGGAGTCAAGGAGAAAGATTCACATGATGCCATCATTAGGAAGGGAAACCACTCGGTGGACTTGGGCCAGTGTGAGGAAAGCAGATTACTGGCAAGCATGTGAGTGTGTGTGCCCGTGCTTGTTTTCATGTTTCATTTCTTATCTGATGTCTTTTTGATTTGCTGATCACACATGCAAACACAAATACATGAACACTAATTAGCTGCCAGCTTTGATGTAAATCTGAAATAAAAAAATATACCTAAATGACATTTTTATAATTAGGATTGGTCAGATAGAACTGCTCTATTTGAGCACTAGTAAATGCAAAAAATCGAGTTTGGCTGCATCAAGTGTGACATGTGTCTAAAATGTGTTAGCTGGTAAACAAGGCCCAGGGATTTGACATTAGCCTTCGGAGTGATTTTTATCACTACCATTTGCATGCTTTTCTCTTCCCGCAGTGGTAAATGCAGCACAGAGAGAAGAAAGAGTTGAGAGTATGAGAGTGAGAAAGGGGAACGACGGCAGAAAGTGTTGCCAGAAAGAGGAAGGGGACAGTGAAGTCAACCACAAGCATCAGTGTCGAGCATTAAGAGCAACAAAACAAGTGAGTGTGACATCTCTTTCTTTCTCTCTTCCTTTTTAAGATGATGATTTTAACGTTTGTTACATTACAAATTCCCTTTTAAAACCATGTTCGCTTGGAGACACGATTGCAGTGCTCAACAGTGACATGTCCAGACAGATACTGGATCTTACTGCGCAGCGTGCCAGTCAGCTGATTGAAATAGCCCTGGGACATTAAGTTTGCTCCTCCTGACTCACCTGAGTAGGAAAGGCATAGAAAGTAAATAGCTCAGGCACGGTCGTAAAGCAGGGAAGTCGTGACGTTATAAGATCACCTGGAAGTCAAGCTAATTCCTGACATCTAACTCTGTGTGTCATGAGTAAGGAGTGTCTGCATGCATTTTTTTATTATATCCATATGTGCAAAGAGGCCACACAAAGGCTGAAACATTTGGGTGACATAATGGAAGCTAAGGTGGCCAGAGGACATGAAAAGGCCCCTGACCTCAAGCTGCCAGTGGCCTCATGTCCACAGCCCCACCCAGACAGACACACTCAAATGCTGTGCACTGTACTGTAAGTGCAAAGAACTCATTAGTCAGCAGATCTTTTGTTCCAAGAAACCCAATGCAGATGGCCCAACAGAATATTATGTAACATAGAATTAGTATTTAGAAGTGTAAACACTAAAGATTTAATCTAACGAAACTGAAACCGAAACACTTAAGAAACGCAGCTCATTAACAGTAGGGTCAAAGTTATAGATTGTCATATTAGAATATGTGCTTTAATGCCAGTCAACCGCTTGGTTGTCAGCACATGGTTGTATATTGGCTTTTTTATCTAAAAGAAATTTCAAGAATAAATAGGTCTGGGTGATATGGAGAAAATCAAAGATATGAAGATATTTTTGACCAAATGCCTCTGTATCAATAATTTGATATGTACACTGGAAAAATAAACTAACTGTTTTAACTTGTTTTTAACTTAAAAAAGGTTGGTGTCCTGGCTGCCTTAAAATTGAAGTTGACTGAATTTTAAAAGAAAAGTTAAGGTAAGTTTGTGATAATTCAACTTGTCGTCTCAAATTCAACTTAAAGATTTAAGGCAGTCTAAGCACTAACTTTATAAAGTTGAAACAAATAGTTACTTTAAACAGTGCAATGTTTACTATCAATGCTTTCATAAAATATTTACACAATAAAAGTTTTGATAAATAATCATCAGTAATGCAGATATAATGACTAAGTGGGTAAAGGCCGATGATTGAACAGCTAGAAAAGTCCGGTATGTTTAGAAAATGCCATCACTTTACTGTAAAACAGTCTTTTTAACCAGGAGAAGACAACACTTACATAACGATATCCAAAATCTAAGACAATTTCTACTCTTATATCACAATATCAACAGCCATAGGAGTAAACTGTTCTATAAGGAGCTGAATTGCTCTCACCTCGTTGTCTGTGCCGTATTCGAGGGTGAGGTTTCGTGGGATGGACGTCATGGCTTTGGGCAGGCTAAAGTTGGGGTCTGACACCTGGTCCGGCACAATGTAGGTGCAATTAAGGACAAAGTCCACCTCCCTCCACCCGCTCATGTCTCCCAGTGTGCTTTCCAGCTTCATCTTGACACTGTACAATATAGTGTAGGTGAAGGATTCAGGCTTCAGAGCTTTTAGTTTGGTTTGGTTTAGGTTGCTTTGGTATAGAAGAAGTACTTTGGTTTGGTTCAGTAGGTCCCTCGTTTTAGGTACGCGGGTTAAAGCTCAAGATCTGAAAAAAATAGAGAGAGAAAGACATTTTAGACCAATAAAAATCAGTCGTAATCATAATAAGTTTAAGATAAAGTGCGTTTTTATAGAAAGAAATACGCAGTACAGAAATAAATCATCTTTTACGTGGCAAACAACTTCTATAAAAAGTCAGTTTATGACAGTAGTTTGACCTCAAAGCTTAAGAATCTAAATATTCAATGTCAACTGAATCCATGACTGATTGGAATCGGTATAAAAGACACTATTTTCCATTATTTAAAAATACCTTCTGGCAGTCATTCATTACTCAGGTAGTCAGTTCCATTCATGAACTACCAAAGTTTATTGACACTGCTGTTGGCCAACTTCCTAATGCTCGCCATTCAGTTAAACCAGCCATTTCTTCTTGAGGACAGCAGGTCAGCTTGTTGTTTTCTGTTCATCATGTATCATTTATACATCTTTGAATGATCCAAAGTTATCATTGCCAGTGCAAAAAAAGACAGAAATATGACTTACTTTCACACATTCAGTCAGCTGTAGGATCCTCATTTCTTTGGCTATGTCATCCCTTGATGGTTTCCCTCTTAATACTCTCTCTTCTTTCCCCTGTGTTTCTTGAGGGGTTTCTTTTCAGTTAGATCCTCTGGGTATCCGCTCTCGCTGTGGTTACTCTGTCACCATCACCAGAAACTCATGAGCCTGGATTGCGCCAAGCTTTTTTAGCTCAACGCCTCAGCCAATCCTGAGCCACAGTGGTCATGTGATACAGCCATCTGACACACAACTGTTGGTTTTAGACAACAACATCAGTGACGTTGTACACTTGGCCAGCAAGGGGCTATTGTGATGAATGCTTACTCACACACACACACACACACACACACACACACACACACACACACACACACACACACACACACACACGCACAAAGAAGACATGTTAATGAATGAATAAAAGAAGAGCAGATGGCTGGCCTGTTGCCACTGAAAAACACACTCATAGACTTTTGCTTGGTTTGGCACTTAATGAGCAATCTGCTGCCACTGTATCTCCTTGACCTACATCTCACCGTAGAACGTCTTAAAGACCCCTAAGACCCCTGCCACACACACACACACACACACACACACACACACAAACACACAAACACACACACACATATATGAATACTGAACAAACATGAGCACTGTTTTTCATCTATATTCTAATTGTAATCAAGTAAGAAAAAAGGTAAAAAGAAATACAAAAAAATAGTAATACTGATGTTCTCTGTGTCTTACATGTCTTCCCTGCCCTATGCTGAATGGTGCGGCTTCACTCATTCACAGATAACAGATGTAGGGCAGGTCACCCTGGCACGCAGGAAGGAGATTTAGACACCTGTCTGGTGAGCATCCCCTTTACTTTCAGACACACACACGGTCTAATAACATAGTGCTCTGGGTCACCTCACCTGGTGACCTGCATAAAGATCACCAGGACAGGAGAGAGCTGTTAAAACAACATATGGAGGGTAAAAAAGAGAATGTGACTCTTCCATATGTAGAGATGCAACCTGTTCAAGAAAGCACATGTGAAATTGAGTTTTCTTAGATGAGAAAAAATAGAGATTAAACTTTAAAAAAAAAAAAAAAAATTGTGAGTAATAGGACTGTGTGTGGGAATTCTCTCTTTCTCTCATCTATGGACATTTTCCAACTGTCCAGGTTTTTTTTTAATGTGTGCATGTGCTTACACTTTTAAATTAAGTTTTATTAAAACAAGTAAAATGCCTTACAAACACATGAGCCTTAAATACACATTTGCCTGATTTTTTTCACATATGAATAAATGTTTTTCTCCCAGTACATTGGAAAATGTGAAATGAAGGTTTCCATGTGTGATGGGTGAAACCCTAACCCTAACCCTAACCCTAATAATAATAATAATAATAATAATAATAATAATAATAATAATCTGTCAGTGACACATAACTGTGCAGAAATTATGGATTTCTCCATTTTATTATTGTAATTTACAGCATGCATCTTTATCTAAATTCACCAAATGTTGCATAACTTAGAATAAATATTAAAAATATTGAAAATGTCAAAATTGCAGGCACAGTGCTAATTTCCTAGTTCCTAAAAGTACAAGACTTTTGTTAATTTTCAAAGTTTTAATTTGTTTTTGTTTTATTTATTTTTGCACAATTTAAAATATATAAAATTACAAGTATAGTATACAATAGTATAAAACCCAATGAGTGGCAGACAATTGAGTGAGCTTATCTGAAGACTCTGCCTGAAAAAAACTTTTAAATTTTACTTTTTTTGTTATAAAAAAATACAGAAAATTATCCAATAATTATAATTATAAAAAGTGATAGCAAACTAATATCAAATACACATAACAACAAAAATAAAAATAGAAAATGTAATAAAAAGCTGAAAAAATGGGTAACTTTGTTTTTTTTAAGGAGTATTTTTTGTTTTGTCATATAATATTAAATATAGTGTAAAACCAAGAAGAAGATATTTAGGAAGCTTAAGACAAACGTTTGATTTCCAACATTCACATAACAGTTAGAGATGAAAAGAAAATGCATTTTACATGTGTTAAAGTACCAAATATTGAATATATGTTTACACACATTTTTTAAAACTATAAATTGACACATAGCTGTATCTTTATTTCAAGCATTCTAACTATTTCTGTCCATTACAAATACCCCTCCTACTCTCCTCCTTTCTTTCCTAACTTGGCTGCTAAAATAGTAAATTGGCTGCCATATGGCAAGGCCGCTATTCCAAGAGTAGAGCTTTACTGTCCAGTGTAGCATGGGGGTTAATGGTGATGGTGGAAGGAGTGTGTGTGTGTGTGTGTGTGTGTGTGTGTCGTGGGGGATTTGGGCTCTTTCACTGGCCTGCGCCTGGCTGGGCTAATTTCTCTAATTTGCAGACAGTCTGGGCACAGGCTCAGGGCTCAGAGGCTAAAGACCCAGCACTCCAGGATAGCAGGCTAACCGACTCATCTCACTCCCTGACACACATCACATCCGGGACATCAGATAGGTCCAGACACGCTTTTTTTTCCAGCGAGGGAAACTGCACGCGCAGGGCAAAGGAAACTGGGCCTTTGCACAAAAGGGAGGGAGGGAGGGAGATAACAAGCAGACAAGCCGAAAAGGATAAGTGGAGGAAAGACCTGAGGTCAGCTGTATTGAAGCTGTCTGAGATGGAGAAAATCAGACAAAGTGATGTGACCTGAGTCCTGATAATGCTAATTTGAGGATACTTTTGGTGTTTTGTAATAGTCTGGTCTAAAAGGACACCTGTTGCTATGCAAAAGTCTAAGTCTGTGCTACTCCAGCGTCAGTAACAGTGCGGAGAAAGCTGCAACCTGTTTTACCAAATGCTGATCATACAAACAGGTTAAACGAACTGCTGGCTTAAGCAAGACACATAGTGTTAGTTTGAATGTTTTATGTTTAAAACTGCATGGTGGTGCAGAAGACACAGTGAAGTATAACTTGTAACCAAAGATATTGGAAGTGGGACTCTAAAGGTTGATTGGGCCATCCAACAAGAGCATATTACAGACCTGCTTCGATTACTCCTGATGTACTTGACTATTAAGTAAAACACAATAAAAAGCACCAGTTAGTAACATTTCTAATATATATGTTCTTAACTAATTTACACCCTCAAATCGAAAAAAAACCCAAAAACCCTTACATTTCATCTATTGCGTTCGGCCAACCCACATAATGTGTACTGGAGACTAGTGAACCTACTGTATGACACATAAAAATGTGATACCATGTGAAAGCAGTGACTCATTAGCAATACAACAAAGAGCCAATGGTCGTTTCAGGATGTAGTACATCTGTTTCTCTAAGCTACAAGAAACAAATAGGGCAATTAGGAGTGTAAAGTAAATAATCCTATTGTTTACCCATCAATAACCACTGATTCCACCAACTAGCACCACCCCATTCCCCATTACGCATGTACCCCAACCAGTGAACAGCTAACCCATGAAATGTGTGTTGTGGAACAAACAATTGTCCCTTTGCCTATTGCATCCAAGTTTAATGGTATAGTTTCATTCAAGATGAAATAGGTATACAATGTATACAATAACACTGTCAGTCAAATATATATTTAACTTTGTTCACTGTGCATCTTTTTAAACTCTTTTATGGTAAATGAATTACACTCAAAATAGAAGTTTAGGCAGGTGGAGAGGAGATAAAGGGCGAATGGGAAGAAACTCAAGGAGGCGCTAGATCATGTACACAGTATTATCATATGTGTATTAACATCATTTCAATACTTCATTTTTAAGATACTATGGTAATCATCAGTTCCTTATATCCCAACGCTTCTGTCCAGCTTACCTTATCTAAAAGTCCATGGTTTAGGTTGGTAGTCTGAAAAGCATCCAATGCACCAGCGCATTGGCCATCCATTTATCGATAAAGGCATACTAAAAGATTTTGTAAGATGGGCGGTCATTGGAGTTGGTTTCATTCGTCTACCTTTTTAATCATGGCCTCTATTTTTTTTAAAAATGTGCATTTGGAATGAGTACGATTAATCTTTGTTTAATTTTAAACATCTGTTTATTGATTTTGAAGAACAGTATAAAAGTACAGTAGAGCAAACACACCAACACCAAATGCACAGTAAAAAACAACTGCAGTAAACAAACAACAACAACAAAACATTGATAGTAAAAAGGAATAAAAAAGGAATAATTCCACCAAGTTATCTCATACATTACAGGAAATTGACATATGACACAGTGACAAAGCTAACCTGTTAGACCATTAATCATTAATTTTCCCATAAATTTAAAAAACTACTACCACTAGCCTATTGCAAAACTTAAGGATCATGAGATGACGTTCACAGAATGTGAAAAAGCTGGTAAGGAAACCATGTGATAAGATCCACCAAAGGATAAAAGGTAACAGAAGGTGATAGAAACTTAAAGCTCTGCTTACATTACTGTTACGATAACAGGTTGTTTGTAATGCAGCCACATTCAGTTCCAGTGTTTTCCTTGAGTGATAATGAAAGTGGAAATAATCCTGTCATGACAGCTCATGTTATGTTTATAGTTTGTTGGCCGTGACTCAGAATGCAAGCACACTGTTCTTCTTTAGTGGAAACATGCCACACCCTGAAATATATGAAACTTTTTGAAGGCTAGGTGATGACCATGTTTACATCACTCGCTCTGTCTTTCTTAGTTCCTGGGTGTCCCCAATCCCTCTTATTCTATTGGTGATCCCCTCCCTTGGTGTTTTTCCACTTGGTAAACAGTAAACAGCTGAGCAGCAGATACTAAGACAACAAAAAGAGGATTATTTGGTTGTTAATGCATTGTTACTGTGGTACTGCCGTTGTTGTCCCTAGCAACAACCACATTCACTTTACCAGGAAGTAGATGACCTATAGGAAGTAGCCATAGAAACATCACTTTTTATGGGGTTGTTGTTTACTGAGCCTGGTCAGCTTAGTTTTCCATCAGATCCCTTTAACCAGAGGGATTATCCCTGCTGGCTGAATCTTAAATATGTTGACGATTACATTATTGAATTTCATTACGAACATGCATAAGCAATTGTTTTCCTGGAAGCATCTTTGTTTTGTGCAAGTCCCATTGTTGTCAGTGCATGAGTGGGAAATCCAAATTCAGTGTTTGTCCCTGACATGCTTTATTTTTACAAATCATTTGTGAACACTTTTTCAAAAACTCTGTTTTACCAGAGGGAGGGCTTTTATGCTTTCACATCAGTGATAGTCATGGTTAGAAGCATTATATTTTCAGGTTGTCCATCCTTTCAATTCTTGATAACGCAATATCTCAAGAACACATTGATGGAAATTCTTCAAATTTGGCACAAACATCCACTTGGACCAAAGGATGAACTGATTACATTTTTGGTTAACCCAAAGTTAAGGTCATTGTGACCTGGTCTGTCCCATTCTGGTGAATGTGATATCTTAACAAGGAATTGAGGCAATTTCCTTAGATTTTGCAAAAATGTCCACTTGGACTCAAAAATAAACTGCTAAGAATTCGGTGGTCAAAGGTCAAGGTCACATTGACCTGGTTTGTTCCATTGTGGTAAACATGATATCTTAAGAAGGCCTTGAATTTCTTCAAATTTGGCAAAACAGTCACTTAGACACATCAAAGAACTGGTTAGATTTTGGTGACCTTACCTCCTTCTCATTTTTGTGAACACAATATTACGGGCAGGCCCTTAGGGAAATATCCTCGAATTTGGCACAAACTAGTCGGACTCCATAATAAACTGATTAGAATTTGGTGGTCTAAGGTCAAGGTTACTGTGGCATCAAAAACATATTTTTTGCCATCGCCCAAGAATTCCTATGCTAATTAAGACAAAATTTGACAAAAAAATGTCTTATTGGATAAAATGATGAAGTGATGACATTTTATATCCATCCATATCTATCACAATCATCTGCAAAACCTTTTCTAGACATTATTCAATGCCTTAACTCAGGTACAGAAGGGGAGACATTTGGTCAGATACTGAAATGGTGAACATAATCTTGGGTGCCATTCTTGAAACCTTGCTGATTGCATAGATCTTCGTTTCTGTTGCGTTGAAGATGTTTGAGAAGCATCCATGTTTTATAATATATAGCCTCTTGGCGGCCGCATCCATATTTGAAGCATTATCAGATATAATGGCTACAAATGAAGCTGGACAGACATGGATGTAAATCTGTTTTAATTATGTATTTTATTTAAAAGGGACCATGTACAGTTTAAAACACAAATGCTACCATTTGATTTACTGTACTAGATTATAGTTTAAAGCTTATTTGCATATCCAGCCACTTGGCAGGTCAGATCAAATACACAGTACAATGGCATAATAATATAAAGTTGCAAAAGAAGAAGAGAAAAAAAAGACATACTCAAGACAAATAATACACGTAATAGCACATGATGTAAAGTGATACAAAGAAGACACACATAATACAACATAAAACTACACAAAAAATCAAATCACTTACAAAACACAAAATTAAAAAGCCACATGAAAAAGCGCATCATAAGTGAATGCTTGTCAACTTAAAAACAGGTACAAAGAGTTCAAGGTCAGTGAGTGCAGAGCTGAGCAACTTTTAACTGTCTTGACTTGAACTTTGTAGCTTGACTGGTTTGCTTAAGCTTACAACTGCAATTCTAATACAATCTATTGTTTTTATGTCAACTGACAGATAAGATGCACCTACTTGTGCCGTAGGGCTTTTTTTTTTTTTTAAAAAAAAAGTTCCATTTCTAGTTGATACACAATAATCAGCGTGGCTTGGAAAACATTCGTCTTTGTTCATTTAATTCCAAACTTGCTTGACCTGCTTAATCGCTGCGGGGGATGCTGTAAATTCACTGGAAGAAGCGTTTTTGTGTCAGTGACAATTAAATGATCAACAAGAAATGCCTCCAAGCTTATGTAAGCAATCATGGTTACATACGGGAGGAAAAAAATCCTATGTGGTATCTAAAGGTCAAGGAGGTCAATATACATAATCCAGGTATGATTTGAAACACAAAAGCATAATTTTAATCTTAATGTATAATCTTTGGCAATCCATCAGAGGGCAACTGCAGTGACCTAAGATGTGAGGTCAAACGTTTGTTACGATAAGAGGTTAAAAAAAAAAAGACTTATATACTTCTTTCCATCTGCCTGAGGTTTGGTTTATTGTGTTAGATATTGTTTTTGTGAGTCAGATATCATCAACTTTTCTTTTATATCCTCTTTATTTTTTAATTGTTCAATTCTGTGGACCTACGCCCAACTCTTTGGAAACATATCAAAAACAGTTGGAAACGATTTTAAGGAGGGGCTGTTTTGACACGTTAGTGCCACTCACGTAGCATGCCAGAAATAGAGGGCATAGCTACCGAGATATCACCTGTTGGTTTGTGGACTCCTGTTTTGAATCTTGGAGTTTTGCATTTTGACTGTAGCCATCTTGGTGTTTTTGGAGGCAGAAGTGACATACTTTGGATGAAAGGGTGGAGCTGTGGAGAAGCGATGGATGAATCTGACTCATAGATTGTTGTGATGCCACGCAGACAATCTGTCACGCAAAGTGTCCACAACCATAAATAACTTTGGGCTTTTATAAAATGTAAACAGGTAAGTTACATGAAGCTTTGTTGAAAAACATTTGTCAGTAACAGGGAAATCAGTATACAGACCAAAACTGTTTATTGAACCAGGCTGTAAACATGTTTATTTCTGCTGTAAAGTTGGGCATCTTGACATGGCTCGTTATGGAGATTGACTCGCTTCTGGAGCCAGCCATTCAGTCCTGGAGGTTGCCGCTTATTTACTCATCCTTTTATGTTAGTGCCCAGCAAAGCTGGGTAGATGAGGAAATAGTAGGGTAAGGTTCAATCTTCATTTCTCTAAAGGTTATACAATAATACCAGCAAAGTGGATTCATGTGAAAGCTTCAACAATGCATTAACATAATCAGAAATTTCATTTTCTTAGTAAGGCCCAAGCTAAAAAAGACAAGGACATTGGTGTCCATATCACTACTGAAAATGCCAAACAGGTTTGTGACCTGGAAATGACTTGAAGGTAGAGATTAAAGATAAAAAAAAAAGGCTATTATCCTGAAACCAAAGTGTGACTTTTATTTACTGATAAACATTGCAAAATGAGTTGCTGGAACTCATGGATGGATTATTAAACAGGCCTACCAGGCACAGACCCAGGGGCCCAAAATGTCAGGGCCACCCCCCTTGACCTAACCTGCATATTGTCACCCAAATTAACACATATCAAGAAGGAGACTCAAAATCACCACAAAGATACACAAAACGACTGTAAAGTCGTACATAAATTGACCTTTACTGAAACAGAAACGGTGTCAAAGATGGGCAAAAGAGCAAAACGACCAAAAAACACAATAATATGCTTAAAAGATGGCAAAAAAAGACAAATAGGCAAAGCCAGCAGAAAGTGTTTTTCTTGCTCCTCTGTAGAGAGGTGATGGAGTGTTTTTCATGTCTGCACCTAGGGGCCCATTGTCTCATAATCCATCTGTGTTGGCATTGGATTTATTCAGAGCTTGCATTGGTTGTGTCTGTGTCTTCATGCCTTTTTGCAAAATGTTTAATCAGTGGCTCAAAATTGCAGTGAAATCTGACAAAGCACAATGACAGTCCATTTACTGTAACTGGGCATGACACTCACAACTCAGCCATAGTACAATCCTGTATTTACAATCATTAACTGCAGTTCAAAATCAGCACAGATTTAAGCGTGAAGCTTGGCGACTTAAAATGAACTTTTACATAAGTCTGACATTTTGTCAGCCTTTTGCACAACTGTTTATCCTTATAAGGTTATAACAAAGTGAGACCTCACACTTTCTCACTATCATCTGTTGCAATAAGCCAGAGTTTCTCAGGGGTTGACTGTGACAAACCAAAATAACACTTGTCATTTTCACACCTCTGGGTTGCATGCCATCACAGAGGAGGAAGGAAGAAGACGGACCAGCCACAGGCCCCAACAAACATCCTTATCTGCAACATCATCATCAGACAGTTAACTGTGCATACAGTAACTCTATACCATACAAGGGCTGGCTGGGGACTTTAGTACACTTCTAAATTAACATGACAGCAGAAGAGGTGTTATGAATTGTTTTCTACTAAGCCACCCACATTCTACCTATAATCATTGTCACCTCTAGAAGTAAACATCATATTTTGTTGTCCTACTCAGCTTTGTAGGTTGTGCACAATCCGTGCTGCACTGCAAACTCATAGTTATTGCATTTTTAATGTTTCTAATGAATCAAATAGCGAGATGCATTGCTCATTCTCTTTTTTATTAACGAGCTTTGATCATATGTGTGCTCGGTGTTTGGTCAGTGTCACTACGGCAAACATTTGTGGCTTATTCCCTCTGAGTATTGATGTTTATCTTGCTTTTACTGGCAGCTCTTACTCTGTGATGCAGTCTCAACTGCCTTTTCAGGAAGTCTTTAAGAGCTTGTGCATATTATGGGACCTATTTGCAATGGAAAAAGACTCAATCAATTAGGCCATCTGAGATGTATCTATAAATTCATGCTGTGATTCTCTCAGTTTGAGATATTGAATGTTCACACTTATCAACCAGTAATAGCAGAAGCAGAACAACATACGGATGGTGCAGCATGGCACCAGTTGGGGGTATTTGCATATTATTTGCAATAGTTTGCTTCTCTTTGAAAACAAATTTCATTTACCAGATTTCATGTGCTTTACGTAACTGGGCTTTATTGATTATTAGAAGAGATAAAATGCAATCTCTTGTTGTGTTCCTCAAAAGCGCGCCCTGAGTCAAACCCAAAAAATGTCAAAACACACATCTACTACATCTTCATCTGTACTACATCTGTCAGATATTAAACCCCAAATCCAAAAAAGGTGGGACGCTGTGTAAAATATACCTATAAACAGAATGCGATGATTTGTGATTTCCTTGAGAACATTTACAATATAAGTTTTTAAGACATAAAAACCATGTGGAATGAAGCTGAATGACACAGAAAAGAGAATTAAACACACTAATTCAAATGTGTTTAATACTTAGAAAAGCAGTGCCAACCTTTAGATTCTTCTTGTTCAGATGAGAGTTTTGTCCATTCTTTCATACAAACACTCATTAAATCTCGAAGATTTTGGAGGGCCCGCTCAAAACATAGTGTCTCAGTTCCCAAACAGTATTTTGAAAAGAAAAGGTGATTTACCACAGTGGTATATATGCCACTGTCCCAACTTTTTGGAGTGTAGTACATGCATCAAATTCAGAGTGAGTGAATACTTTACAAAAAACATCAAAGTTTGTGAGTTTGAATATTAGATATGAATATATTTCAAAAATGATTCGCAAATCATTGCATTCTGTTTTAATTACATTTTACAAATCATCCCAACCTTTATTGGATTAGGTTATAGTTGAGCAAAAATTACAGTATTTCCATCTTAAATGTGGAAAAGTACAAGTACTTCAAAATTAAAAGTATTCCTCTTTCCTCGGTAAGCAGATGTTGTCTTTATCTGCTGCTTTGTACAGCAACTCGCAGCCAGTGCCAACAGATGTTAGAATATTAGCGATTAGCTATTATGGCTAATTTGCGATTTATAATGCCTCCGTAATCTTTCCATGCCTCTCAATTATCAGAGGGTGTTTATCTCAATCCCCTACTTTCTGAACTAATGAGACTCTAATGGACTAAAACCCTAATTATTGCTAACTCCATCCCCTTCAGCATGAACAATTAATATCTAGCAGGTCCAAATTACACGAGCTTCAGAAGCAGTCGAGTGAGGGGGACATTGAGGGGGCCTACAGAGGGTATTGGAAGACTTAGAGATGATGGGGAGACGGGGGATAAGAAAGGGGTGATGTAAGTGTGTAGCAAAGTCTGCACGCTTTTGCCTTGTGGTCAACAGGTGGGCCCACACGCCACTGCCCCCCCTTACAGACCACCAGCTAAAGAGAGAGACTTTAGCCAAGATCTGTCTGCCAGACAGAGAAGGAGATTTCAGAACCAAATCCAGCGGATCAATAAAAATGTCTGCTAATTAGGCTTTCCAGAGAGGGAGGAGGGAAGGGATTGGATGAGAGTGAGACAGTGGAGGAGAAGAAAAAGAAGGAAAACATCAGATCAGTTAGTGCTGATTCAGAAGTCTAGACATGAAGGGAAAATCCCCAGACAGGCGTGCCTGCTAAGGAAATCAGGTGAGACGCATTAGGTGACAGCTCACCTCACCGTTCTGATCAATCCAATGTGGTCATGCCAGGAATCAGGCTCGCCCTCCCTCCCACCGTCACTCTCCTCCTCAGTCACAGGCAACCTCCCAGTGATCAGTTTCTCTGACCCCAATCCTTCCTCCTCCTCCCACCTTTTCCCTGCCCCTCCTCCTTTCTTTGGACATCACCACTTTGACCTAAATCTCCTCATTTAATCTTCTTCTTCTTCTTCTTCTCTTTCTCGTCTTTTGGATAACAATCAACCCCCTAATTGTCTTAATCTCACTGGTCTTTTATTGTCCCTGGGGCATCATGCGTACCGCAGAACAAAAACATTAACCACAGATCAATACTTGGCATCAGGCCACGGCTACAACCACGGTGTTTATCGATTATCACTTATTTAGGGTCGGGCTGCTTTTGGATTTAATTAAAATAAAAAGAGGGTGGGGCATGTCAGTTTTAGAAGACACAAAAATCATCTTTGTTGTTGTAAAAAAAAAAAATTATATCATTGAGAGGGGCTCATATTATGGGGTTCATTGATATTTTTCCTCATAGAAAGAAAAATGTAATATAGAGATTAATATTTATATTTCACTGTTGGAAATAGTGAGAAGAATACACACATTTATGCACATTTTGAGCTTTTATGGATTAACTTGAAAGCAGCAGCAGCACAAATTGTAAACACCTTCATCCAAGCCTCTTGTTATGCTCTCTAAATAAAACAAATCTTTCTCAATTCCTAAAATGAGAAGCTTATGGAATAGCACTCTCAGTTATATTACAATACGGCTTTGGGCCCTGAGCCAAAGATATTAGCTTCAGAGCAGCGGATCAAGCGAATGTTAGGCGGTGATTTGTGTATGATTTTGAAATGACAACCGGAGACGATAATCAAAATATTCAGAACAATAACGGATTATCTGTTTCAGTGGCTGCACTCTGCGCCATCTGTTAAGGGAGTGGGGCAGGGGGGAGTAATAAGTAATGCTGTTCACTTGTGTGTGTTTATGTGTGTGTTTACAGGGAGGCACATTGATTTTTTTTTCACCTTTCACATTTGCAGATATGCAGATGATGTGTGTATTTTTGTCCCTGCTACATGTCGTAACCACAGACTGCAACTTCTTAATATGAAACCTACTTTTCTTCTTCCCATTGTGCATTTTATTCTGACTCCTTGGCACATACTTTTTTATTATTTTGTCTTTAATATAAGACTGTTTATTACACGTCTTTTATGATCACCATCCTTTTTAACCTCTTATAACATCCACAACACTGCCCCTCCCTCCCCGTCTCCCTCTCCTCTCCTCCGTCCCTCTCTCTCAGTGGGTGAGTCTGGAGCTGCATGGCAGTCAGATGACACTGTCTGACTCCGCTCTGCTGTAATCTGACATGGCTAATCTAATCTCTCTGTCTTCCCAGATTGGCACACTACCTGGGTCTCTCCAGCCAATTAGGGCCCATCTGTACAGCACGCCATGCAGGCCAAAGCCAGCCACCGTAGGGGCCCAGCCAGCGAAGTCGGGCCGCCGCAGCAGGGCTCAGGCTGTCTGGGGCCCCGTATATCTGCTTCCATAACATCCCATCTGCCTGTGGCTTGGCCTGGTCCACTTTCATCCCCAATGGCCCCAGAGATTAGAGAGCCTGCTCAGACTTTAGTACTAGTTAAACCACTTGTTGCCATACAGTTGTTAGGTAATCACTATAGCAATGATTCATCACTACAGTAAGTGGGCTATTTTGGCACCAAATGTTGTGTTTTTATCATGATTGCTTCTGCAATTTAGAGAGGCTTCCCTTTCTACAACGTAAAATGTAATGCCATGCAGACTTTCATACATTTGCTGTTTTAGAGGTAGCACAGAAAAAGAAGATATAGCGGTACATTTTTTTAGTGGACCTCAGAAGGCATGGGCGGCGTAAGAGTCAATGGGCCCCTGAGCACAGATATGCAAAGGGCCCCACCACCTTTCCCACCTAGGACACAGACTTTGTGGTGGTTTTGCATCTCTTTATGTTCACTTTGTGTCCCTCTGTGGTTGATTTGTGTCTCTTTGTAGTCATTTTATTTCACCTTGAGGTAGTTTTGTGTTTGTTCAAGGTAATTTTGTGTCTCTGTCAGGCAATATTGTGTGTCAGTTTAAGGCGATTTGGTGTGTTTTTTGTTGTTTTGTGTCCCCTTGAGGTTGTTTTGCATCTCTTTGTGGTTATTTTGTGTGTCCTTGTGGTAATTTCGTGGGAATTTGAGGCAGTTTTGTCTCTCTTTGAAATTATTTTATCTTTTTGGTTGTTTTGTGTCTTTTTGAGGTCGTTTTATGACTCTTTGTAGTCAATTTGTGGCTTCCTGTAGTTGTCTTTTATCAATTTAACTTACTTTTGTGTGTTTTTTCATTGTTTTTGTCTCTTTGTATTTATTGTGTGTCTCCTTGTGGTTGTTCATCTGTCATTTTAACTAATTTCTGTCCCTCTGCTGTAATTTTTTGTCATTCATTGTAGTTGTTTTTTGTCAATTTGGAGAAAATTGTGCCTCTTTGGGGTACTTTTGTGTCACTTAGGTGTAATTTTATGTCTCCCTGTGATTGTTTTGTGTCTCTTTGGAGTAATTTTGTGCATAATTAATGTAATTTAATTTCATGTCTGTTTGAGGTAACTTTGTGTCACTTTGAGGTAATTTAGTGTCTCCTTGTTGTTGTTTTGAGTCTCTCTGGTCATTAATCGTTGCTTTGATTGACATTTTGCAGGTGCAGGCCAGGGGCACCCCTGACACTCTGGGCCCCGGTACTTGTGCCCTGTAGGCCCGTTCAGGAATCCGTCCATGTCAGAAAAATAGCTTATCATAACATGGCTCGAACTATAAAGAAGGTTAACAATTACAATGAGACACAAAGTGACTAAAAGAAGACATAAAATCACTTCAAAGAGACAGAAAATGACCATAAATAGACATGAAACCATAAAAACGTGTAACGACTAATGATTGGAGGTGGTGGGTCCTTTTGCATATCTGTGCCCAGGAGCCCAATGTCTATAATCTGCCCATGACCAGAACCAGAATTATGACAAAATGTCATATAGGATTTAATGATTTTCTGGCTTTACTATCCACTATCATTATGCACATACATATCTAACCATTGAGACAGAGAAGTAAATACACTTAAACAAGGTCAGGGGCCCTCTAACAGCTTATTTTCTCATCAAGCCAGTCTCACTTAATCACCTTAACTAAATTAGTTAGAAATTAGCCCTCCTTCTAACTCCCTGTCCTCCATCTTTCCCCTCCTTTGCTCCCCCTTTTCTCCCCAGTCGTTTTCACAGCTCTATGGATTAGACAGATTACACGTCTGAAACTCTGTTTTTCGTCTTTCTCTCCGTTTCAGTCCCGATCTTCCCTTCTTGAGTTGAGGGATGTTAATCCAAGTTGCACACTGTCTCGACATGTTGTTTTACCCAAAGACCTGTAACAGTCAAGCTCATCATAACACAACCCAAAGATCAAGTTTAAGTGATGACACGGGTTTACCGTATGTTAATGTTGCGGGGTTCTACCACAGACTCTTCACATACGTCAAAAATGATGCTGTAGTCAAAAGATTGGTGTTGGTGCAATTTATTGCGCTGGCCTCCCAAGGTGAAAACAGATATTTACAAAGGTGGGAAAAAAAAAACAAGTTGACAAGCAATGGGTGTGTGTGGGTGTCTGTCACAGTTAATATTGTGAGACAAAGCTGCCACTATTTACAACGTGACTTACTGGAAAAGCAGTTTGGGAATAAGTGAAGTACAACCAGGCAAATACAAAACTGTTAAGTGAGAAAGGGAAAAAATTTCTTTGGTTTGACATTTAGGTGTGGCAAAGTGACTCATGTCTGTACAAGCTGTTTTTATGAAATAACATGGAAATGCCTACTTATGCAGACATATCTCTTTAGCTTGGCACTAACAATTGTGGCTGTTCCCTAACACAGAAACACATTATGCTTGTGGTTTTGGTGTTGTATGTGCCATTTTGTCTTTAACTGCTAATTGTAGGCTATTGTGCAGGTGCTGTTGTTGACACATGAAGGCCCTGATTTATGTCAGATGTCAGTACTGTTGGTGATTTGATTTATCGTCAGAAATGCTACTTTCCAGAAAAAAAGACAAGACAGATAGGTATGATGGATGTGACTATTTTAAATCACTCTTATTTGTTAAACACAGGTTAAAATTATATGTATGGCTTCTGTTTTCATTCAAGCAAAGAAATAATAAGAATGCCTTTAGTAAAAGCTTTACAGCTAAAATCATCAGTTGGTTAATCAGTCTGATAACAATCTGCTTTTTTAATAATCGGTAAATCATTGATGTAAGAGGTCTTCAACATTTTTAAAAGATAGAACAGAGGACGATTGACCTGCTACTTATATTGTATGAAACTGAGTGCATATTAACTGGGGCGGTGGAGGTTTTCAGGGAGAAATCAATCTCAAGCTGCAGCCTTGATCAGTCAGGGAGGTGAGAGAAAAATCCAATTTCAAAAAGACAAGTTTTTGGAAAAGGAAAAATATGTTGGATTCATGTTAATGTGTATTTTCAGACATATGGGGTTCCCACAGTCATGGAAAACCTGAAAAAGTCATGGAAATTCACAAACAAATTTTCCAGGGCTTTAAAAGTCATGAAATTAGTAAAAATCATGGAATTTTGTTGTGTGTAATGCCATTGTTACAGTAGTCTTCTGTGGACAACCTTCCACATTATGTGACAGAAGGGATCATTTATTTAGCTCTCATATTTGTCGATTTGCAGTGTTTTGTTTACCATCATGTACTTTTCTTTGTTTTCTCCCCACAGCCCCTACATGTATGCAAGCTAGCTGAAATTATGTTTGAATACAATATGAATCTCATGTTTTTAAAAATGAAATTTAAATTATTTTTTTTTTTACCCTTTTAAACCAGAGCAAATTGCCCTGATATAATTTAAAAACATAGGAGGAAAGCAATTAGCAACTTAAGAAACAATGACCCAAAAATAGCAATATAATAAAAATAATAAATATATAATAATTATAGAGTAAGCAAAAAGTTGCCTAAAAAATAAGGAAAAAGTAAAAATAAATAAATAAATAAAAATATGGAAATTACCTGAAAAGGTAATTTTTTAATTTATTTTTTAAAATAAATATTTATTAATATAATATAATTATAATTATGATAATTGAAAATATGTTTTAATTTCCCCTGGCTTAAACAAAATAATTTTCTAAAACTACTAATTTCCTAAAACTACTAATGAGCACTTCTTGCCAAGTTACTTATCCCCCATGTTTTTAAAAGGAAGCAATTTGCTGAGGGTTTTCAAGATTTATATACCTGCGAAAGGCATCTGAATGCAGCATGAGTAAAGTGCTTTCAAAGGGTTAACAACGTGATCCAACGCATATGCCCTTTCTCCACAAACCGGCAGCTTTTAGTATCAAGACACCACTTCCTCTTTCACCAGTGCTTGCCTGCAAACAAACAAACACTACTTTTATTTACTTTAATTATTCAAGGCAAAAAGTGTTTTTTTTAAGTCAGCCTGCAGTGTTTATTGCGTTTTTTGTGCCTTTTCTGCATTTTTCAATTTTAAACTTTTAAAACACACACACGCATTATATATATATATATATATATATATATATATATATATATATATATATATATATATATATATATATATATATATATATATATATATATATATATATATATATATATATATATATATATATATATATATATATATATAATATTATATTATTTTTTTTTGGGTGGGGGATGTCATAGGGCACGTACGGCTGTGCGTATGCCATCACTTACGCGAGTGACACTTCACTTCCTGTATGTAAACCAGGCGCACGCGGTCAGTATAAACATTTGTGTAGGCTATGTGTGAAAAATGTACTTTCACTTTCATTTCCAGGCTCCATTGATTGGCTGGAGACGCTGCCTTCGGAACAATTGAAAAATAGAAAAATACAAACAAAGTAACAGCAGAATGGAGACTCGGGCAGAGCAGAGGAACACTTTAGGACACCCTGCCTTGGTGTACCCGACTGCCCGAAGAGACGACAGTAAGGTAAGCGTCAAAAGTCCTGCTGCGTGATTTCTCTCTTTGTCATTCGGTGAAATTTTGTGGTGCTGACGCTGTTATCAAAGGTCTGTCTTCAGAGCGTTTCGCCTGAAAATACTTTTTCGGACAGGTGTAAACATACCAGGGGTTTAAGTGAGAAAAATTCTGCAGAAAGGGCTCCGCCTTGAAGGCAAACGTCTCTAATGTGCGGTGCCAACAAAAAAAAGTGAGAGCAGGAAGAGAAATACCAGTCGTGAGGTGGAGGGTTAGAAAGGCAAATGGCGGCTGACTGGAGAAAGAAAAACAAAACTTTGACACCAATCGAAAAAGTCAAATGAAGGGGATTATTTTAACATCTGTTGCAATGTGACGCATTTCTCATTCAGCTATGGGTAAAATAAATACCCCTCCTGACAATGTCTCAGTGGAACAATATTTCGCTCTGGAGACTGTCAGAGTTGTATGTTCATCCTTGTTAAGGTGTGTTTGTAGGAACTGGTTTAGATTTCCTTGTCATTACTGTTCCTGTCAGGGCCGGACCTACCACAAAAGACTGTCTTTAGAGCGTTTCGCCTGAAAATACTTTTTCGGACTGGTGTAAACATACCAGGGGTTTAAGTGAGAAAAATTCTGCAGAAAGGGCTCCGCCTTGAAGGCAAACGTCTCTAATGTGCGGTGCCAACAAAAAACAGTGAGAGCAGGAAGAGAAATACCAGTCATGTGAGGTGGAGGGTTAGAAAGGCAAATGGCAGCTGAGTGGAGAAAGAAAAACAAAACTTTGACACCAATCGAAAAAGTCAAATGAAGGTGATTATTTTAACATTTGTTGCAATGTGACGCATTTGTCATTCAGCTATGGGTAAAATAAATACCCCTCCTGACAATGTCTCAGTGGAACAATATTTCGCTCTCGCGACCGTCGTTGTTGTTTGTTGTATGTTCATCCTTGTTAAGGTGTGTTTGGAAGAACTGGTTTAGATGTCCTTGTCATTACTGTTCCTGTCAGGGCCGGACCTACCACAAAGAGCTTATTAGAAATCAGCTCAAATAGACAACTTGTCTAACAAGCAATCAAATAATAAAGGCCTAGTATGTGCAAATGTGCAAATTCTGACTTCTTATTAATTACAAACAAGAACAACAGCTAATTAGAGGTCCACTCAAATATAAAACTTAGATATTAAAAAACAATAATAAAAATATATATCAGACCATTATGATATATACTTTTTTATTTATTCATTTGTAATTGCATTTGTAGAGATTTTAGGACTGTGGGGGTGGGGCTTGCAGCTGGGGGACCCAAAATGAAAAAAAAAACATGTCTTTAATATTAATCTTATTTCATTGTACCTGTCAAAATGAAAAAAAAAAAAAAACAACATTCAACTATGTTGCCTATTGGAAGATCCGCCCCTGGTTTACCAAATAATACAGTTTTCCCTCATTTGGTGTACATTGGGCTGTAGCTCAGACTTTGTTGATACTGAGTCATGATTTTAGATTCCCTCAGCACATCCCAGCCCCCTAAAAATAAATGTTGCCCCCCACATTTCTTTATTAATTTATACATTTATTCACTCACTCAACAGATTAGTCGTTTTTCTGTCTACATTGTGTCCTCTACTGGAGAACTACTTAATTTAATGTAATGTAGGGATTGATTAATGTTATGATTATTTTCTTTTTAATAATAAATCTCAAATCTACAGGTAATTGAATATTCCGCAAATGTTCAAGAATAGCAGACTTATTTTAAATTCTTGTTTTATCCAAGCGACAGTCCAAAGGTATATTCAATTCACTACCAAAGGAGTGAAAAAAAACCCAGGACAAATAATTGTAGGCATTTAATAATGACAATGACAAGCGTAAAATGTCTCTTTTAGAAAAGAATAAATACATTTAAAAAATGATAATTATAATTACCATAATAAAAATAATAATAATGATAATAACAATAATAATAATAATAATGAGAATTGCAACCCCAACTGAATGAATGAGTAATTATTGATATTGTTTGCCCAAAATGGTAAAAGCATCAGAATGAGCCCTCGAAACCCACCATATGTCACTTCTGTGTAATTGCAGAATGTAAACTCCTCTTAAGGTGATTACAACCAGTAAATGAGGACATGACCTCAGTGTCCTCAGTGCTAACTATGGCCCTGCTGGGTGTATGTTTTTATTATGACTGAAACTTGGCCCTTTGCCACAGTACAGAACTCTGCAGTGTTGGCAACCCTTACGCCAGTATCACCATTTTAATGATTGAGCTTTCAGATTGCAAGATAACAAGTTCCCTTAATTGTTGGTGCATCAGTTGACAACAAAATTATGTAATGAAACGAGACATGACTCAAAAATGACAACATGTCTGATGCATAATCGTCATTGTACTGGTAATGTTGTTGCTTTGCCACAAAGTTTTGAGCTTTTGATAACTGAATAATTAGTTTGAGTAATCCACCAACTCTTCTATGACAGTTAAGTGAATGTCTTTGAGTTATAACCAAAATAAGACATTTGAGGATGTCATCTTGGGTTTTGGCAGAGACTTATCAATAATTTTAAGTATTTTCTTACATTTTAGAGAAGGTCTCGATTAATCATTCAGGACTATCTTGATTAATTGATTAATCAAGAAAATAATTGACTAATTAATCAACATTATAAATATTCATTAGTTGCAGCTGTAAATAAGTCAAAAGAGCCTCACTATTGTACATTCAATACAACATTTCAGTGCTTGATAGAAAGCAATTATCTTTTTTTATGTCAGATCCTGAAACAATCTAGTCCATCTGATAAATCATATAGTTTAAACAGATTTAATGACATTGTAAAGAAAATGACCAATCACAATCGATTTCAGACTGGATAGGCTAAATGTTTTGAAAGAATGAATATGTACAAAGTGCATGACAGTCCGCCTTTAACCAGCCTACAAAGCCTTGATACATTACCAAATAACACAAATGAACTTGACTTGACTTGACTTTCCCTAAAGGTTTCACAGTAATTTGCTTGTTTTCCTAAGGGAGGATACGTTGGAGACATCCATTCTTAGTTATGGAAACACTCCATCAGCTATTTCGCAATACGATTTTGTATGTGTGGGTACATGGTTTGGCAATGCTCTCGGACTTCATGGGAACCAGAATGCAGGAGTGGCAGAGGTCTGCACGTGCTGCATGTCCTGATGAAGAATTCTCGGTTCTCTGCTTTAATGCTACCGTTTTTTCGGAGTTTGAATCGCACCCAAACAAATTTTCCCTTACAAAGCAAATATAATACCTTAGCAAAGGTATCTGCTGATACTACTGACTGATCAGATGTCAGATATCTCTTAACATTTCCTTGCCTTATTCAGTTCTTGCGCGTTGACAAATGTTAAATATAATTTAATTTATCCATCCCTTGTTGGAGCAATTTGTAAAAGAAAATATATGGTTGATAATTGAATTGAAGGCTTCGAGTTCGGTGCAGATGTCTCGTTGTATATATATCTCAAAAAGCATACATTTGTATTAGTGTTGCAAATTGTAAGCAATTGATAATTGGTAACTAATGTCAATTAATCAATTAATGGTGATTTAAAAACAAAATTGTGTTTACCAAACAATACAAAGTACTTTTTCCCCACAATCAAAGCTCAAAGCAACATAATGCATTATATTTGACAGCATTGCATAGCCAATGAAACATAAAGATGTGGGTGCCTAGACATATGAAACACATTGAATATAACTAAATAATTCTTCCCCTTGCCTACCTCAGTTTCCAAGGTCACCACAGCATTCTTCTTACAGACCTCAAGATAGCCAGTTAATCATAAAATAGTCATATTGCACCCTTTGTTTACCAATGCAAGTCACTGAAACATGCATTCAATATACATCATTCTACTAAGAGCTAGAAAGTAATAAGAGACCACACTTGTGTTTATATATCAGAATCAGAACTTTATTTAATCGGTTAAGTTTCTCATGTTCGTTATCATCATCATCATTCCTAATTTGCATTGTTTCCCCAATATTGTCAGTCCCTAGTGCCTAGTGTAAACTAGAAAAGTGCACTTGGTAGAGTGCAGATCACCAGGAGTCCGCTGAGCTGATCGCAGCGACTTCCAGCAGACGCCCCGCTTGTGCATTTCAGAAGTGTCCCAGAAGCTAAGAAAAATACAGACCTCATCAGTTTTTGGTGACGCTGTGCTATGTTGCAGAGCACATTGATTTCTCCTGCTAAAGGACGCTAAATGTGAAATAAAGATAGTGTTATTATTAGGATGAATTTTTTTTAAATGTCTAAAACAGTCAAAAATCTTAAACCCATGTCATTCATAACTGAAGTTTAAAAGTATTATCTTTGTTTGTAGGCTACAGCAAACATTGAAGAAATACAAATAGCACAACTAAAACTGACCAAAAAGAAAACGTTTAACTGCTTAGCTTGTTTAACAGGGGCAGAAGCAAACATATCTAGGAAAAAAGAAACCCCAGAAAATCTCTGCAAGTCATCAAAATTCTACGCCTCTGAAATGCTCCCAGCGTGGTATGATGCTGTGTGGCAGGTGGGGGAAAAAAAACGTGTGACATGAGACAGACATGCCAGCCATGCAAATGCACCTGTCGGAATCGTCCCTTTCAGCTCCCATACATTCAAGATGAAGGTGAAGATAAAAAAAGAGGATTTATTCACTTGTATTGGGCCTAGCTGTGGTTCCATTAAAACAAGTTGGGTATAGAATTAATCTGCAGATGCAAAATGAGACCAAACTTTTCTATGGATTTGAGTTTTTGAGCCCCAAGAAAGGCTAAAATTTGACCTGTAAATGACTATATAAGGTTGTTCGTTTATAGTGATGACAGTATTAAAAAAATTAACAGAACAGTTTTTTTAAACAATTTTGAATCACCACTGAGAGAGGACCTTGAGCATACAGTAGAAAATATGAACACAGAATTAGGCTGATTGGTCCACTAGTTTTCCAGATCAGCTGCAGACAGATACACTCGCAGACATGACTAAATGTGAGCCCCTCCAGGCTTTCAGCTGAATGAGATAATTAACCATCATGTTGGATCAACATATCTAACAGTCTCATCCGATGACACATAACTTGTTTTTAGTGATGCCAGGATCCGGTGAAGTTAGAATGAATAATACTGCAGCGCTTCCCTGGAATCGGTCTGAAAAGATGGTGACATGTAAAATTGATTTCTCAAAATGATTTCTCATCGTGATTACTGGAAAATAAACCAGAACACTTAGTGTCTCGCACATTTATTTTAAATCAAAAGTAAAAAAAAAAACAATCAGCAACCAGCTGATAAAGCAAAATATTGATGAGACAATTGGCAGTAATATGACTGCTTTTCAGTTCCACAGAACATGCTTTGGACGGAAGTAACAACCATGAGACTGCACAAAAGAATCCTCTCTGTTAAGAAAATCTAATTTAAACGCTAAAGATTGAACACGGCTGTTTGTGTGTGTTTCTTCTTGTTGAATTTGCAGGTGAATGACTACCATGGAACTAAGATCTGCGATCCCTACTCATGGCTGGAGGACCCTGACAGCACAGAAACAATGGCATGTGTTTATCTCTTGCAGAAAGCTGAAGCTGTGTTTTCAGGAAAAAAAACTCCAAATTTCATCCCTCCTCTCTCTATTACTGTATCGTAGGCTTTTGTTGAGGAGCAGAACAAACTGACCATGCCGTACCTGGAGCAGTGTGCTGTGCGGGCTCAGTTCCACCAGCGCCTCACTGAGCTCTATGACTATCCCAAATACAGCTGCCCCTACAAAAGAGGGAAAAGGTACTTGTTGGAGTTTAAAGGGAAGACTGCACAGTTTTCAGTCTGTGCAATCTTACTTGAGGGACTAAAGCCCTATTTCCACCAAAAACTTTCAGTATAGTGCTTTTGAAACCAAAAGCAACTCATACGGACATGAACCTGGACTGCAGCCAATACTCATAAATGTGGGCGGGGTTGTTGGCACTCACTGTTTGGTCCAACTTTTGCCGTATTTCCTCTTTAGTGGTGATACACAGTGTTCCCATGGTCATGGAGAATCTGGAAAAGTCATGGAACTCCACAGTCACAATTTTCAAGAACATCCTTTCATTTTATAGTTACAGATTACTAATGTATGAACAACTTGACAGGTATGAACTGTGGAGTCTAGCCAAACTCACTTCTGAGCAAGAGTGTTGATTCTCTACTGACCGATAAACAGACTGCTGTGTTTTCAGCTTTTAGCTCTGGATCAGTGTGCTATGTACCTCAACAGAGGGTTGACAAACAGAACTGAACTAAACCGACTGCTTGGTGGAAACAGGGCATAACTGGAACTGCAGGTCTAAAGTAAAAAAGCTTCTCATGTTATTTCCTGTTGTTATTTCCTGTTGTTATTTTCAGGTATTTCTACTTTCACAACAAGGGACTCCAGAACCAGAGTGTTCTCTATGTGCAGGACTCTTTGGATGGAGCACCCTCTGTATTCTTAGACCCAAATAAATTCTCTGAAGATGGCACTGTGGCACTGCAGAGTGAGCCAAACTGCACAAACACACATATATAAACCAAGAGAAGTGAAAACATAAAGAAAAATATGTACACTTAATCCATCCTCCTTTTCTTTTTCCATTTCTGCATCCAGTGGGCCGTCTGTCAGAGGAATGTGAATACTTTGCCTATGGTTTGAGCAGCGGTGGTTCAGACTGGGTAACTATTAGTTTCATGAAAGCTGATGACCTCACCACGCTGCCAGATGTACTGGAGAGGGTTAAGTTCAGCTGCCTGGCCTGGACTCACGATGCCAAAGGCGTCTTTTACAACTGCTACCCACCCCAGGAAGGCAAAACAGACGGTTAGGGAGAGTCACCATACTTGCAAATACATGCTCCACCCAAGAAACAACACCTTTAGCCATGCAAAGACAATTACAACTACTTTTTGTTGTTCTTTTGCTCCACCAAAGGCACCGAAACCACCAGCAACATCAATCAGAAGCTCTACTACCACGCCATCGGCACCAAACAGTCTGAAGACATTCTGGTTGCGGAGTTCCCTGAAAATCCTAAATGGCTCAGTTCAGTAACCGTAAGTTCATAGTGATCTTTAACCACTCTTCATCATCATCATCATCATCATCATCATCATCATCATCAATATTATCATTCATTAATGCAGTGTAGAAAAGGTATTGAGTTCTTTTAATTAAGTACAAGTAAACCACACTGAGAAAGTACTTCACTACAAGTACAACCTTACTTAAGTAAAAGTATGTAAGTAATAGAATTTAAGTAGATGTATTCATCATGCCATGAAATGTTCTCAGTGTTGTACTATTATATATGATTTCGGATTAATGCCACTGCTGCATTAATGTGTATGTTGCATTTAACTGCTGTAGATGTTTAAGGATCGGCTCATTTGAACCGCTAACAGATGTTAAAGGGCCGTTTCACCCAAACTCAAAAACACAGATTTGTCCTCTTATCTCTGGTACTATTTATCTATCTAGATTGTTTAGGTGTGAGCTGCAGAGTGTTGGAGATTTCGGACGGACAGATGTCTGCCCTCTCTTCAGTATAACAGAACTAGGTGGTGCTCAGCTTGTGGTGATAAAAAAAACTCAACAGCAATGTCACTTTCCAGAAATCATTATCTGGTTTCTCAAGATTATGCAAAACCTTGTGAGCAGTTTCATGTAGAAACTACTTTCTGTCCACAAAACAACACTCACCAACCCACCCACCCAGATTAAAATGTGCATATGGTCCTGGACGAGAGGGTCGGTGCAAGATGTAAACATTTATGGCGTTCTCCTTGGCTGAGCTGTAACATAAGCTAGCTCAGTGGTGCTAGGTGAGGTAGCAGTAGATGCACGCTTCCTTCTGCGCAGTGATATGGTTAGTGGGTGTAGTTTGGTAGAAAGAAAATAGTTTCCACATTAAACTGCTCACAACAAGGTCAGGGATTATCTTGAGTAACAGAGTCATGATTTCTGGAAAGAGGCATTGCTGTTGGGTTTTTCAAATGTTCTGCTTATAAATAATGCAGACATCGCTGCAGCAGATATCTTCCAACACTTGACAAATCACACAAAACAAAATAAGTCTGATAAATAGCACTACAGGTAAAAGAAAAAAAGTACATAATATATGATATTTGGGTTAGCTGTCTCTTCAATTTGTGAAATACAAACTATATGAACTTATAATATTCTTTTCCAACAATCTTTCCTCTTTCCAGATATCAGATGATGGCAGATATGCTGTTATGTCCATCACTGAAGGCTGTGAACCCGTCAACCAGCTGTGGTACTGTGACCTTCAGCAGCTCCCCAATGGCATCACAGGTCTGTATAATTCTGTATACTTATGACAAACTCCCAACTGAAAACAATTTATGAAGTCTGCAAGCACAAATGGGTTTTGATTCCCAAAGTTATCCAAATTGATGGTTGACAGCATCTATGGATGTGTGTAAATAAGTAGAATAAAGTGCTTTATCAGTGCTATGGAAAAATTTATATAATTGATAGATGTAGCTCTTTTTTAAAAGGTAATTTTTAATGTTTGTTTTCCTGAGGTCCGAGTACGACAGAGTGCTTTTTAGCAGCCTGCAGCAACTATCTAAAACGGTTATCATTGAGAGGAAAGGATTTTGTTCGCTGCTTTTGCATTGATGAGCACCTCACATTTTCTGCTCCGTGGGCCTTGCATTTTTGCAGAAGTTTCCTGAATGCTTTCAATTAAAAACAGGTGATTGCCTAGCAACAATTAATAAAAAAAAGAAGAAGAAAAGCACAACAAGCTTCAAAAAGTGCTCTGTCTGTTTGGGACCTAAATCTGCCAATTTATTTTTGACTTCATTAATCATTTAGTTTAGGGAATGTCAACAAAATAATAATAAGAAAAAGTGTATCCCTACCTCCACCTTGCAGGGATATTTCTTCACATGTCTTACTTAGTTTGAGCAAAAGTCCAAAACCCAAAGATTTTCTCTTGACAGTAATATATGACAAAGAAATATGTCAAATTCACATATATGAGAAAACTTGAGTGATGAGGAAGCTGCTTGAAAAATGACTGAAATGTTTAGTTTATTATCAGAGAAGTTGGTAGTATTATTATTCTGTCCCTTTACTAGTAAGGATAAACTACTAATTGTTGCAGCTCTGGAATCCTTACTGTGTTTACGCAATTATTAGAAGCGCTGAAGCTGCAACATTAAAACAGAAAGACCTGCCAAGTTTGAGTTTTGTTACTTTCTTTTTGTTTTCCCATGAAGTGCTATCAACATCTTCTCTGTAATAAATGGTGATGTGACAATAACCCTGATGTTTCAGCAGAGGAGTTGATGGTGAGACCAGTGACTCAGTGGTTATTTCACCACATGCTGACATTTCCAAACTCACTCTGCTGTTGCTTTTCTGGTTGATTTTCTCTAACACTTTCAAATGTACGCCTACTGAGGAAATGTGTTTACAAGCCAACATAATTCAGGTGGATATGTGTTTTTTTGTTGGGGTTTATTTGTTTGTGGCTGTGATAGAGATTTAGTATTTTAACATGCAATGATCAATTATTGAGATGTAAACCATTTGATGCATATTTTAGATTATGTTTTTTTGTTGTTTTTTTTTTTTTTAATTTCTTCCACCAGGCCTGCTGCCATGGGTCAAACTTGTGGACAACTTTGACGCCCAGTACTCATACGTCACCAATGAGGGAACTGTATTCACCTTCCGATCCAACTTGAACGCTCCCCGCTACTGTCTCATCAACATTGACATCCAGAAACCAGACAAGCAGCACTGGACTACCCTCATCCCACAGCATGACAAGGATGTCCTAGGTGAGACTGAGTGGAATTTTTTATATAATATATAGGAGAAGACAAAGTCAGCTATGTAGTCCACCTATCTGGTATCAGTTCTCTAGAGAAGAAGTGTAATACGTCTCAGAGTTTGGCCAGTAATTTGTAAAACAGACCTTTGTTGTCATGACAGATGTGGGCTTGTTTTAGAGCATGTGAAAACTCCACAAATCTTAGAAATACGTAAAGGGCCTATACGTGGAGACGTAGTTCCACAATTCAGCTCTTAAAATCTTGCAAAACACTTTTTCACAGAATATCTGTCCTAATGTTTCGATGACAGTCCAACCGCAACAACTGGGAAGTTCTGTGTCTGTGGTCAAAGACCTTCGTCAGAGGGAACTCTGCTCAAAAAGTGAAACTTCGCCCATAAGCAGTTTGCTTTAACTTTTTTTTATGAGTCATTTGAATTATGGTAACAATTATGAAACTCTCAGCAATGAGTGTCCACATTTCAACCGAGATAAGTGCATAACACACGCAAAGGCTCGTAGAAATTTTGGAATGGAAAAAAACAGAGCAAAGTATGTTAAGGAAAGTCATTTGAATAATTGGGCAACACCTGAAGTCCTCCTATTAAGCATTTTGCAAGCGGTATGTGTGTGAGTGTGTGTGTGTGTGTGTGTGTGTGTGTTAATGTATTTGTCAATAATTACAACTGGTGGATGAACAGATAATAATGAATGACAATATAACACTGTTGTAATGACATAGAATACATCTTTAAAGGAGCAGTTATAATTGCTGACAGTAGACTTTGATAATTACTCAAAATGTCCTCATAGCACACTACAGCTACTTAAAGAGGACATAGTATGCTCATTTTCAGGTTTGTACTTCTATATAATGTGTCTACTAGGACATCTCTACATGCTTTAATTAAAAAGAAACACATTTTTCTCCTACTGTCTGTGCGGGAGCACCGCGGTTGTGTTCAGCCCTGATAAAATGTAGCAAAATGTTTATTTAAACAGAAACAGTCCTGCTTTGAACTAGGGATCGACCAATTATCGGCTTGGCCGATAATATCGTCCGATATTCGGCATTTTTGCGATCATCGGCATCGGCCGTTTTTTTCACCGATAACCGATAAAATTAATTAATGTATTTTAAAATGCACTCCTTCGGCTCTGATGCAGCCTCTCTGCCTGAAGTCACCACTCTCTTGGTTGTGTAACAATGTCCCGCCCACATCCCTCACTGATTGGCTACTTGGCACAAGTGAGCCAGTGACAGCCAATCAATCAACACTGAAGCCTCTACATGCAGTGCCACAGACACAGAGGAGAAACGGAGGACTGCTCCGGTGGCTGATCCAGCAGAAAAGGTAAGGCAGTGTCAGTCGAAGTTTAAAAACCCTTTAGGATGATTTTAAAAATACCACAACCTTGATCAATATTAGTGATAACATGCAGGCCCAGAGTCGACATTTCACCAACCTACTTGTCTAGTCACATCAAGCATACGACTTTGCAAGATAGGACTAGCATCACTCACAAAAAAAAAAAAAAAAAGATGTGAGTGATGATGACCTGAAGTCCCCTGCTTAATTAAATAAAATATGACATAGGTAGGCTGTAGCAAGTATAAGTGAGGAAAACCTGCAGTTTGGCTGTTGAGATTTAACTTTTCACAACTTATTTAATGATGGCTCACCGCTACATTATAATTAACACGACCAGCCGCTTTAGAGCTGGGGCCAGACGCACAATAATAATAGGAGACACTTACGGTTATCATTACTTTGTGGGAATAATTAATCTCTTAACGTGTCTCAGCCCGTGGGGCGGCTCCTGGTTTGTCAATAAACAACACCCGCGGCGATTATAACCTATAAGTTTAACACCACACGCTAACGTGTCCTTGTTTGTTTACAGTCGCCTCTCCCTCAGCGCTCATGCTGTCACTACACAATGATCACACAGAATAGACGTTAAATATTCGTCTTTTTGCCGGTCACTCGTAAAGTCCAGGGAAATTATGGGCCATTTCAGTGAGTCAAGCAGAGAGCACACGTCGAGTTTTTTCAATCAATAAATTTACCGTCGCGTCTAGAACCCACGTGTGTAAAGTAGCCTTTATTGTTTGCATTTACAATTGCCAAGTGCCTTATTCTTATGTAATATGACATACACTTCTAAGCACAATAGTGTACATTTAATGTTCTGAGATTCTGAATATGAATTCATTTCTCTAAATAAATAAATATCATAATAAATAAGGAACTATAAGTAAAAAAAACTGGTGAGCACTGAAAGTTGTGTCTTTATTTACCCATGCTGTTTTATGTAAAATTTTAATCTGAAAAGTAACTATTATATCTATAAAATGAATGTAGTGATCCAAGGTTCTGGCCACCCTCTTTATTGTTTGGTCTTAATCAGGCTGGATCAGATGTATCCTACCTGAGAGGGAGAGCACTTAAGACATCATTAATTAAATGTTATTAATGTAGGCTATCATTAAGAATATTATGTAGTGTAGTGGAAGTTTAACAGACAGTTTTGCTCTAATAAATGAATATATATTTTCTCTTTTTTAATTCTCAGTCTTTTTTGTCTCTCTTTCTCTAAATCCTCATTACAGATGGATGGATCAAAGAAGCGGGTGAAAAGTACAGTATGGCAGTATTTCACACAGTCAACCCCAGCTACTAGAAGGCCCCTGCACTTTTTGTTTTAATAGGCATTTCAATTAAGATTATGTGTTCATGTTATTATGTTAATTATGTGTTCATGTTATTTTACAAAAAGTTAAGGCCATTTTTTTCAGTGTAAACAAACAGTATACTGTATTCATTCTAATCCCAGGTGTGTTTCTGTAAATTTTGACACCAAAATTTTCATTTTTACTGCAAATAAATATCGGTTATACATATCGGCTATCGGTTTCGCTTGGTTATCAATAATCGGTATCGGTATCGGCCCTGAAAAATCCATATCGGTCGATCCCTACTTTGAACACCCTGTTGTGTTACTTAAGGGTATTACAGCAGTGTTTCATTCACCTCAGTTCAAATGAGCTTTATTGTTATGGGAAAAAATTGCGTTCACATTGGCAAAAGCGTTAAATTAAAATAAATTCAATAGATCTTCAGGTGGTATCACTACTGGTAAGATCTGTTTGTAATTGATCACTCAACTCACACACTCACACATAGCATAATCCAGTTTCTCAGGTGCCATATTCAACATGTACAAGAACTCAATTATTGATCTGTATTTATTGGTCTTATGTCTAGTTATTGGTTTTTATTTTTTATGTTGTATGATTTGTCTGTTTTTCTTAAGATCTGCAATGTTCATATATAGCACTATTAATTTCATTGTACTATTTCTTGTGCAATGACAATAAAGGCGTTCTTTCCTTATTTCACTTCTTTCATCACTGGTCAAAATTAACTGTTGAATGTAATGTAAGTGACACAAAGACCTGAGTCACTCATTCATCTGTTTATTCTGTGTTGTTGTTTTCTTCACCACTCAAAGGCAAAAGGCCATATATGGGATCATAGTTACTGTGTTTATGAAACAAAGTAACCAGCCTCTGAGAAGCATGTCCTGCATTCATGGGTATTCACTTACAGTATATTAGACTGCCCCCTGCTGGCTGCTGCCGAGATTTATCAGTGAATAGATCCACAGTCCATGCATGTATAACTCCTTGCACTACCTGTGCTGTAACATTTAAATTAACTGAACTAGGTCATTTTCAAACTATATCCATTCACTTGTCATTGCAGGATCTCGAGATGATGCCATAGTATAAAGATGAATTGGGAGGATTAGCTGAGAAAAAGTTTACATTGGTAGTAACATAGTGAGGAAAACAGACAACAAGGATACTCTTTCTCTTAGATTCAGTGTTTTAAAAAACTTTATCACTTCCCTTTTATGTCTGTCTGCAGGCGATGTCTCCTGTGTGAACCAGCACCACCTGCTGGTCAACTATGTCCATGACGTGAAGGACGTGCTGCAGGTGTATGAGCTGTCCACAGGCCAGCTGGTCAGGGACCTGCCGCTGGATGTCGGCACCGTGGTCGGAGTAAGCTGCAAGAAGAAACACTCTGACGTCTTTTACAAGTTCACCTCCTTCACTACACCTGGTAACTCAATCATTACATAAAGTGTGTTTTAGTTGTCTTAAATTTGCAAAATGAATGCTTTAAAATCTAAACATAAAATACTATAAAATAATGTCATTAATCCAACATTTAAATGATCTTTAAAAACCATTAAAATCACCATCAGTGTTCAGAGAAACTTTTTTAAAATATTCCTTTTCCCTATAAAATGTCAGAGAATGAAAAATCCCCAAGGTCTTGTCTTTGAATTACTTGTATTGTCCATCCAAAAGTCAAAAAGCCAAATTATATTTGGATCACTAACATAAAAATAACAAGAAATCCTAATATTTGAGAAGCTGTTACTATGGATTCTTTTTGCCATTTTTGCCTGAAAAATTAAAAATAAATATTGCTTAATTTTTTGTTGCCACACCAATTCACTAGTTGTTTTTGCTCTAAAAATAGTAGATCTACATTTTAAATCAGATTTTGTTGCAAGTGCTTCACTTCCTTTGTCTTCAGCAACTACTTCTAATGCTTATAGGGGAAAGTCGCCTTAATTGTGACATGTTTCACATTTCACTCTTTTACTCAGATTTTTTTTTTGCCTGCATGTGTGTATTTTCTGGAAAACAACCTACATTTACCCGCTATCCCACTTAAAGCTTTTAATAGAGAAAACAAGCTGATAAATGAAACTAAAAGTGGATACTGTCTGATGCTTCAAATGTGAATCTTAATCATAACAGCATGAGTTACGGTTGTAACACGGCTAAAACCGCAATAAACAAATTAACAAATAGGCAGAGCAACAATATTTCAGCCAAGCAACTGTTCAAATGTTGGTTTAATACAAAGGTAATAATCAGAAAATGTATAAAACAAAATTACATTTAGTTTTTATTTAGTTTGGGCTTAGCTGTTCTTCCAGTTGCCATTCTCTACGACTGTGACGCGTTACATTAAAGGCGACTCTTCCAAACATCAAATGTCAAAAATAATACATAAAATATTAGTAAAAAACTCAGACTCAAATTAATACTCAAAAAATACTGAGACCAATTACTGCATCAAAATAGCTGACATCACTGTAACTTTATGTCACTCTTTTGTGATTTTCAATTTAATTTGTATGTTATGATCAAATTTTCTAACTAAATATGAACAATCAGTTTATCTAAAATCCCCACAGTAACCTCTAACAAGTATTTAACTTTTGTTTTACGGTGCCCAGGTATTATTTACCACTGTGATTTGAGCGAGTCCAACCCTGAGCCTAAAGTGTTCAGAATGGTGGAGGTAAAAGGCATCAAGCAAGAGGACTATGAGACCAAACAGGTAACGTCCTCCTTTTTATCTCCTTTATTTCTTTAGTACAAGTCGTCTACAGTCTCAGACTTCCTCATTACTTTTTCTGAGGTCTGTTATTTTCTTATCTTTCCGTTTACTCTTGTTCCTGTTTTTTTATCATATCTACTTATTGCATATTCATATAGTGATGCAGATTTACCAGAATCTCTTTCACTCTGGCTGAGGAAGTGGTAAATGGTGCTTGTGCACTGCTAATTTTAAACTTATCGAAAACATTCACGTAGTTAGTGATTAGATCTTTATTTCGATCAGGCCAAATATAACAGGGAAACAAAATAAAAACTACGCCAGAATGCCCATCAGACAAATGCAGCAAATGCGCAAATTTATTTTTTTTTAATGTTATAAATATATATTAATTTTAAAAATGAATATTCCCAATTTCTGCTCAAATATTCATCATAAAGACCTTGATCTAATTAATAAAGAATTAAGACAAAAACAAGAACAGATCAACTGCCAGTTAATAATACAGAGGGGAGATATGGCTATAGACATTCTGGAAAACAGACCAAGAGATTTAATGTATTTTCGCACATGCATTTACAGGTATTTTATCCCAGTAAAGATGGAACCAGGATCCCCATGTTCTTAGTTCACGCCAAGGGCCTAAAGAAGGATGGGACTCATCCTGTCTTCCTTTATGGCTATGGGGGCTTTGAGACTTCCATACAACCGTTCTACAAGTGAGTACAACTGCTCTGCTGGAAATCTTTAAAATCAGTGTGACCTTCTTAAGCTCACTCTTTTTTAAACAATATTTAGTTAAGTAATGTCCAAAGTGTGTGTGTGTGTGTGTGTGTGTGTAAAGGAGTAATAAATACACTACAGAGTTTTATAACAACGTAATCTAAAAACAAATATATTGTGGGGAATTTTATGTTAATAATATTTCAAAGTAATCATTTAACACATTTAATTGTATCATACTTATGCCGCTGCATTTATTATGTCAAATCATTAAACATCACTTAAACTTAAACATCACTTACAGCATAATTTCTACTTCTCTTTGGTCAGTGTTGCTTACCTGCTGTATGTGAGACACCTGGGAGGCATCCTGGCCGTGGCCAACATCAGAGGGGGCGGAGAGTACGGCCTCACCTGGCACAAAGGTACAGACACCCAGGGAATGCACCCAGAGAGACATAACTGTACCAAGGAGTGTGTCAGAGAGAGACAGTTAATCAAGAAACAATTAAAATAAGTTTGCTTCAGTCTGATTCTCCTGCTGTGTCATGTGTTTGCAGCTGGAACATTAGGGAAGAAGCAGAATGGCTTCGATGACTTCCAGTGTGCGGCAGAGTATCTGATCCAGGAGAAGTACACCACAGCCAGGCGCATCGCCATCAATGGAGCTTCTAATGGAGGGCTGCTAGTGGGTGAGTACAGGATCAACTGTGTGTGTGTGTGTGTGTGTGTGTGTGTGTGCGTGTGTGATGCATTAATGTGTTTTAGTGTGAAAGCCGGAAATGGAGAACAAGAAAAAGTGACAGCGTTGTGAAGGAATACCCTGGATATATGCGTCACGTTAAAGATGAAGTAGGGGACGTTTTAAAGAGTGTCCATTATATTCTAGTCCATTTCAGAAGAGTTCACACAATGTTGTTTCTCAGGTTTCAGAGTTTTAGTGTCAGGTGTCCAATGCACCGCAAGTGATGCACTTTATGTCAAGCTAGAGCTAAAGGAGGCAGGAAGGGGAGAGAGCTTATTTATTTAACATGAGAACTATCTTTTTTTCTCTTTTCTTTTCTGTTTGGCACTGCTTTCCGTTTCTTTTCTCAAGATGATTGTAACTGTAAAGTACATTACATTACATTTGATTTTATGTATGCTGACAGATTGAAATAAAGATTAAAAAAGAAAAAATTAGAGGAGGGAAAGACCATAGCAAAGGACATAGGAATTATGGCAGAAAATCCTAAGGCGTCCAATTAAAAGTTTCTAGAGTGGATGGTCCAGAGAAAAAGAAACTTGGCATCCAGAAGAAGGATAGAAGTCAAAATATTTTCACAAAAAGGGTTGAGCGCACTACATATTCCACAAGCATGCTTAACAGAGTAATTGTGTAGTTACTCTCACTGCCACAGGGGGGAGACAGAATTTCGGCACTCTCGCTCAGCGGAGGTGGAGGAATCCTGTTCTTCATTTTTATAGCTTAAATGTGTTAATGGAGCTTTACCTCTACCTCGACAGTTTAGCTCCTATTTCCAGTGCAGTTCAACCTTCAAGGCAACTCATAATCCATTTACTGTAAACCTCCATGTTTTCGCACCTTTCAAAGCCCACTTAGAGCCAGCTAAGATCACTGGTCCGTTGCTCGTCTCAGCTGCATTGATCGCCATACATTGTATTCTTTTAATTACATTTTTGGCAATATTGCAAATGTCAAATTCATCAAACAGTAGTTAGCTGCTTAGCTTCAATTAATTTAGCCATTAAACAGCACATTAAACAGTGCTTAGTCACATCATTTACCAAAGGCTGGCTGCCATATGGCACCGCACAAACCCAACTAATGCCTTCTTCCCTGGTGTGTAAGTGGCCATTTAGGAGTGATTGTGTGAAGTAAAGGGGAAGTGTGTGTGTGTGTGTGTGTGTGTGTGTTAGAAAGCAAATGAAAAATGTGACACAAATTTCTCATAAACGCACAGCTGCATGCGTGAACCAGCGTCCGGACCTGTTTGGCTGTGCTGTGGCGGAGGTGGGGGTGATGGACATGTTGAAATTCCACAAATTCACCATCGGACACGCCTGGACCACTGACTACGGCTGTGCTGACGACCCAGAGCAGTTCAACTGGCTCATCAAGTACGACAAAACACACACATCCATGCTGCACACACAGAAAACGTATCACCGCTCATCAAAAATGTACATAAGAATAGAATATAAACTATAAAATAGGCAATAAAATTGACTAAATAATAAAACAGAATATATAAAAGTAGCCATAAAGGAAGAAATCTGAGATCTGAGCATTTCATGAGTCTTATAAGTTATTTCCCAATCAGTTTGCTCCCTGTCATTCACATTAAGATAGGTTTTAACATTTCTACAGCTTGAATCAGAACCAACAATATGGAAGAAGTGACTAAAAAAAAAAGAAAAGTTAAAAAGTAACCAAAAACTGCAAGCAAACAATAAAATAGTGCACTGTGCCGAAAATGAGAGCCAGGTTATAACACAGTTCATCCAGATTTCTGTGCAAAGCTACAACTCACCTGAGGCTCACTCACCTCCTGCTCTTCTGCAAAGTTTTTAGTCCGTGTTGCCCACATCCCTCCATCCACCATCTCATCCAAAAGTGCATTTTGTTGCCGTTGCTGCTCTGATTGTGGCATAAACTAGCAAGGAAATTGTTGTTTGATGGTCTGATCTGTTTCTATGTTGGTACAATCAGACAGGCGGACTTGTCTTGTTGCTGGATTTAGTGCCAAACCTCTTTACTATCACTAAGTTAACTGTTGACCCTAAGTGATATATTTTACTGATTTTCATATTATACTCAATTCATAACAGTACTGAACAACTGATAAACTCTACAATAACTTAAATAGTAAATAAAACTATGAATTTTTTGTAATTGAGCAATTTGCATAAATTTTGAGCAGAGTTTTTTCTGTAAATATTATATAATTTTTTTTCATTTTATATCTTAAATAATAATTTAAACTTTGAATATAACAATTTCATTCAGTTTTCATTAAAAAGTCAGAACTGCATATTTTTTATGCTTTTGGGGTTTTTTTTTAAACATAACTTTAAATCAAGAAGGCCTCGCAGCCCCCTGTGAAGCTCTGGTAACACCTAATAGGGGTCTGGACCCCTAGGTTGGGATCCAGCAGACTCGGGGCACATCTCTTTTCATATCCCTCATCATTTGTTGTCATTTTGTATTCACTCAGTTCAGTATTTTCTTCAATCTGACTCTTCAGACAGAAGAACTGTATGTTGGTGTAAGGAGTCATTGTGAGTTGGGTGTTAAGTTTGTGTTGGTTTCCTCCCAACTTTGCACTCTCCCACATACATCAAAAAATTAGCAGCAGAGCATCTGAGACACATTTAAGTTCAGGAATCTCTCCCATATTCTGTTTTCTCTCTGATTTCCTCACAGTTTCCTTCGAACTTGTCTGTCTCACCTTCTCTCCAGGTATTCTCCTCTTCATAATCTCCCTCAGCCACCTTACTCTGGCCCTCCATACCCTGCTGTCCTGCTTCTGACAGCAGATCACGATGATCGTGTGGTGCCTCTCCACACTCTGAAGTACTGCGCTGCTTTGCAGCACGGAGTGGGCAGCAGTTCTGTGCAGCGTCAGCCTCTGATGGTCAGGGTAGACATCCGCAGTGGGCACGGTGCAGGGAAACCCACCTCCAAAGCCATCTTGGAGGACACACACATCTTCTCCTTCATCGCTGAGACACTTGGGCTCAGCTGGAATGATTAAAGAGATGATGATGTTAAGGATATACACGGTAAAGGTAAAGGTAAAGGTAAAGGAGGGTATTCAAGGGATTAATGATTTTGGCTCTTTATTGTTAAGAAAATACAGTTTTACCAGCAACTAGTGTGAAAAAAAAGATATGCAAGGTAAAGTGCCTTTTTGAAACAACTCTTGACTGTAGATTACCTTAACCAGTCAAATGCACTAAAATATTGAGTTTGTTTTAATTGCATGCTTTACATTTGATACTGAATATTAACATTGAACAAAAGAATTTGAATAAAATCTGTGTTGTAACCCATAATATTCCAAATGTAAATATTGTTTTCTAAACAAGATCAAATTAGATATGTGTTGTTCAGCATAATTGGTGAAGAAGTATTCAGAAGCATTTTATTTAAAAGAGTAAAAGTAACAGTAATTCAGTATCAAAAATGATGTTTTAAAGATAAAAGCTAAAAAAGTTTACCCATCTAAAAAGAGGAATGTTGTTTCTTGTTAACCCCTCTGAGGCATATTGTGATCTGTGATATTGTGTTTTATAAATAAAATTGAAATTAAATTAAATCAAAATGTGCCAGTGTTAGCCAGAAGCCCAGTTTTCAACGGTTGTCCCTCGGCCAGATGTTAATTTGGTCATTAGAAAAGTAAAGAAAATGCACAATAACATAATTAGAACTGAAGAAAGAAAACGTATTGGCAGGGAAACTGTCTTTCACACAACACTGGAAAGAGAGCTTTTTTCTGTAGGGTGCAGTTCTCACATCTTCCATGAAGAGGCAGTATGGGACCACAAAATAAAACCCCTGCAGGCTCAACCATCTACTAACACCTCAAGGTCAAAGGCTGGGTGTCAGTGTGGTGTCATTCTGCTCGGCTGCTTCGTTTTGGGGGATTGTGAGGGGGAAAATATAAACAGCAGATGCACTTCTCTAAATCCTGCATATTGTGTGTCTGCTGGTCTGTGTGCCTGGTGGGTGGTGGGAAGGATCAAAACACTGGCAGATAGAGACAAGCTGTATAAAACATCAGAAATAAACACCAAAGAGTGAGGACTTATATAAGGGGGCGGACTTGTACTTGTGTAGGAAGATGCAGGTGAAGGGAGTCAGACGATGTGTGGAGATCTTCAAAGTATGTGCAGAAAAGTTGAGAGAGATGGAGAGTGATGATCGGATATATGGCGAGACAGCGAGAGGCAACAAGCAGACAAGCGGAGAGAGACTGAAAGTGCACTTATGGAGAGTCTCGGGAGGCACCCAGACAGACGGGTGTTTAAACTGTCAAAAAAAAAGAGAAGAGATAGAAACTCTCTGCCAGCCAACCACAGAGAGTGAGGGAAGCTGTCCGTTCGGTCACTCAGAGTTTAATCTCTGCTCAGTGGGAAGTTCTGATTTCGTCAGACTGAACCCGGGGCCTTATCTAAGTACCCTCTCAGTGGAGAGATAGGATAGGAAAAGGAGAGGGGAAAGTAGAGACGACTGCAGGAGGAGGATTTGCAGACAATGACTCTTTGCCACAGGGGCAAAGTGGTTGAATGAAGCCGGGGAAGACAAAGCCAGTAATAAGCTGGACATATGAGAGACAGAGAGAGAGGTTTAAGACCATGCAGCCAAAAGGCTGCGACGCTCTTCTCCCAGGAGCGTCCCTGAGGATTGAGCAGGCTTTTGCTGCTTCATTTCCTGCATTCACCCCCCCATCACCTCTTGAGCTCAATCTTTCCTTCTCACTGTACACACACAGCCCTCGCAGCTCTGTTTTTTCTCTGGAGAAACACAAGCTTTTACCTACAAAAGCTTCACCGTCTCACACTCGCAGGTCCCCATCCTGTCCTCCGTTTGTTTACTTTACTCCCTCCATAATGCAGGGATTAATTTCTCAAAGCCGATTTGAGCTGCGGCACGCTTCGGCAAAGAGCGGAGAGCAGAACTTTTGTGCTGGGGGAAGTTTCCCCTTCACAGTAGCTTAGAGGTGGACTGCGCTCCCCTTTATGCTGCTTGCTTTAATCTTCACACGGAGCGGAGGGAGCGAGGGATAGAGGGAGGACAAGAAGGGGAGAGGGCTGTCAACACACAGCTGGGAATCACTAATGTCTTTACAGAGGTGTTGTCTGCTTTCCCATGTGCCTCTTTGAATTCTTTTACGTCTTTCACTTTGACATTTCTTCCTTTTACATTTCTTGACTCTTACTAGTTCTTTTACAACTGTAAATGTGTCTTTTATTATGGTTGTATCTACTATCACAAGGCTGCACCTTATAGTAGTAAGGGTTTTTTGCTAAAAAAAAAGCTTGTTATGTATGGAGTATATCAGGGTTTTTTTTTTTTTTTTATTAATCTAAAAATTATGTTCACAATTGAGTAATTTGTTGGTTAGTTTCTATGTTACAAAATAGTGAAAAACGCTCCTTACCAGTTCTTAGAAATAAAAGTAAGGTCTTTAAATTGCGAAGTCAATGTGTAGTCAAACAAATATTCAAAAATTAAACTGTGCTTAATTTATAATTAAGATATCAAAGTCCTACAACAAGGAAATTTGCGATTATAATTATATAAAATGGAGAAGAAGCAGCAAATCATCTGATTTTAGAAGCGGGAGCCAACAATGATAGATTGCCTTATCAATAAATGTAGAAATAACATAATGATTACAGATCAAATTTTGTCACCCATTGGTCAATGGTACATTTTTTCATTATTTTAAGGCCTAAAATGCATCTTGAGTAAAGTCTTGATTTTCAAAAAGTGATGGATTTCAGTTACAACAATCTATATTTTGCAATTTGAAACATGATTTGCTGTAATCTCTTGGAAGAATCCCTGCCCGTCTCCCTGTCCCAGTCTCATTTACAGTGAATAAACAGGCAAATCTGACTGAAGATTTACGCTCAAACCCTGAGAAGCCTGATAAAATACCAAGTAACACAAACCCCTCCTTGCCACTGAGGAGAGTAACTGTGGAATATGTTGTTTGCATACTAAGACATCACACTCACACTAACGGCCTTTATTATATTGTACCACAAGGGAAAAGCAGGCAGAGAGCAGTTGATTAGGCCCTCTATTCGGTTCATTTAGCATGTGTGCAGCTTCAAAGATGGATCATGACCCAGAGCAGGAAGGAGTCAAGTGTCAAGGCTATTAGGATTTCATGATTTATATTATGTAGATTAGAGCTCGCAACATGGTTTTTTACAGCTATATTTTGGTTTTGAGTTTATGTCCCCAGTACTGCAATCTGCCTAGAACTGGAGCTTTTTAGTCAGATTTTTTATTTTTATTTTTGCATTTGTCAATCACAGTAAATACATGCGTAACCATTTCTTTAAAGGCACCAGTTACAATCTGGGTGTTTCAGTCACATAATCTTAATGAGCCTGGCATGCAGTTAAGATTTTTTATGTTTTCCTTATCATGTTACATCTTGAATGCAAGCAAGAAATTTACTCTTAAGCTTCCAATAATGATTATCCAAATCCAGTGTTACTGCAGCAGGAGTTCAAATGCTGCTTAGCTGAGGTCTGCTAAGCAGCATCTGAAGGAGGTGATGTTTGATTGCGTGGGAGGTTTCGAAAGCTGGAGCCAGCGATGGCTCTGAGATGAAACTCATTAAGTCTCAAACTCCAATCCTCAACTCCAATAAGAATTTAATATAAAAAGTATGGATTGCTGCTGCAACTGTGTGAGATAAATAAAAAGATCTCATTCTCAAATGTATGCCCAGGACTGTCATCAAACTTGGGAGTACATTCGCACATACAAAATATGCACTTACACACAGTATTGTGAACACACACACGGAGCAGCTCACTCACTTCTACACCCACGCAGTTGCCCACAGCAATCCCACGCTAAGTTAATTTGCATTTACAATAATTTCCCATACGCTCAGTGTTAGAGTAAAGGTGGGCGTTGTGTAATAAAACAGTAAGTAATATAACCTCCGTACCAGAGTGACAGACTTAATAAGTTCACATGATAGAGAAGAAAGATAACTGTGAACCACAGAAACATGCTAGGAGAGGTAACTGAAAGCTGAATTCTTTCAGAGGATACACGGCATTAAACTCGTAACACACCGATAAGTAAGTAGTACAAGAGGCCCGGGTAGCTTTAAGGTTAGAAAGCTGATTTAGCTCTAGAGGCCGACAGTTCATTTCTTTGTATTGGAAGTTAAAGGGTAGATGGTATAATTGGAGTTTATCATTTATAACCTGTGCACCTTAAGCATTTAGCTAACCTGTTCCCTGAGGCAAGACTCTGAAACCGACTGCAAAATTCTTTAAGAGGGTCGTTTCACCCAAAAAACACAATATTTGAATCGCAACTGTTTCATTTGTTCACAAGAAAGCAATGACTGATGTATTTATTTAAAATTTTTTTAAGTAAGATGTCCTGCTCATAACATATATTGGTAACAATTATTATGCATTTATGAAAGAAAAGGCAAATCATTTTATTTTTCTAGACAGTATAGGTCAGTGTAGGTCAGGCTTTATTGCAAATTTGCAATCCCAAAAAGGAAGACAATTACAAAAATGACCAAAAATTGCTGTAGCATGGCATGTCATAAAAGTGTCATAGTATAGTGTACCATTATCACATATCATGTACATTTTCACAGTATATTATATTGTCCAAAAGGTCATTAAAATGTCCTAGTATAGTATGTCAACGAAAAAGTCAAATAAAATGTTATAGTATGGTATAGCGTCCAAATTCTCATGAAAATGTCATCGTATAGAAAGTGTCCAAAATGTAATAAAAATGTCATAGTACCTTTAATTATAGTATGTGATCCAAAATGTCAAAAAAGGCCATTGTGTACTATGTCCTCCAAAATGTCACAAAAACATCATAGTGTACTATGTCATCTGAACTGTCATGAAAATGTCAATTTATTATGTTGTCAGAAATGTCAAAAAAATGACATAGCATAGAATGACGTCAAAAATGACTCAAAAACAACATAAAGCAGTATGTCGTCCAAAATTTCACAAAACGTCACAGTATAGTAACCCCTAAATTTTACCGGGTCTGTCAGCAGCATTGTAACGGCCGCAGCACGGCCTCTGAAACCCACTGCAGACGTTCTAGTCAATGCAATGCAATATTGCACCTGGAATTAAAAATTGCATGTTAACATAAGTACTATTACTAACTATACTAGTATTCCTTACTGCAGAAGGGGGAGGAGTTATACAGTTTGATTGCCACAGGTAGAAAAGACCTGCTGTGGCGTTCTGTGGTTCTCCTCGGTGTTCTCAGTGTACAGCTGAAGGTGCTTTATAGAACTCCAGTGTGGCATGCAGGGGGTGAGCGATGTTGTCCATTATACTGAGCAGTTTCCTCAACATCCTCCTCTTTGATACCTCCAATAAAGACTGCAGTTCCACCCTTAGGACAGAACCAACTCTGCAAGCGTCAGTGGCTTTCAGCCTGCTGCCCCAGCACACTACAGCATAGATAACGCTGGCCACCACTGAGTGACAGAACATCTGCAGCATGGTTCTGCAGACATTGAAAGATCTGAGTCTCCTGAGAATTTACAGCCTACTCTGACCTTTCTTGTACACATCATCTGTGTTTTTAGTCCAGTCCAGGTTATTGTCTATATGGACGCCCAGGCACTTGTACTCATCCACATTGTCCACCTCTGATCCGTTGATGGTGACTCGGTTTGGACGGGTACTTTGTTTCCTAAAGTCCACCAACAACTCCTTTGTCTTTGTGATGTTGAGTTGCAGGTGGTTTAGTCCACACCTCTCCACAAACCTGTCTGTACTCAGCCTCCTGACCCCTGCTGATGCAGCCCATGATGGCATAGTTGTCTGAAAACTTCTGCACAAACACAAGCTGTGTCTGTGTATGTGTGTGTGCATGTGTGTGCATGTGTGTGCATGTGCGTGCGTGTGTGTGTGTGTGAGAGAGAGAGAGACCTTTCATAACCCCCTCTGCCAGCAGTGTGCTTCACACTGAATGGAAAGAATCTTAATACAGACTTTTGATATGCATCTCTTTATCTGTAGCGTAATTATCCTTCCTATATGCTGTTGTTTGCAGATGCTATATTGTTTGGTAATCATGCTAATTGTGATTTTCTAATCATGGGTTTTCTTTGATAGACCTTCGGTCATATGAAGTACTTTAATACTTTGTCTGTCTGCTTGTGCTGCAGCCCTGAGATGCTGAGAGCTGCTGTTAATCAACCTTGAAAGAGAGAACTTTTAAAAGAGCACGTGTGACATGTGTCCTAAAAGACAATTTAGAACCAAAGGACTTTGCGTGAGAGAGACTGTAGGACAAAGAGACTCTGAATGAAACAAAGCCTGATAAGCTGTCATTGTGATCTCATCTCAGCTCTTCATTGGAAGAGAAAGAAATGGAGGAATCAAACTCAAGCCAAGTTTACCACATTAAAAATGATTAAGGCCAGCCACTGGAACCACACGATTACAGAGCTGCCCTTGTATAGTATATCGACTGACATTATGAAAAAAATGTCATAGTATGTATGTTGTCCAAAATGTTCAAAAAAATATCATAGTATGTCGTCTGAAATTATGAAAATGAATTACAGCATAGTATGTCGACCCCAATTAATGAAAAAAGTGTCATAGTATAGTTTATCAACCGAAATGATGAAAAAACGTGATAGTATAGTATGTCATCCGAAAGGATGAAAAAGAGTCAGTATAGAATGTTGACCAAAATGCTGAAAAAAATGCCATAGTGTAATATGTTGATTGAAATCATGAGATAAAATGTCACAGTATAGTATGTCAACCAAAATCATGTCAAAAATGTCAAAAATAGAACAGACGTGTCTCAACATGCTATACCATGTGGTTTCAGCTGTTTTTTCAAAGGGCTTTTTTGGCCGTTTTTTTTTTCAACATGCAAGGGATCTTCCACATACTACATTATGGTGTTTTTGGCCATTTCTTCGACATGCTTAATTGTGATGTTTTGGGCCTTTTTTCCAACATTGTATACTGTGACGTGTCTCTACAAGCTATAATATGTCGTTTTCCGCCATTTTTTGACATGTCAAAATTGGACGTTTTTCGCCATACTGTACTATGGTGTTTTTACCCTTTTTTTTGACATGCTAAATTATGATGTTTTTGGCCTTTTTTCCCGAATTTTATAATATGACATGTTTCTACAAGCTATATGTTGTTTTCATCAGTTTTTTTGACATGTCAAAATTAGACTTGACATACTATGCTATGTCGTTTTTGGCTATTTTTTTCGCCATGCTAAATTATGACGTTTTGGCCTTACCTCCCAACATTGTTTACTATGACATGTCTTGTTGTTTTCATCGATATTTTGACATGTCAAAATTTGACATTTTTGGCCATTTTATTGGGTTTTCAGCTGTTGTCGGAACGTCATATTTTGACATTTTTTGTCATACTATAGCCGACAGCTGGGATTGCCAACCCTTGACCATTTTGACTGAATGACTATAGCCCTTGCTTTTTGGGTCATTTTTTCAACATGCCATTTTATGTTGTTTTGGGCCATTTCTGCCACATTCTATGCTATGGCGTGTCTCAGCACGCTCTTTTATGCAGTTTTAAGCTGTTTTCAGCAGTTTTTGGGAGATACCGTTTTTGACAACTTTTGCCATACTATAGCCTTGCTTTTTGGGTCATTTTTTCAACATGCCATTTTATGTTGTTTTGGGCCATTTCTGCAACATTCTATGCTATGGTGTGTCTCAGCACGCTCTTTTATGCAGTTTTAAGCTGTTTTCAGCAGTTTTTGGGAGATGCCATTTTTGACAACTTTTGCCATACTATAGCCTTGCTTTTGGTTAATTTTTTCGACATGCCATTTTATGTTGTTTTGGGCCATTTCTGCAACATTCTATGCTATGGTGTGTCTCAGCACGCTCTTTTATGCAGTTTTAAGCTGTTTTCAGCAGTTTTTGGGAGATGCCATTTTTGACAACTTTTGCCATACTATAGCCTTGCTTTTTGGGTCATTTTTTCAACATGCCATTTTATGTTGTTTTGGGCCGTTTTTGCAACATTCTATGCTATGGTGTGTCTCAGCACGCTCTTTTATGCAGTTTTAAGCTGTTTCCAGCAGTTTTGGGAGATGCCATTTTGACAACTTTTGCCATACTATAGCCTTGCTTTTGGGTCATTTTTCAACATGCCATTTTATGTTGTTTTAATGCTTTTTGCAACATTCTATGCTATGGCGTGTCTCAGCACGCTCTTTTATGCAGTTTTAAGCTGTTTCCAGCAGTTTTGGGAGATGCCATTTTTGACAACTTTTGCCATACTATAGCCTTGCTTTTTGGGTCATTTTTTCAACATGCCATTTTATGTTGTTTTGGGCCATTTCTGTAACATTCTATGCTATGGCGTGTCTCAGCACGCTCTTTTATGCAGTTTTAAGCTGTTTCCAGCAGTTTTTGGGAGATGCCATTTTTGACAACTTTTGCCATACTATAGCCTTGCTTTTTGGTTCATTTTTTCAACATGCCATTTTATGTTGTTTCGGGCCATTTCTGTAACATTCTATGCTATGGCGTGTCTCAGCACGCTCTTTTATGCAGTTTTAAGCTGTTTCCAGCAGTTTTTGGGAGATGCCATTTTTGACAACTTTTGCCATACTATAGCCTTGCTTTTTGGTTCATTTTTCAACATGCCATTTTATGTTGTTTTGGGCCATTTCTGCAACATTCTATGCTATGGCGTGTCTCAGCACGCTCTTTTATGCAGTTTTAAGCTGTTTCCAGCAGTTTTTGGGAGATGCCATTTTTGACAACTTTTGCCATACTATAGCCTTGCTTTTTGGGTCATTTTTTCAACATGCCATTTTATGTTGTTTTGGGCCATTTTGCAACATTCTATGCTATGGCGTGTCTCAGCACGCTCTTTTATGCAGTTTTAAGCTGTTTCCAGCAGTTTTTGGGAGATGCCATTTTTGACAACTTTTGCCATACTATAGCCTTGCTTTTTGGGTCATTTTTTTCAACATGCCATTTTATGTTGTTTTGGGCCATTTTTGCAACATTCTATGCTATGGCGTGTCTCAGCACGCTCTTTTATGCAGTTTTAAGCTGTTTCCAGCAGTTTTTGGGAGATGCCATTTTTGACAACTTTTGCCATACTATAGCCTTGCTTTTTGGTTCATTTTTTCGACATGCCATTTTATGTTGTTTCGGGCCATTTCTGCAACATTCTATGCTATGGTGTGTCTCAGCACGCTCTTTTATGCAGTTTTAAGCTGTTTCCCGCCGTTTTGGGAGATGCCATTTTGACAACTTTTGCCATACTATAGCCTTGCTTTTTGGGTCATTTTTCAACATGCCATTTTATGTTGTTTGGGCCATTTTGCAACATTCTATGCTATGGCGTATTTCAGCACGCTCTTTTATGCAGTTTTAAGCTGTTTTCAGCAGTTTTTGGGAGATGCCATTTTGACAACTTTTGCCATACTATAGCCTTGCTTTTTGGGTCATTTTTTCAACATGCCATTTTATGTTGTTTTGGGCCGTTTTTGCAACATTCTATGCTATGGCGTGTCTCAGCACGCTCTTTTATGCAGTTTTAAGCTGTTTCCAGCAGTTTTTGGGAGATGCCATTTTGACAACTTTTGCCATACTATAGCCTTGCTTTTTGGGTCATTTTTCAACATGCCATTTTATGTTGTTTTGGGCCATTTTGCAACATTCTATGCTATGGCGTGTCTCAGCACGCTCTTTTATGCAGTTTTAAGCTGTTTCCAGCAGTTTTGGGAGATGCCATTTTTGACAACTTTTGCCATACTATAGCCTTGCTTTTTGGGTCATTTTTTCAACATGCCATTTTATGTTGTTTTGGGCCATTTCTGCAACATTCTATGCTATGGCGTGTCTCAGCACGCTCTTTTATGCAGTTTTAAGCTGTTTCCAGCAGTTTTTGGGAGATGCCATTTTGACAACTTTTGCCATACTATAGCCTTGCTTTTTGGGTCATTTTTTCAACATGCCATTTTATGTTGTTTTGGGCCATTTCTGCAACATTCTATGCTATGGCGTGTCTCAGCACGCTCTTTTATGCAGTTTTAAGCTGTTTCCAGCAGTTTTGGGAGATGCCATTTTTGACAACTTTTGCCATACTATAGCCTTGCTTTTTGGGTCATTTTTCAACATGCCATTTTATGTTGTTTTGGGCCATTTTGCAACATTCTATGCTATGGCGTGTCTCAGCACGCTCTTTTATGCAGTTTTAAGCTGTTTCCAGCAGTTTTGGGAGATGCCATTTTTGACAACTTTTGCCATACTATAGCCTTGCTTTTTGGGTCATTTTTCAACATGCCATTTTATGTTGTTTTGGGCCATTTTGCAACATTCTATGCTATGGCGTGTCTCAGCACGCTCTTTTATGCAGTTTTAAGCTGTTTCCAGCAGTTTTTGGAGATGCCATTTTGACAACTTTTGCCATACTATAGCCTTGCTTTTTGGGTCATTTTTTCAACATGCCATTTTATGTTGTTTTGGGCCATTTTTGCAACATTCTATGCTATGGCGTGTCTCAGCACGCTCTTTTATGCAGTTTTAAGCTGTTTCCAGCAGTTTTGGGAGATGCCATTTTGACAACTTTTGCCATACTATAGCCTTGCTTTTTGGTTCATTTTTCAACATGCCATTTTATGTTGTTTTGGGCCATTTCTGCAACATTCTATGCTATGGCGTGTCTCAGCACGCTCTTTTATGCAGTTTTAAGCTGTTTCCAGCAGTTTTGGGAGATGCCATTTTGACAACTTTTGCCATACTATAGCCTTGCTTTTTGGTTCATTTTTTCAACATGCCATTTTATGTTGTTTTGGGCCATTTCTGCAACATTCTATGCTATGGCGTGTCTCAGCACGCTCTTTTATGCAGTTTTAAGCTGTTTCCAGCAGTTTTTGGGAGATGCCATTTTTGACAACTTTTGCCATACTATAGCCTTGCTTTTCGGGTCATTTTTCGACATGCCATTTTATGTTGTTTTGGGCCGTTTCTGCAACATTCTATGCTATGGCGTGTCTCAGCACGCTCTTTTATGCAGTTTTAAGCTGTTTCCAGCAGTTTTTGGGAGATGCCATTTTGACAACTTTTGCCATACTATAGCCTTGCTTTTTGGGTCATTTTTTCAACATGCCATTTTATGTTGTTTTGGGCCATTTTGCAACATTCTATGCTATGGCGTGTCTCAGCACGCTCTTTTATGCAGTTTTAAGCTGTTTCCAGCAGTTTTTGGGAGATGCCATTTTTGACAACTTTTGCCATACTATAGCCTTGCTTTTTGGGTCATTTTTCAACATGCCATTTTATGTTGTTTTGGGCCATTTCTGCAACATTCTATGCTATGGCGTGTCTCAGCACGCTCTTTTATGCAGTTTTAAGCTGTTTTCAGCAGTTTTTGGGAGATGCCGTTTTTGACAACTTTTGCCATACTATAGCCTTGCTTTTTGGGTCATTTTTTCAACATGCCATTTTATGTTGTTTTGGGCCATTTCTGTAACATTCTATGCTATGGCGTGTCTCAGCACGCTCTTTTATGCAGTTTTAAGCTGTTTCCAGCAGTTTTTGGGAGATGCCATTTTTGACAACTTTTGCCGTACTATAGCCTTGCTTTGTGGGTCATTTTTCAACATGCCATTTTATGTTGTTTTGGGCCATTTCTGCAACATTCTATGCTATGGCGTGTCTCAGCACGCTCTTTTTATGCAGTTTTAAGCTGTTTCCAGCAGTTTTTGGGAGATGCCATTTTGACAACTTTTGCCATACTATAGCCTTGCTTTTTGGGTCATTTTTCAACATGCCATTTTATGTTGTTTTGGGCCGTTTCTGCAACATTCTATGCTATGGCGTGTCTCAGCACGCTCTTTTATGCAGTTTTAAGCTGTTTCCAGCGGTTTTGGGAGATGCCATTTTTGACAACTTTTGCCATACTATAGCCTTGCTTTTTGGGTCATTTTTTCGACATGCCATTTTATGTTGTTTTGGGCCGTTTCTGCAACATTCTATGCTATGGCGTGTCTCAGCACGCTCTTTTATGCAGTTTTAAGCTGTTTCCAGCAGTTTTTGGGAGATGCCATTTTTGACAACTTTTGCCATACTATAGCCTTGCTTTTTGGTTCATTTTTTCAACATGCCATTTTATGTTGTTTTGGGCCATTTCTGTAACATTCTATGCTATGGCGTGTCTCAGCACGCTCTTTTATGCAGTTTTAAGCTGTTTCCAGCAGTTTTTGGGAGATGCCATTTTGACAACTTTTGCCATACTATAGCCTTGCTTTTTGGGTCATTTTTTCAACATGCCATTTTATGTTGTTTTGGGCTTTCTGCAACATTCTATGCTATGGCGTGTCTCAGCACGCTCTTTTATGCAGTTTTAAGCTGTTTCCAGCAGTTTTTGGGAGATGCCATTTTTGACAACTTTTGCCATACTATAGCCTTGCTTTTTGGGTCATTTTTTCAACATGCCATTTTATGTTGTTTTGGGCCGTTTCTGCAACATTCTATGCTATGGCGTGTCTCAGCACGCTCTTTTATGCAGTTTTAAGCTGTTTCCAGCAGTTTTTGGGAGATGCCATTTTTGACAACTTTTGCCATACTATAGCCTTGCTTTTTGGTTCATTTTTTCAACATGCCATTTTATGTTGTTTTGGGCCATTTCTGCAACATTCTATGCTATGGCGTGTCTCAGCACGCTCTTTTATGCAGTTTTAAGCTGTTTCCAGCAGTTTTTGGGAGATGCCATTTTGACAACTTTTGCCATACTATAGCCTTGCTTTTTGGTCATTTTTCAACAGGCCATTTTATGTTGTTTTGGGCCATTTCTGCAACATTCTATGCTATGGCGTATTTCAGCACGCTGTTTTATGCAGTTTTAAGCTGTTTTCAGCAGTTTTTGGGAGATGCCATTTTTGACAACTTTTGCCATACTATAGCCTTGCTTTTTGGGTCATTTTTCAACATGCCATTTTATGTTGTTTTGGGCCATTTCTGCAACATTCTATGCTATGGCGTGTCTCAGCACGCTCTTTTATGCAGTTTTAAGCTGTTTCCAGCAGTTTTTGGGAGATGCCATTTTTGACAACTTTTGCCATACTATAGCCTTGCTTTTTGGTTCATTTTTTCAACATGCCATTTTATGTTGTTTTGGGCCATTTCTGCAACATTCTATGCTATGGCGTGTCTCAGCACGCTCTTTTATGCAGTTTTAAGCTGTTTCCAGCAGTTTTTGGGAGATGCCATTTTTGACCATTTTTGCCATACTATAGCCTTGCTTTTTGGTTCATTTTTTTCAACATGCCATTTTATGTTGTTTTAGGCCATTTCTGCAACATTCTATGCTATGGCGTGTCTCAGCACGCTCTTTTATGCAGTTTTAAGCTGTTTCCAGCAGTTTTTGGGAGATGCCATTTTTGACAACTTTTGCCATACTATAGCCTTGCTTTTTGGGTTATTTTTCAACATGCCATTTTATGTTGTTTTGGGCCATTTCTGCAACATTCTATGCTATGGCGTGTCTCAGCACGCTCTTTTATGCAGTTTTAAGCTGTTTCCAGCAGTTTTTGGGAGATGCCATTTTGACAACTTTTGCCATACTATAGCCTTGCTTTTTGGGTCATTTTTTCAACATGCCATTTTATGTTGTTTTAAGTTTTCTGCAACATTCTATGCTATGGCGTGTCTCAGCACGCTCTTTTATGCAGTTTTAAGCTGTTTCCAGCAGTTTTTGGGAGATGCCATTTTTGACAACTTTTGCCATACTATAGCCTTGCTTTTTGGGTCATTTTTTCAACATGCCATTTTATGTTGTTTTGGGCCATTTCTGCAACATTCTATGCTATGGCGTGTCTCAGCACGCTCTTTTATGCAGTTTTAAGCTGTTTCCAGCAGTTTTTGGGAGATGCCATTTTTGACAACTTTTGCCATACTATAGCCTTGCTTTTTGGTTCATTTTTTCAACATGCCATTTTATGTTGTTTTGGGCCATTTCTGCAACATTCTATGCTATGGCGTGTCTCAGCACGCTCTTTTATGCAGTTTTAAGCTGTTTCCAGCAGTTTTTGGGAGATGCCATTTTGACAACTTTTGCCATACTATAGCCTTGCTTTTTGGGTCATTTTTTCAACATGCCATTTTATGTTGTTTTGGGCCATTTCTGCAACATTCTATGCTATGGCGTGTCTCAGCACGCTCTTTTATGCATTTTTAAGCTGTTTTCAGCAGTTTTTGGGAGATGCCATTTTGACAACTTTTGCCATACTATAGCCTTGCTTTTTGGGTCAATTTTTCAACATGCCATTTTATGTTGTTTTGGGCCGTTTCTGCAACATTCTATTTTATGGCGTGTCTCAGCACGTTTTTTTATGCAGTTTTAAGCTGTTTCCAGCAGTTTTTGGGAGATGCCATTTTTGACAACTTTTGCCATACTATAGCCTTGCTTTTTGGGTCATTTTTTCAACATGCCATTTTATGTTGTTTTGGGCCATTTTTGCAACATTCTATGCTATGGCGTGTCTCAGCATGCTTCTTTATGCAGTTTTAAGCTGTTTCCAGCAGTTTTTGGGAGATGCCATTTTGACAACTTTTGCCATACTATAGCCTTGCTTTTTGGGTCATTTTTCAACATGCCATTTTATGTTGTTTTGGGCCATTTCTGCAACATTCTATGCTATGGCGTGTCTCAGCACGCTCTTTTTATGCAGTTTTAAGCTGTTTCCAGCAGTTTTGGGAGATGCCATTTTGACAACTTTTGCCATACTATAGCCTTGCTTTTTGGGTCATTTTTCAACATGCCGTTTTATGTTGTTTTGGGCCATTTCTGCAACATTCTATGCTATGGCGTGTCTCAGCACGCTCTTTTATGCAGTTTTAAGCTGTTTTCAGCAGTTTTTGGGAGATGCCATTTTGACAACTTTTGCCATACTATAGCCTTGCTTTTTGGGTCATTTTTCAACATGCCATTTTATGTTGTTTTGGGCTTTTCTGCAACATTCTATGCTATGGCGTGTCTCAGCACGCTCTTTTATGCAGTTTTAAGCTGTTTCCAGCAGTTTTTGGGAGATGCCATTTTTGACAACTTTTGCCATACTATAGCCTTGCTTTTTGGGTCATTTTTTCAACATGCCATTTTATGTTGTTTTGGGCCATTTCTGCAACATTCTATGCTATGGCGTGTCTCAGCACGCTCTTTTATGCAGTTTTAAGCTGTTTCCAGCAGTTTTTGGGAGATGCCATTTTTGACAACTTTTGCCATACTATAGCCTTGCTTTTTGGGTCATTTTTTCAACATGCCATTTTATGTTGTTTTGGGCCATTTCTGCAACATTCTATGCTATGGCGTGTCTCAGCACGCTCTTTTATGCAGTTTTAAGCTGTTTCCAGCAGTTTTGGGAGATGCCATTTTTGACAACTTTTGCCATACTATAGCCTTGCTTTTTGGTCATTTTTTCAACATGCCATTTTATGTTGTTTTGGGCCATTTCTGCAACATTCTATGCTATGGCGTGTCTCAGCACGCTCTTTTATGCAGTTTTAAGCTGTTTCCAGCAGTTTTTGGGAGATGCCGTTTTTGACAACTTTTGCCATACTATAGCCTTGCTTTTTGGGTCATTTTTTCAACATGCCATTTTATGTTGTTTTGGGCCATTTCTGCAACATTCTATGCTATGGCGTGTCTCAGCACGCTCTTTTATGCAGTTTTAAGCTGTTTCCAGCAGTTTTTGGGAGATGCCATTTTTGACAACTTTTGCCATACTATAGCCTTGCTTTTTGGGTCATTTTTTCAACATGCCATTTTATGTTGTTTTGGGCCATTTCTGCAACATTCTATGCTATGGCGTGTCTCAGCACGCTCTTTTATGCAGTTTTAAGCTGTTTCCAGCAGTTTTTGGGAGATGCCATTTTTGACAACTTTTGCCATACTATAGCCTTGCTTTTTGGGTCATTTTTTCAACATGCCATTTTATGTTGTTTTGGGCCGTTTCTGCAACATTCTATGCTATGGCGTGTCTCAGCACGCTCTTTTATGCAGTTTTAAGCTGTTTCCAGCAGTTTTTGGGAGATGCCATTTTGACAACTTTTGCCATACTATAGCCTTGCTTTTTGGTTCATTTTTTCAACATGCCATTTTATGTTGTTTTGGGCCATTTCTGCAACATTCTATGCTATGGCGTGTCTCAGCACGCTCTTTTATGCAGTTTTAAGCTGTTTCCAGCAGTTTTTGGGAGATGCCATTTTTGACCATTTTTGCCATACTATAGCCTTGCTTTTTGGTTCATTTTTTTCAACATGCCATTTTATGTTGTTTTGGGCCATTTCTGCAACATTCTATGCTATGGCGTGTCTCAGCACGCTCTTTTATGCAGTTTTAAGCTGTTTCCAGCAGTTTTTGGGAGATGCCATTTTTGACAACTTTTGCCATACTATAGCCTTGCTTTTTGGGTCATTTTTCAACATGCCATTTTATGTTGTTTTGGGCCATTTCTGCAACATTCTATGCTATGGCGTGTCTCAGCACGCTTTTTATGCAGTTTTAAGCTGTTTCCAGCAGTTTTTGGGAGATGCCATTTTGACAACTTTTGCCATACTATAGCCTTGCTTTTTGGTTCATTTTTTCAACATGCCATTTTATGTTGTTTTAGGCCATTTCTGCAACATTCTATGCTATGGCGTGTCTCAGCACGCTCTTTTATGCAGTTTTAAGCTGTTTCCAGCAGTTTTTGGGAGATGCCATTTTTGACCATTTTTGCCATACTATAGCCTTGCTTTTTGGGTCATTTTTTCGACATGCCATTTTATGTTGTTTTGGGCCGTTTCTGCAACATTCTATGCTATGGCGTGTCTCAGCACGCTCTTTTATGCAGTTTTAAGCTGTTTCCAGCAGTTTTTGGGAGATGCCATTTTTGACAACTTTTGCCATACTATAGCCTTGCTTTTTGGGTCATTTTTCAACATGCCATTTTATGTTGTTTTGGGCCATTTCTGCAACATTCTATGCTATGGCGTGTCTCAGCACGCTCTTTTATGCAGTTTTAAGCTGTTTCCAGCAGTTTTTGGGAGATGCCATTTTGACAACTTTTGCCATACTATAGCCTTGCTTTTTGGGTCATTTTTCAACATGCCATTTTATGTTGTTTTGGGCCATTTCTGCAACATTCTATGCTATGGCGTGTCTCAGCACGCTCTTTTATGCAGTTTTAAGCTGTTTCCAGCAGTTTTTGGGAGATGCCATTTTTGACAACTTTTGCCATACTATAGCCTTGCTTTTTGGGTCATTTTTTCGACATGCCATTTTATGTTGTTTTGGGACGTTTCTGTAACATTCTATGCTATGGCGTGTCTCAGCACGCTCTTTTATGCAGTTTTAAGCTGTTTCCAGCAGTTTTTGGGAGATGCCATTTTTGACAACTTTTGCCATACTATAGCCTTGCTTTTTGGGTCATTTTTTCAACATGCTATTTTATGTTGTTTTGGGCCATTTCTGCAACATTCTATGCTATGGCGTGTCTCAGCACGCTCTTTTATGCAGTTTTAAGCTGTTTCCAGCAGTTTTTGGGAGATGCCATTTTGACAACTTTTGCCATACTATAGCCTTGCTTTTTGGTTCATTTTTCAACATGCCATTTTATGTTGTTTTGGGCCATTTCTGCAACATTCTATGCTATGGCGTGTCTCAGCACGCTCTTTTATGCAGTTTTAAGCTGTTTCCAGCAGTTTTTGGGAGATGCCGTTTTTGACAACTTTTGCCATACTATAGCCTTGCTTTTTGGGTCATTTTTCAACATGCCATTTTATGTTGTTTTGGGCGTTTCTGCAACATTCTATGCTATGGCGTGTCTCAGCACGCTCTTTTATGCAGTTTTAAGCTGTTTCCAGCAGTTTTTGGGAGATGCCATTTTGACAACTTTTGCCATACTATAGCCTTGCTTTTTGGGTCATTTTTCAACATGCCATTTTATGTTGTTTTGGGCCATTTCTGCAACATTCTATGCTATGGCGTGTCTCAGCATGCTCTTTTATGCAGTTTTAAGCTGTTTCCAGCAGTTTTGGGAGATGCCATTTTTGACAACTTTTGCCATACTATAGCCTTGCTTTTTGGGTCATTTTTTCAACATGCCATTTTATGTTGTTTTGGGCCATTTCTGCAACATTCTATGCTATGGCGTGTCTCAGCACGCTCTTTTATGCAGTTTTAAGCTGTTTCCAGCAGTTTTGGGAGATGCCATTTTGACAACTTTTGCCATACTATAGCCTTGCTTTTTGGGTCATTTTTCAACATGCCATTTTATGTTGTTTTGGGCCATTTCTGCAACATTCTATGCTATGGCGTGTCTCAGCACGCTCTTTTATGCAGTTTTAAGCTGTTTCCAGCAGTTTTTGGGAGATGCCATTTTTGACAACTTTTGCCATACTATAGCCTTGCTTTTTGGGTCATTTTTTCAACATGCCATTTTATGTTGTTTTGGGCCATTTCTGCAACATTCTATGCTATGGCGTGTCTCAGCACGCTCTTTTTATGCAGTTTTAAGCTGTTTCCAGCAGTTTTGGGAGATGCCATTTTTGACAACTTTTGCCATACTATAGCCTTGCTTTTTGGGTCATTTTTCAACATGCCATTTTATGTTGTTTTGGGCCATTTCTGCAACATTCTATGCTATGGCGTGTCTCAGCACGCTCTTTTATGCAGTTTTAAGCTGTTTCCAGCAGTTTTTGGGAGATGCCATTTTGACAACTTTTGCCATACTATAGCCTTGCTTTTTGGGTCATTTTTTCAACATGCCATTTTATGTTGTTTTGGGCCGTTTCTGCAACATTCTATGCTATGGCGTGTCTCAGCACGCTTCTTTTATGCAGTTTTAAGCTGTTTCCAGCAGTTTTTGGGAGATGCCATTTTTGACAACTTTTGCCATACTATAGCCTTGCTTTTTGGGTCATTTTTTCAACATGCCATTTTATGTTGTTTTGGGCCGTTTCTGCAACATTCTATGCTATGGCGTGTCTCAGCACGCTCTTTTATGCAGTTTTAAGCTGTTTTCAGCAGTTTTTGGGAGATGCCATTTTTGACCATTTTTGCCATACTATAGCCTTGCTTTTTGGGTCATTTTTTCAACATGCCATTTTATGTTGTTTTGGGCCATTTTTGCAACATTCTATGCTATGGCGTGTCTCAGCACGCTCTTTTATGCAGTTTTAAGCTGTTTCCAGCAGTTTTGGGAGATGCCATTTTTGACAACTTTTGCCATACTATAGCCTTGCTTTTTGGGTCATTTTTTCAACATGCCATTTTATGTTGTTTTGGGCCATTTCTGCAACATTCTATGCTATGGCGTGTCTCAGCACGCTCTTTTATGCAGTTTTAAGCTGTTTCCAGCAGTTTTGGGAGGTGCCATTTTTGACAACTTTTGCCATACTATAGCCTTGCTTTTTGGGTCATTTTTTCAACATGCCATTTTATGTTGTTTTGGGCCATTTCTGCAACATTCTATGCTATGGCGTGTCTCAGCACGCTCTTTTATGCAGTTTTAAGCTGTTTCCAGCAGTTTTTGGGAGATGCCATTTTTGACAACTTTTGCCATACTATAGCCTTGCTTTTTGGGTCATTTTTTCAACATGCCATTTTATGTTGTTTTGGGCCATTTCTGCAACATTCTATGCTATGGTGTGTCTCAGCACGCTCTTTTTATGCAGTTTTAAGCTGTTTCCAGCAGTTTTTGGAGATGCCATTTTGACAACTTTTGCCATACTATAGCCTTGCTTTTTGGGTCATTTTTTCAACATGCCATTTTATGTTGTTTTGGGCCGTTTCTGCAACATTCTATGCTATGGCGTGTCTCAGCACGCTCTTTTATGCAGTTTTAAGCTGTTTCCAGCAGTTTTTGGGAGATGCCATTTTGACAACTTTTGCCATACTATAGCCTTGCTTTTTGGGTCATTTTTTCAACATGCCATTTTATGTTGTTTTGGGCCATTTCTGCAACATTCTATGCTATGGCGTGTCTCAGCACGCTCTTTTATGCAGTTTTAAGCTGTTTTCAGCAGTTTTTGGGAGATGCCATTTTTGACAACTTTTGCCATACTATAGCCTTGCTTTTTGGGTCATTTTTTCAACATGCCATTTTATGTTGTTTTGGGCCATTTCTGCAACATTCTATGCTATGGCGTGTCTCAGCACGCTCTTTTATGCAGTTTTAAGCTGTTTCCAGCAGTTTTTGGGAGATGCCATTTTGACAACTTTTGCCATACTATAGCCTTGCTTTTTGGGTCATTTTTCAACATGCCATTTTATGTTGTTTTGGGCCATTTCTGCAACATTCTATGCTATGGCGTGTCTCAGCACGCTCTTTTATGCAGTTTTAAGCTGTTTCCAGCAGTTTTTGGGAGATGCCATTTGTGACAATTTTTGCCATACTATAGCCTTGCTTTTTGGGTCATTTTTTCAACATGCCATTTTATGTTGTTTTGGGCCATTTCTGCAACATTCTATGCTATGGCGTGTCTCAGCACGCTCTTTTATGCAGTTTTAAGCTGTTTCCAGCAGTTTTTGGGAGATGCCATTTTTGACAACTTTTGCCATACTATAGCCTTGCTTTTTGGGTCATTTTTTCAACATGCCATTTTATGTTGTTTTGGGCCGTTTTTGCAACATTCTATGCTATGGCGTGTCTCAGCACGCTCTTTTATGCAGTTTTAAGCTGTTTCCAGCAGTTTTTGGGAGATGCCATTTTTGACAACTTTTGCCATACTATAGCCTTGCTTTTTGGGTCATTTTTCAACATGCCATTTTATGTTGTTTTGGGCCATTTCTGCAACATTCTATGCTATGGCGTGTCTCAGCACGCTCTTTTATGCAGTTTTAAGCTGTTTCCAGCAGTTTTTGGGAGATGCCATTTTGACAACTTTTGCCATACTATAGCCTTGCTTTTTGGGTCATTTTTCAACATGCCATTTTATGTTGTTTTGGGCCATTTCTGCAACATTCTATGCTATGGCGTGTCTCAGCACGCTCTTTTATGCAGTTTTAAGCTGTTTCCAGCAGTTTTTGGGAGATGCCATTTTGACAACTTTTGCCATACTATAGCCTTGCTTTTTGGGTCATTTTTCAACATGCCATTTTATGTTGTTTTGGGCCATTTCTGCAACATTCTATGCTATGGCGTGTCTCAGCACGCTCTTTTATGCAGTTTTAAGCTGTTTCCAGCAGTTTTTGGGAGATGCCATTTTTGACAACTTTTGCCATACTATAGCCTTGCTTTTTGGGTCATTTTTTCAACATGCCATTTTATGTTGTTTTGGGCCGTTTCTGCAACATTCTATGCTATGGCGTGTCTCAGCACGCTCTTTTATGCAGTTTTAAGCTGTTTCCAGCAGTTTTTGGGAGATGCCATTTTGACAACTTTTGCCATACTATAGCCTTGCTTTTTGGGTCATTTTTTCAACATGCCATTTTATGTTGTTTTGGGCCATTTTTGCAACATTCTATGCTATGGCGTGTCTCAGCACGCTCTTTTATGCAGTTTTAAGCTGTTTCCAGCAGTTTTTGGGAGATGCCATTTTTGACCACTTTTGCCATACTATAGCCTTGCTTTTTGGGTCATTTTTTCAACATGCCATTTTATGTTGTTTTGGGCCATTTCTGCAACATTCTATGCTATGGCGTGTCTCAGCACGCTCTTTTATGCAGTTTTAAGCTGTTTCCAGCAGTTTTGGGAGATGCCATTTTGACAACTTTTGCCATACTATAGCCTTGCTTTTTGGGTCATTTTTTCAACATGCCATTTTATGTTGTTTTGGGCCATTTCTGCAACATTCTATGCTATGGCGTGTCTCAGCACGCTCTTTTATGCAGTTTTAAGCTGTTTCCAGCAGTTTTTGGGAGATGCCATTTTTGACAACTTTTGCCATACTATAGCCTTGCTTTTTGGGTCATTTTTTCAACATGCCATTTTATGTTGTTTTGGGCCATTTCTGCAACATTCTATGCTATGGCGTGTCTCAGCACGCTCTTTTATGCAGTTTTAAGCTGTTTCCAGCAGTTTTTGTGAGATGCCATTTTGACAACTTTTGCCATACTATAGCCTTGCTTTTTGGGTCATTTTTTCAACATGCCATTTTATGTTGTTTTGGGCCATTTCTGCAACATTCTATGCTATGGCGTGTCTCAGCACGCTCTTTTATGCAGTTTTAAGCTGTTTCCAGCAGTTTTTGGGAGATGCCATTTTTGACAACTTTTGCCATACTATAGCCTTGCTTTTTGGGTCATTTTTCAACATGCCATTTTATGTTGTTTTGGGCCATTTCTGCAACATTCTATGCTATGGCGTGTCTCAGCACGCTCTTTTATGCAGTTTTAAGCTGTTTCCAGCAGTTTTTGGGAGATGCCATTTTGACAACTTTTGCCATACTATAGCCTTGCTTTTTGGGTCATTTTTTCAACATGCCATTTTATGTTGTTTTGGGCCATTTCTGCAACATTCTATGCTATGGCGTGTCTCAGCACGCTCTTTTATGCAGTTTTAAGCTGTTTCCAGCAGTTTTTGGGAGATGCCATTTTGACAACTTTTGCCATACTATAGCCTTGCTTTTTGGGTCATTTTTTCAACATGCCATTTTATGTTGTTTTGGGCCATTTCTGCAACATTCTATGCTATGGCGTGTCTCAGCACGCTCTTTTATGCAGTTTTAAGCTGTGTCCAGCAGTTTTTGGGAGATGCCATTTTTGACAACTTTTGCCATACTATAGCCTTGCTTTTTGGGTCATTTTTCGACATGCCATTTTATGTTGTTTTGGGCCATTTCTGCAACATTCTATGCTATGGCGTGTCTCAGCACGCTCTTTTATGCAGTTTTAAGCTGTTTCCAGCAGTTTTTGGGAGATGCCATTTTGACAACTTTTGCCATACTATAGCCTTGCTTTTTGGGTCATTTTTCAACATGCCATTTTATGTTGTTTTGGGCCATTTCTGCAACATTCTATGCTATGGCGTGTCTCAGCACGCTCTTTTATGCAGTTTTAAGCTGTTTCCAGCAGTTTTTGGGAGATGCCATTTTGACAACTTTTGCCATACTATAGCCTTGCTTTTTGGGTCATTTTTCAACATGCCATTTTATGTTGTTTTGGGCCATTTCTGCAACATTCTATGCTATGGCGTGTCTCAGCACGCTCTTTTATGCAGTTTTAAGCTGTTTCCAGCAGTTTTTGGGAGATGCCATTTTGACAACTTTTGCCATACTATAGCCTTGCTTTTTGGTCATTTTTTCAACATGCCATTTTATGTTGTTTTGGGCCATTTCTGCAACATTCTATGCTATGGCTTGTCTCAGCACGCTCTTTTATGCAGTTTTAAACTGTTTCCAGCAGCTTTGGGAGATGCCATTTTTGACAACTTTTGCCATACTATAGCCTTGCTTTTTGGGTCATTTTTCAACATGCCATTTTATGTTGTTTTGGGCCATTTCTGCAACATTCTATGCTATGGCGTGTCTCAGCACGCTCTTTTATGCAGTTTTAAGCTGTTTCCAGCAGTTTTTGGGAGATGCCATTTTGACAACTTTTGCCATACTATAGCCTTGCTTTTTGGGTCATTTTTCAACATGCCATTTTATGTTGTTTTGGTCCATTTCTGCAACATTCTATGCTATGGCGTGTCTCAGCACGCTCTTTTATGCAGTTTTAAGCTGTTTCCAGCAGTTTTTGGGAGATGCCATTTTTGACAACTTTTGCCATACTATAGCCTTGCTTTTTGTGTCATTTTTCAACATGCCATTTTATGTTGTTTTGGGCCATTTCTGCAACATTCTATGCTATGGCGTGTCTCAGCACGCTCTTTTATGCAGTTTTAAGCTGTTTCCAGCAGTTTTTGGGAGATGCCATTTTGACAACTTTTGCCATACTATAGCCTTGCTTTTTGGGTCATTTTTTCAACATGCCATTTTATGTTGTTTTGGGCCATTTCTGCAACATTCTATGCTATGGCGTGTCTCAGCACGCTCTTTTATGCAGTTTTAAGCTGTTTCCAGCAGTTTTTGGGAGATGCCATTTTGACAACTTTTGCCATACTATAGCCTTGCTTTTGGGTCATTTTTTCAACATGCCATTTTATGTTGTTTTGGGCCATTTCTGCAACATTCTATGCTATGGCGTGTCTCAGCACGCTCTTTTATGCAGTTTTAAGCTGTTTCCAGCAGTTTTTGGGAGATGCCATTTTTGACAACTTTTGCCATACTATAGCCTTGCTTTTTGGGTCATTTTTTCAACATGCCATTTTATGTTGTTTTGGGCCATTTCTGCAACATTCTATGCTATGGCGTGTCTCAGCACGCTCTTTTATGCAGTTTTAAGCTGTTTCCAGCAGTTTTTGGGAGATGCCATTTTTGACAACTTTTGCCATACTATAGCCTTGCTTTTTGGGTCATTTTTTCAACATGCCATTTTATGTTGTTTTGGGCCATTTCTGCAACATTCTATGCTATGGCGTGTCTCAGCACGCTCTTTTATGCAGTTTTAAGCTGTTTCCAGCAGTTTTTGGGAGATGCCATTTTGACAACTTTTGCCATACTATAGCCTTGCTTTTTGGGTCATTTTTTCAACATGCCATTTTATGTTGTTTTGGGCCATTTCTGCAACATTCTATGCTATGGCGTGTCTCAGCACGCTCTTTTATGCAGTTTTAAGCTGTTTCCAGCAGTTTTTGGGAGATGCCATTTTGACAACTTTTGCCATACTATAGCCTTGCTTTTTGGGTCATTTTTTCAACATGCCATTTTATGTTGTTTTGGGCCATTTCTGCAACATTCTATGCTATGGCGTGTCTCAGCACGCTCTTTTATGCAGTTTTAAGCTGTTTCCAGCAGTTTTTGGGAGATGCCATTTTTGACAACTTTTGCCATACTATAGCCTTGCTTTTTGGGTCATTTTTTCAACATGCCATTTTATGTTGTTTTGGGCCATTTCTGCAACATTCTATGCTATGGCGTGTCTCAGCACGCTCTTTTTATGCAGTTTTAAGCTGTTTCCAGCAGTTTTTGGGAGATGCCATTTTGACAACTTTTGCCATACTATAGCCTTGCTTTTTGGGTCATTTTTCAACATGCCATTTTATGTTGTTTTGGGCCATTTCTGCAACATTCTATGCTATGGCGTGTCTCAGCACGCTCTTTTATGCAGTTTTAAGCTGTTTCCAGCAGTTTTGGGAGATGCCATTTTGACAACTTTTGCCATACTATAGCCTTGCTTTTTGGGTCATTTTTTCAACATGCCATTTTATGTTGTTTTGGGCCATTTCTGCAACATTCTATGCTATGGCGTGTCTCAGCACGCTCTTTTATGCAGTTTTAAGCTGTTTCCAGCAGTTTTTGGGAGATGCCATTTTTGACAACTTTTGCCATACTATAGCCTTGCTTTTTGGGTCATTTTTTCAACATGCCATTTTATGTTGTTTTGGGCCATTTCTGCAACATTCTATGCTATGGCGTGTCTCAGCACGCTCTTTTATGCAGTTTTAAGCTGTTTCCAGCAGTTTTTGGGAGATGCCATTTTGACAACTTTTGCCATACTATAGCCTTGCTTTTTGGTTCATTTTTTCAACATGCCATTTTATGTTGTTTTGGGCCATTTCTGCAACATTCTATGCTATGGCGTGTCTCAGCACGCTCTTTTATGCAGTTTTAAGCTGTTTCCAGCAGTTTTTGGGAGATGCCATTTTTGACAACTTTTGCCATACTATAGCCTTGCTTTTTGGGTCATTTTTCAACATGCCATTTTATGTTGTTTTGGGCCATTTCTGCAACATTCTATGCTATGGCGTGTCTCAGCACGCTCTTTTATGCAGTTTTAAGCTGTTTCCAGCAGTTTTGGGAGATGCCATTTTTGACAACTTTTGCCATACTATAGCCTTGCTTTTTGGGTCATTTTTTCAACATGCCATTTTATGTTGTTTTGGGCCATTTCTGCAACATTCTATGCTATGGCGTGTCTCAGCACGCTCTTTTATGCAGTTTTAAGCTGTTTCCAGCAGTTTTTGGGAGATGCCATTTTGACAACTTTTGCCATACTATAGCCTTGCTTTTTGGTCATTTTTCGACATGCCATTTTATGTTGTTTTGGGCCATTTCTGCAACATTCTATGCTATGGCGTGTCTCAGCACGCTCTTTTATGCAGTTTTAAGCTGTTTCCAGCAGTTTTTGGGAGATGCCATTTTTGACAACTTTTGCCATACTATAGCCTTGCTTTTTGGGTCATTTTTTCAACATGCCATTTTATGTTGTTTTGGGCCATTTCTGCAACATTCTATGCTATGGCGTGTCTCAGCACGCTCTTTTATGCAGTTTTAAGCTGTTTCCAGCAGTTTTTGGGAGATGCCATTTTTGACAACTTTTGCCATACTATAGCCTTGCTTTTTGGGTCATTTTTTCAACATGCCATTTTATGTTGTTTTGGGCCATTTCTGCAACATTCTATGCTATGGCGTGTCTCAGCACGCTCTTTTATGCAGTTTTAAGCTGTTTCCAGCAGTTTTTTGGAGATGCCATTTTGACAACTTTTGCCATACTATAGCCTTGCTTTTTGGCTCATTTTTTCAACATGCCATTTTATGTTGTTTTGGGCCATTTCTGCAACATTCTATGCTATGGCGTGTCTCAGCACGCTCTTTTATGCAGTTTTAAGCTGTTTCCAGCAGTTTTTGGGAGATGCCATTTTTGACAACTTTTGCCATACTATAGCCTTGCTTTTTGGGTCATTTTTTCAACATGCCATTTTATGTTGTTTTGGGCCATTTCTGCAACATTCTATGCTATGGCGTGTCTCAGCACGCTCTTTTATGCAGTTTTAAGCTGTTTCCAGCAGGTTTTGGGTGATGCCATTTTTTACAACTTTTGCCATACTTTAGCCTTTCTTTTTGGTTCATTTTTTCAACATGCCATTTTATGTTGTTTTGGGCCATTTCTGCAACATTCTATGCTATGGCGTGTCTCAGCACGCTCTTTTATGCAGTTTTAAGCTGTTTCCAGCAGTTTTTGGGAGATGCCATTTTTGACAACTTTTGCCATACTATAGCCTTGCTTTTTGGGTCATTTTTTCAACATGCCATTTTATGTTGTTTTGGGCCGTTTCTGCAACATTCTATGCTATGGCGTGTCTCAGCACGCTCTTTTATGCAGTTTTAAGCTGTTTCCAGCAGATTTTGGGAGATGCCATTTTTGACTTCCTTTGCCATACTATAGCCTTGCTTTTTGGGTCATTTTTTCAACATGCCATTTTATGTTGTTTTGGGCCATTTCTGCAACATTCTATGCTATGGCGTGTCTCAGCACGCTCTTTTATGCAGTTTTAAGCTGTTTCCAGCAGTTTTTGGGAGATGCCATTTTTGACAACTTTTGCCATACTATAGCCTTGCTTTTTGGGTCATTTTTTCAACATGCCATTTTATGTTGTTTTGGGCCATTTCTGCAACATTCTATGCTATGGCGTGTCTCAGCACGCTCTTTTATGCAGTTTTAAGCTGTTTCCAGCAGTTTTTGGGAGATGCCATTTTGACTACTTTTGCCATACTATAGCCTTGCTTTTTGGGTCATTTTTTCAACATGCCATTTTATGTTGTTTTGGGCCATTTCTGCAACATTCTATGCTATGGCGTGTCTCAGCACGCTCTTTTATGCAGTTTTAAGCTGTTTCCAGCAGTTTTTGGGAGATGCCATTTTTGACCATTTTTGCCATACTATAGCCTTGCTTTTTTGGTCATTTTTTCAACATGCCATTTTATGTTGTTTTGGGCCATTTCTGCAACATTCTATGCTATGGCGTGTCTCAGCACGCTCTTTTATGCAGTTTTAAGCTGTTTTCAGCAGTTTTGGGAGATGCCATTTTGACAACTTTTGCCATACTATAGCCTTGCTTTTTGGGTCATTTTTCAACATGTCATTTTATGTTGTTTTGGGCCATTTCTGCAACATTCTATGCTATGGTGTGTCTCAGCACGCTCTTTTATGCAGTTTTAAGCTGTTTCCAGCAGTTTTTGGGAGATGCCATTTTGACAACTTTTGCCATACTATAGCCTTGCTTTTTGGGTCATTTTTCAACATGCCATTTTATGTTGTTTTGGGCCATTTCTGCAACATTCTATGCTATGGCGTGTCTCAGCACGCTCTTTTATGCAGTTTTAAGCTGTTTCCAGCAGTTTTTGGAGATGCCATTTTTGACAACTTTTGCCATACTATAGCCTTGCTTTTTGGGTCATTTTTCAACATGCCATTTTATGTTGTTTTGGGCCATTTCTGCAACATTCTATGCTATGGCGTGTCTCAGCACGCTCTTTTATGCAGTTTTAAGCTGTTTCCAGCAGTTTTTGGGAGATGCCATTTTTGACCATTTTTGCCATACTATAGCCTTGCTTTTTGGGTCATTTTTTCAACATGCCATTTTATGTTGTTTTGGGCCATTTCTGCAACATTCTATGCTATGGCGTGTCTCAGCACGCTCTTTTATGCAGTTTTAAGCTGTTTCCAGCAGTTTTTGGGAGATGCCATTTTTGACAACTTTTGCCATACTATAGCCTTGCTTTTTGGGTCATTTTTCAACATGCCATTTTATGTTGTTTTGGGCCATTTCTGCAACATTCTATGCTATGGCGTGTCTCAGCACGCTCTTTTATGCAGTTTTAAGCTGTTTCCAGCAGTTTTTGGGAGATGCCATTTTGACAACTTTTGCCATACTATAGCCTTGCTTTTTGGGTCATTTTTCAACATGCCATTTTATGTTGTTTTGGGCCATTTCTGCAACATTCTATGCTATGGCGTGTCTCAGCACGCTCTTTTATGCAGTTTTAAGCTGTTTCCAGCAGTTTTTGGGAGATGCCATTTTGACAACTTTTGCCATACTATAGCCTTGCTTTTTTGGTCATTTTTTCTACATGCCATTTTATGTTGTTTTGGGCCATTTCTGCAACATTCTATGCTATGGCGTGTCTCAGCACGCTCTTTTATGCAGTTTTAAGCTGTTTCCAGCAGTTTTTGGGAGATGCCATTTTGACAACTTTTGCCATACTATAGCCTTGCTTTTTGGGTCATTTTTCAACATGCCATTTTATGTTGTTTTGGGCCATTTCTGCAACATTCTATGCTATGGCGTGTCTCAGCACGCTCTTTTATGCAGTTTTAAGCTGTTTCCAGCAGTTTTTGGGAGATGCCATTTTTGACAACTTTTGCCATACTATAGCCTTGCTTTTTGGTTCATTTTTTCAACATGCCATTTTATGTTGTTTTGGGCCATTTCTGCAACATTCTATGCTATGGCGTGTCTCAGCACGCTCTTTTATGCAGTTTTAAGCTGTTTCCAGCAGTTTTTGGGAGATGCCATTTTTGACAACTTTTGCCATACTATAGCCTTGCTTTTTGGGTCATTTTTTCAACATGCCATTTTATGTTGTTTTGGGCCATTTCTGCAACATTCTATGCTATGGCGTGTCTCAGCACTCTTTTATGCAGTTTTAAGCTGTTTCCAGCAGTTTTTGGGAGATGCCATTTTGACAACTTTTGCCATACTATAGCCTTGCTTTTTGGGTCATTTTTCAACATGCCATTTTATGTTGTTTTGGGCCATTTCTGCAACATTCTATGCTATGGCGTGTCTCAGCACGCTCTTTTATGCAGTTTTAAGCTGTTTCCAGCAGTTTTTGGGAGATGCCATTTTTGACAACTTTTGCCATACTATAGCCTTGCTGTTTGGGTCATTTTTCAACATGCCATTTTATGTTGTTTTGGGCCATTTCTGCAACTTTCTATGCTATGGCGTGTCTCAGCACGCTCTTTTATGCAGTTTTAAGCTGTTTCCAGCAGTTTTTGGGAGATGCCATTTTTGACAACTTTTGCCATACTATAGCCTTGCTTTTTGGTTCTATGCTATGGCGTGTCTCAGCACGCTCTTTTATGCAGTTTTAAGCTGTTTCCAGCAGTTTTTGGGAGATGCCATTTTTGACAACTTTTGCCATACTATAGCCTTGCTTTTTGGGTCATTTTTTCGACATGCCATTTTATGTTGTTTTGGGCTTTTCTGCAACATTCTATGCTATGGCGTGTCTCAGCACGCTCTTTTATGCAGTTTTAAGCTGTTTCCAGCAGTTTTTGGGAGATGCCATTTTGACAACTTTTGCCATACTATAGCCTTGCTTTTTGGGTCATTTTTTCAACATGCCATTTTATGTTGTTTTGGGCCGTTTTTGCAACATTCTATGCTATGGCGTGTCTCAGCACGCTCTTTTATGCAGTTTTAAGCTGTTTCCAGCAGTTTTTGGGAGATGCCATTTTTGACAACTTTTGCCATACTATAGCCTTGCTTTTTGGTTCATTTTTTCAACATGCCATTTTATGTTGTTTTGGGCCATTTCTGCAACATTCTATGCTATGGCGTGTCTCAGCACGCTCTTTTATGCAGTTTTAAGCTGTTTCCAGCAGTTTTTGGGAGATGCCATTTTTGACAACTTTTGCCATACTATAGCCTTGCTTTTTGGGTCATTTTTTCAACATGCCATTTTATGTTGTTTTGGGCCGTTTCTGCAACATTCTATGCTATGGCGTGTCTCAGCACGCTCTTTTATGCAGTTTTAAGCTGTTTCCAGCAGTTTTTGGGAGATGCCATTTTTGACAACTTTTGCCATACTATAGCCTTGCTTTTTGGGTCATTTTTCAACATGCCATTTTATGTTGTTTTGGGCCATTTCTGCAACATTCTATGCTATGGCGTGTCTCAGCACGCTTTTATGCAGTTTTAAGCTGTTTCCAGCAGTTTTGGGAGATTCCACTTTTGACAACTTTTGCCATACTATAGCCTTGCTTTTTGGGTCATTTTTTCAACATGCCATTTTATGTTGTTTTGGGCCGTTTTTGCAACATTCTATGCTATGGCGTGTCTCAGCACGCTCTTTTATGCAGTTTTAAGCTGTTTCCAGCAGTTTTTGGGAGATGCCATTTTTGACCATTTTTGCCATACTATAGCCTTGCTTTTTTGGTCATTTTTTCAACATGCCATTTTATGTTGTTTTGGGCCATTTCTGCAACATTCTATGCTATGGCGTGTCTCAGCACGCTCTTTTATGCAGTTTTAAGCTGTTTCCAGCAGTTTTTGGGAGATGCCATTTTTGACAACTTTTGCCATACTATAGCCTTGCTTTTTGGGTCATTTTTTCAACATGCCATTTTATGTTGTTTTGGGCCATTTCTGCAACATTCTATGCTATGGCGTGTCTCAGCACGCTCTTTTATGCAGTTTTAAGCTGTTTCCAGCAGTTTTTGGGAGATGCCATTTTGACAACTTTTGCCATACTATAGCCTTGCTTTTTGGGTCATTTTTCAACATGCCATTTTATGTTGTTTTGGGCCATTTCTGCAACATTCTATGCTATGGCGTGTCTCAGCACGCTCTTTTATGCAGTTTTAAGCTGTTTCCAGCAGTTTTTGGGAGATGCCATTTTGACAACTTTTGCCATACTATAGCCTTGCTTTTTGGGTCATTTTTCAACATGCCATTTTATGTTGTTTTGGGCCATTTCTGCAACATTCTATGCTATGGCGTGTCTCAGCACGCTCTTTTATGCAGTTTTAAGCTGTTTCCAGCAGTTTTGGGAGATGCCATTTTTGACAACTTTTGCCATACTATAGCCTTGCTTTTTGGGTCATTTTTCAACATGCCATTTTATGTTGTTTTGGGCCATTTCTGCAACATTCTATGCTATGGCGTGTCTCAGCACGCTCTTTTATGCAGTTTTAAGCTGTTTCCAGCAGTTTTTGGGAGATGCCATTTTGACAACTTTTGCCATACTATAGCCTTGCTTTTTGGTTCATTTTTTCAACATGCCATTTTATGTTGTTTTGGGCCATTTCTGCAACATTCTATGCTATGGCGTGTCTCAGCACGCTCTTTTATGCAGTTTTAAGCTGTTTCCAGCAGTTTTTGGGAGATGCCATTTTTGACAACTTTTGCCATACTATAGCCTTGCTTTTTGGGTCATTTTTCAACATGCCATTTTATGTTGTTTTGGGCCATTTCTGCAACATTCTATGCTATGGTGTGTCTCAGCACGCTCTTTTATGCAGTTTTAAGCTGTTTCCAGCAGTTTTGGGAGATGCCATTTTGACAACTTTTGCCATACTATAGCCTTGCTTTTTGGTTCATTTTTTCAACATGCCATTTTATGTTGTTTTGGGCCATTTCTGCAACATTCTATGCTATGGCGTGTCTCAGCACGCTCTTTTATGCAGTTTTAAGCTGTTTCCAGCAGTTTTTGGGAGATGCCATTTTGACAACTTTTGCCATACTATAGCCTTGCTTTTTGGGTCATTTTTCAACATGCCATTTTATGTTGTTTTGGGCCATTTCTGCAACATTCTATGCTATGGCGTGTCTCAGCACGCTCTTTTATGCAGTTTTAAGCTGTTTTCAGCAGTTTTTGGGCGATGCCGTTTTGACAACTTTTGCCATACTATAGCCTTGCTTTTTGGGTCATTTTTCAACATGCCATTTTATGTTGTTTTGGGCCATTTTTGCAACATTCTATGCTATGGCGTGTCTCAGCACGCTCTTTTATGCAGTTTTAAGCTGTTTCCAGCAGTTTTTGGGAGATGCCATTTTTGACAACTTTTGCCATACTATAGCCTTGCTTTTTGGGTCATTTTTTCAACATGCCATTTTATGTTGTTTTGGGCCATTTCTGCAACATTCTATGCTATGGCGTGTCTCAGCACGCTCTTTTATGCAGTTTTAAGCTGTTTCCAGCAGTTTTTGGGAGATGCCATTTTTGACAACTTTTGCCATACTATAGCCTTGCTTTTTGGGTCATTTTTTCAACATGCCATTTTATGTTGTTTTGGGCCATTTCTGCAACATTCTATGCTATGGCGTGTCTCAGCACGCTCTTTTATGCAGTTTTAAGCTGTTTCCAGCAGTTTTTGGGAGATGCCATTTTTGACAACTTTTGCCATACTATAGCCTTGCTTTTTGGGTCATTTTTTCAACATGCCATTTTATGTTGTTTTGGGCCATTTCTGCAACATTCTATGCTATGGCGTGTCTCAGCACGCTCTTTTATGCAGTTTTAAGCTGTTTCCAGCAGTTTTGGGAGATGCCATTTTGACAACTTTTGCCATACTATAGCCTTGCTTTTTGGGTCATTTTTTCAACATGCCATTTTATGTTGTTTTGGGCCATTTCTGCAACATTCTATGCTATGGCGTGTCTCAGCACGCTCTTTTATGCAGTTTTAAGCTGTTTCCAGCAGTTTTGGGAGATGCCATTTTGACAACTTTTGCCATACTATAGCCTTGCTTTTTGGGTCATTTTTTCAACATGCCATTTTATGTTGTTTTGGGCCATTTCTGCAACATTCTATGCTATGGCGTGTCTCAGCACGCTCTTTTATGCAGTTTTAAGCTGTTTCCAGCAGTTTTTGGGAGATGCCATTTTTGACAACTTTTGCCATACTATAGCCTTGCTTTTTGGGTCATTTTTTCAACATGCCATTTTATGTTGTTTTGGGCCGTTTCTGCAACATTCTATGCTATGGCGTGTCTCAGCACGCTCTTTTATGCAGTTTTAAGCTGTTTCCAGCAGTTTTTGGGAGATGCCATTTTTGACAACTTTTGCCATACTATAGCCTTGCTTTTTGGTTCATTTTTTCAACATGCCATTTTATGTTGTTTTGGGCCATTTCTGCAACATTCTATGCTATGGCGTGTCTCAGCACGCTCTTTTATGCAGTTTTAAGCTGTTTCCAGCAGTTTTTGGGAGATGCCATTTTTGACAACTTTTGCCATACTATAGCCTTGCTTTTTGGGTCATTTTTCAACATGCCATTTTATGTTGTTTTGGGCCATTTCTGCAACATTCTATGCTATGGCGTGTCTCAGCACGCTCTTTTATGCAGTTTTAAGCTGTTTCCAGCAGTTTTTGGGAGATGCCATTTTTGACAACTTTTGCCATACTATAGCCTTGCTTTTTGGGTCATTTTTTCAACATGCCATTTTATGTTGTTTTGGGCCATTTCTGCAACATTCTATGCTATGGCGTGTCTCAGCACGCTCTTTTATGCAGTTTTAAGCTGTTTTCAGCAGTTTTTGGGAGATGCCGTTTTGACAACTTTTGCCATACTATAGCCTTGCTTTTTGGTTCATTTTTTCAACATGCCATTTTATGTTGTTTTGGGCCATTTCTGCAACATTCTATGCTATGGCGTGTCTCAGCACGCTCTTTTATGCAGTTTTAAGCTGTTTCCAGCAGTTTTTGGGAGATGCCATTTTTGACAACTTTTGCCATACTATAGCCTTGCTTTTTGGGTCATTTTTTCAACATGCCATTTTATGTTGTTTTGGGCCATTTCTGCAACATTCTATGCTATGGCGTGTCTCAGCACGCTCTTTTATGCAGTTTTAAGCTGTTTCCAGCAGTTTTTGGGAGATGCCATTTTTGACAACTTTTGCCATACTATAGCCTTGCTTTTTGGGTCATTTTTTCAACATGCCATTTTATGTTGTTTTGGGCCGTTTCTGCAACATTCTATGCTATGGCATGTCTCAGCACGCTCTTTTATGCAGCTTTAAGCTGTTTCCAGCAGTTTTTGGGAGATGCCATTTTTGACAACTTTTGCCATACTATAGCCTTGCTTTTTGGGTCATTTTTCAACATGCCATTTTATGTTGTTTTGGGCCATTTCTGCAACATTCTATGCTATGGCGTGTCTCAGCACGCTTTTATGCAGTTTTAAGCTGTTTCCAGCAGTTTTTGGGAGATGCCATTTTGACAACTTTTGCCATACTATAGCCTTGCTTTTTGGGTCATTTTTCAACATGCCATTTTATGTTGTTTTGGGCCATTTCTGCAACATTCTATGCTATGGCGTGTCTCAGCACGCTCTTTTATGCAGTTTTAAGCTGTTTCCAGCAGTTTTTGGGAGATGCCATTTTGACAACTTTTGCCATACTATAGCCTTGCTTTTTGGGTCATTTTTTCAACATGCCATTTTATGTTGTTTTGGGCCATTTCTGCAACATTCTATGCTATGGCGTGTCTCAGCACGCTTTTATGCAGTTTTAAGCTGTTTTCAGCAGTTTTTGGGAGATGCCATTTTTGACAACTTTTGCCATACTATAGCCTTGCTTTTTGGGTCATTTTTTCAACATGCCATTTTATGTTGTTTTGGGCCATTTCTGCAACATTCTATGCTATGGCGTGTCTCAGCACGCTCTTTTATGCAGTTTTAAGCTGTTTCCAGCAGTTTTTGGGAGATGCCATTTTTGACAACTTTTGCCATACTATAGCCTTGCTTTTTGGGTCATTTTTCAACATGCCATTTTATGTTGTTTTGGGTCGTTTTTGCAACATTCTATGCTATGGCGTGTCTCAGCACGCTCTTTTATGCAGTTTTAAGCTGTTTCCAGCAGTTTTTGGGAGATGCCATTTTTGACCATTTTTGCCATACTATAGCCTTGCTTTTTGGGTCATTTTTTCAACATGCCATTTTATGTTGTTTTAATGCTTTTTGCAACATTCTATGCTATGGCGTGTCTCAGCACGCTTCTTTTATGCAGTTTTAAGCTGTTTCCAGCAGTTTTGGGAGATGCCATTTTGACAACTTTTGCCATACTATAGCCCTTGCTTTTTGGGTCATTTTTTCAACATGCCATTTTATGTTGTTTTGGGCCATTTTTGCAACATTCTATGCTATGGCGTGTCTCAGCACGCTGTTTTATGCAGTTTTAAGCTGTTTCCAGCAGTTTTGGGAGATGCCATTTTGACAACTTTTGCCATACTATAGCCTTGCTTTTTGGGTCATTTTTTCAACATGCCATTTTATGTTGTTTTAATGCTTTCTGCAACATTCTATGCTATGGCGTGTCTCAGCACGCTCTTTTATGCAGTTTTAAGCTGTTTCCAGCAGTTTTTGGGAGATGCCATTTTTGACAACTTTTGCCATACTATAGCCTTGCTTTTTGGGTCATTTTTTCAACATGCCATTTTATGTTGTTTTGGGCCGTTTTTGCAACATTCTATGCTATGGCGTATTTCAGCACGCTCTTTTATGCAGTTTTAAGCTGTTTTCAGCAGTTTTTGGGAGATGCCATTTTTGACCATTTTTGCCATACTATAGCCTTGCTTTTTGGTTCATTTTTTTCAACATGCCATTTTATGTTGTTTTAGGCCATTTCTGCAACATTCTATGCTATGGCGTGTCTCAGCACGCTCTTTTATGCAGTTTTAAGCTGTTTCCAGCAGTTTTTGGGAGATGCCATTTTTGACAACTTTTGCCATACTATAGCCTTGCTTTTTGGGTCATTTTTTCAACATGCCATTTTATGTTGTTTTGGGCCATTTCTGCAACATTCTATGCTATGGCGTGTCTCAGCACGCTCTTTTATGCAGTTTTAAGCTGTTTCCAGCAGTTTTTGGGAGATGCCATTTTTGACAACTTTTGCCATACTATAGCCTTGCTTTTTGGGTCATTTTTTCAACATGCCATTTTATGTTGTTTTGGGCCATTTCTGCAACATTCTATGCTATGGCGTGTCTCAGCACGCTCTTTTATGCAGTTTTAAGCTGTTTCCAGCAGTTTTTGGGAGATGCCATTTTTGACAACTTTTGCCATACTATAGCCTTGCTTTTTGGGTCATTTTTTCAACATGCCATTTTATGTTGTTTTGGGCCGTTTTTGCAACATTCTATGCTATGGCGTGTCTCAGCACGCTCTTTTATGCAGTTTTAAGCTGTTTCCAGCAGTTTTTGGGAGATGCCATTTTTGACAACTTTTGCCATACTATAGCCTTGCTTTTTGGGTCATTTTTTCAACATGCCATTTTATGTTGTTTTGGGTCGTTTTTGCAACATTCTATGCTATGGCGTGTCTCAGCACGCTCTTTTATGCAGTTTTAAGCTGTTTCCAGCAGTTTTTGGGAGATGCCATTTTTGACCATTTTTGCCATACTATAGCCTTGCTTTTTGGGTCATTTTTTCGACATGCCATTTTATGTTGTTTTGGGCCATTTTTGCAACATTCTATGCTATGGCGTGTCTCAGCACGCTCTTTTATGCAGTTTTAAGCTGTTTTCAGCAGTTTTTGGGAGAGGCCATTTTTGACAACTTTTGCCATACTATAGCCTTGCTTTTTGGTTCATTTTTTCGACATGCCATTTTATGTTGTTTTGGGCCATTTCTGCAACATTCTATGCTATGGTGTGTCTCAGCACGCTCTTTTATGCAGTTTTAAGCTGTTTCCAGCAGTTTTTGGGAGATGCCATTTTTGACAACTTTTGCCATACTATAGCCTTGCTTTTTGGTTCATTTTTTCAACATGCCATTTTATGTTGTTTTGGGCCATTTCTGCAACATTCTATGCTATGGCGTGTCTCAGCACGCTCTTTTATGTAGTTTTAAGCTGTTTCCAGCAGTTTTTGGGAGATGCCATTTTTGACAACTTTTGCCATACTATAGCCTTGCTTTTTGGTTCATTTTTTCAACATGCCATTTTATGTTGTTTTGGGCCATTTCTGCAACATTCTATGCTATGGCGTGTCTCAGCACGCTCTTTTATGCAGTTTTAAGCTGTTTCCAGCAGTTTTTGGGAGATGCCATTTTTGACAACTTTTGCCATACTATAGCCTTGCTTTTTGGGTCATTTTTTCAACATGCCATTTTATGTTGTTTTTGGCCATTTCTGCAACATTCTATGCTATGGCGTGTCTCAGCACGCTCTTTTATGCAGTTTTAAGCTGTTTTCAGCAGTTTTTGGGAGATGCCGTTTTTGACAACTTTTGCCATACTATAGCCTTGCTTTTTGGTTCATTTTTTCAACATGCCATTTTATGTTGTTTTGGGCCATTTCTGCAACATTCTATGCTATGGCGTGTCTCAGCACGCTCTTTTATGCAGTTTTAAGCTGTTTCCAGCAGTTTTTGGGAGATGCCATTTTTGACAACTTTTGCCATACTATAGCCTTGCTTTTTGGGTCATTTTTTCAACATGCCATTTTATGTTGTTTTGGGTCGTTTTTGCAACATTCTATGCTATGGCGTGTCTCAGCACGCTCTTTTATGCAGTTTTAAGCTGTTTCCAGCAGTTTTTGGGAGATGCCATTTTTGACCATTTTTGCCATACTATAGCCTTGCTTTTTGGGTCATTTTTTCAACATGCCATTTTATGTTGTTTTAATGCTTTTTGCAACATTCTATGCTATGGCGTGTCTCAGCACGCTCTTTTATGTAGTTTTAAGCTGTTTCCAGCAGCTTTTGGGAGATGCCATTTTTGACAACTTTTGCCATACTATAGCCTTGCTTTTTGGGTCATTTTTTCAACATGCCATTTTATGTTGTTTTAATGCTTTCTGCAACATTCTATGCTATGGCGTGTCTCAGCACGCTTTTTATGCAGTTTTAAGCTGTTTCCAGCAGTTTTGGGAGATGCCATTTTTGACAACTTTTGCCATACTATAGCCTTGCTTTTTGGTTCATTTTTTCAACATGCCATTTTATGTTGTTTTGGGCCATTTCTGCAACATTCTATGCTATGGCGTATTTGAGCACGCTCTTTTATGCAGTTTTAAGCTGTTTTCAGCAGTTTTTGGGAGATGCCATTTTTGACCATTTTTGCCATACTATAGCCTTGCTTTTTGGGTCATTTTTTCAACATGCCATTGTGTGTTGTTTTGGGCTGTTTTTGCAACATTCTATGCTATGGTGTGTCTCAGCACGCTCTTTTATGCAGTTTTAAGCTGTTTCCAGCAGTTTTTGGGAGATGCCATTTTTGACAACTTTTGCCATACTATAGCCTTGCTTTTTGGGTCATTTTTTCAACATGCCATTTTATGTTGTTTTGGGCCGTTTCTGCAACATTCTATGCTATGGTGTGTCTCAGCACGCTCTTTTATGCAGTTTTAAGCTGTTTCCAGCAGTTTTTGGGAGATGCCATTTTTGACAACTTTTGCCATACTATAGCCTTGCTTTTTGGTTCATTTTTTCAACATGCCATTTTATGTTGTTTTGGGCCATTTCTGCAACATTCTATGCTATGGCGTGTCTCAGCACGCTCTTTTATGCAGTTTTAAGCTGTTTCCAGCAGTTTTTGGGAGATGCCATTTTTGACAACTTTTGCCATACTATAGCCTTGCTTTTTGGGTCATTTTTTCAACATGCCATTTTATGTTGTTTTGGGCCATTTCTGCAACATTCTATGCTATGGCGTGTCTCAGCACGCTCTTTTATGCAGTTTTAAGCTGTTTTCAGCAGTTTTTGGGAGATGCCATTTTTGACAACTTTTGCCATACTATAGCCTTGCTTTTTGTGTCATTTTTTCAACATGCCATTTTATGTTGTTTTGGGCCATTTCTGCAACATTCTATGCTATGGCGTGTCTCAGCACGCTCTTTTATGCAGTTTTAAGCTGTTTCCAGCAGTTTTTGGGAGATGCCATTTTTGACAACTTTTGCCATACTATAGCCTTGCTTTTTGTGTCATTTTTTCAACATGCCATTTTATGTTGTTTTGGGCCATTTCTGCAACATTCTATGCTATGGCGTGTCTCAGCACGCTCTTTTATGCAGTTTTAAGCTATTTCCAGCAGTTTTTGGGAGATGCCATTTTTGACAACTTTTGCCATACTATAGCCTTGCTTTTTGGGTCATTTTTTCAACATGCCATTTTATGTTGTTTTGGGCCGTTTTTGCAACATTCTATGCTATGGCGTATTTCAGCACGCTCTTTTATGCAGTTTTAAGCTGTTTTCAGCAGTTTTTGGGAGATGCCATTTTTGACCATTTTTGCCATACTATAGCCTTGCTTTTTGGGTCATTTTTTCAACATGCCATTTTATGTTGTTTTGGGCCATTTCTGCAACATTCTATGCTATGGCGTGTCTCAGCACGCTCTTTTATGCAGTTTTAAGCTGTTTCCAGCAGTTTTTGGGAGATGCCATTTTTGACAACTTTTGCCATACTATAGCCTTGCTTTTTGGGTCATTTTTTCAACATGCCATTTTATGTTGTTTTGGGCCGTTTCTGCAACATTCTATGCTATGGCGTGTCTCAGCACGCTCTTTTATGCAGTTTCAAGCTGTTTCCAGCAGTTTTTGGGAGATGCCATTTTTGACAACTTTTGCCATACTATAGCCTTGCTTTTTGGTTCATTTTTTCAACATGCCATTTTATGTTGTTTTGGGCCGTTTCTGCAACATTCTATGCTATGGCGTGTCTCAGCACGCTCTTTTATGCAGTTTCAAGCTGTTTCCAGCAGTTTTTGGGAGATGCCATTTTTGACAACTTTTGCCATACTATAGCCTTGCTTTTTGTGTCATTTTTTCAACATGCCATTTTATGTTGTTTTGGGCCATTTCTGCAACATTCTATGCTATGGCGTGTCTCAGCACGCTCTTTTATGCAGTTTTAAGCTGTTTCCAGCAGTTTTTGGGAGATGCCATTTTTGACAACTTTTGCCATACTATAGCCTTGCTTTTTGGGTCATTTTTTCAACATGCCATTTTATGTTGTTTTAATGCTTTCTGCAACATTCTATACTATGGCGTGTCTCAGCACGCTCTTTTATGCAGTTTTAAGCTGTTTCCAGCAGTTTTTGGGAGATGCCATTTTTGACAACTTTTGCCATACTATAGCCTTGCTTTTTGGGTCATTTTTTCAACATGCCATTTTATATTGTTTTTGGCCGTTTTTGCAACATTCTATGCTATGGTGTGTCTCAGCACGCTCTTTTATGCAGTTTTAAGCTGTTTCCAGCAGTTTTTGGGAGATGCCATTTTTGACAACTTTTGCCATACTATAGCCTTGCTTTTTGTGTCATTTTTTCAACATGCCATTTTATGTTGTTTTGGGCCATTTCTGCAACATTCTATGCTATGGTGTGTCTCAGCACGCTCTTTTATGCAGTTTTAAGCTGTTTTCAGCAGTTTTTGGGAGATGCCATTTCTGACAACTTTTGCCATACTATAGCCTTGCTTTTTGGGTCATATTTTCAACATGCCATTTTATGTTGTTTTGGGCCGTTTCCGTAACATTCTATGCTATGGCGTGTCTCACCACGCTCTTTTATGCAGTTTCAAGCTGTTTTCAGCAGTTTTTGGGAGATGCCATTTTTGACAACTTTTGCCATACTATAGCCTTGCTTTTTGGGTCATTTTTTCGACATGCCATTTTATGTTGTTTCGGGCCATTTTTGCAACATTCTATGCTATGGCGTATTTCAGCACGCTGTTTTATGCAGTTTTAAGCTGTTTTCAGCAGTTTTTGGGAGATGCCATTTTTGACCATTTTTGCCATACTATAGCCTTGCTGTTTGGGTCATTTTTTCGACATGCCATTTTATGTTGTTTTGGGCCATTTCTGCAACATTCTATGCTATGGCGTATTTCAGCACGCTGTTTTATGCAGTTTTAAGCTGTTTTCAGCAGTTTTTGGGAGATGCCATTTTTGACAACTTTTGCCATACTATAGCCTTGCTTTTTGGGTCATTTTTTCAACATGCCATTTTATGTTGTTTTGGGCCGTTTTTGCAACATTCTATGCTATGGCGTGTCTCAGCACGCTCTTTTATGCAATTTTAAGCTGTTTCCAGCAGTTTTTGGGAGATGCCATTTTTGACAACTTTTGCCATACTATAGCCTTGCTTTTTTGTTCATTTTTTTCAACATGCCATTTTATGTTGTTTTGGGCCATTTCTGCAACATTCTATGCTATGGCGTGTCTCAGCACGCTCTTTTATGCAGTTTTAAGCTGTTTCCAGCAGTTTTTGGGAGATGCCATTTTTGACAACTTTTGCCATACTATAGCTTTGCTTTTTGGGTCATTTCTTCGACATGCCATTTTATGTTGTTTTCGGCTGTTTTTGCAACATTCTATGCTAGCAAGGCTACAGTATGGCAAAAATTGTCAAAAAATGACATCTCCCAAAAGATGCTGAAAACAACTGAAATCTGAATAAAATGGTACGCTGAGACACACACAATGTTGCAAAAACATCCCAGCTGAAAACTGCAGTGTGCTGAGATACGCCGTAGCATGGAATGTTCCAAAAAGGGCGAAAAACAAAATAAAATGGCACATCGAAAAAAGCAAGGCTATCCATCCATCTATCTTCTACTGCTTATCCGGGGTCGGGTCGTGGGGGCAGCACTCTAAGCAGGGAAGCCCAGACTTCCCTTTACCCGGCCACTTCGTCCAGCTTTTCCTGGGGGATCCCGAAGCATTCCCAGGCCAGCTGGGAGACATAGTCTCTCCAGTGTGTCTTGGGTCTTCCCCGGGGTCTCCTACTGGTAGGACGTGCCCTGAACACCTTACCAGGGAGGGGTCCAGCAGGCATCCTTATTAGATTCCCGAGCCACCTCAATTGGCTCTTCTCAACGCGGAGGAGCAGCGGCTCCACTCCGAGCTCCTCCAGGATGACAGGGCTTCTCACCCTATCTCTAAGGGAGAGCCCAGCCACCCTACGGAGGAAGCTCATTTCAGCCGCTTGTACCCACGATCTTGTTTTTTCGGTGACTACCCAAAGCTTGTGACCAAAGGTGAGGGTAGGAATGAAGAACGTCCAGTAAATCGAGAGCTTTGCCTTTCGGCTCAGCTGCCTCTTCACCATGACCGATCGGTGCAGAGTCCGCATTACTGCAGATGCCGCACCACACCTGTCAATCTCCCGCTCAATCCTTCCCTCACTTGTGAACAAGAGCTCAAGATACCTAAACTCTTCCACTTGGGGCAGGATCTCCTCCCCGATCTGGGCACTCCACCCTTTTCCGGCTGAGAACCATGGCCTTGGATTCGGAGGTGCTGATTCTCATCCCGGCCGCTTCACACTCGGCTGCAAATCGATCCAGTGAGAGCTGAAGGTCACGGCCTGATGAAGCTAACAGGACCACATCATCTGCAAAAAGCAGCGACCCAATCCTGAGGTCACCAAACCAGGCCCCCTCAACACCCTGGCTGCGCCCATAAATTCTGCCTGAATCGGTGACAAAGGGCAGCCCTGGTGAAGTCCAACCCTCACTGGAAACAAGTCAGACTTACTGCCGGCAATGCGGACCAAGCCCCGGCACAGGTCATACAGGGAACGGACGGCCCGTAGCAGGGGGTCCGATACCCCATACTCCCAGAGAACCCCCCACAGGACTCCCCAAGGGAGGCAATAAGTATTGCCACCCCTGCCCGGCGCCTCTCACAGGTGGCAACTCCAGAGTGGAAGAGAGTCCAACCCCTCTCGAGAAGACTGGTTCTGGAGCCCATGTTATGTGTTGAGATGAGGCCGACTACATCTAGTCGGAATTTCTCAACCTCGCACACCAGCTCAGGCTTCTTCCCCATCAGAGAGGTGACATTCCACGTCCTCGGAGCTAGCTTCAGCAGCCGAGGATCGGACCGCCAAGGTCCCCGCCTTCGGCTGCTGCCCAACTCATATTGCACCCAACCCCTTTGGCCCCTCCTATGGGTGGTGAACCCAAATTGTCAAAAATGACATATCCTAAAAACAGCTGAGAACTGCATGAAAGAGCTTTCTGAGACATGCCATAGCATAGCATGTTGCAAAAATGGCCAAAAATACCATAATATGGCATGGTGAAAAGATTCCCCAGAAGAAAGGCTATAGTATGGCATAAAATGTCAAAAATGACATGTCCCAAATACAGCTGAAAACTGCATAAAATAGTATGCTGAAACACGTCATAGCATAGAATAATGCAAAACGGCTAAAAATACCATAATATGGCATGTCAAAAAAAAAGACCAAGGAATACTAAGTATGTCGAAAAATGTCAAAATATGACATGTCGAAAAAACTGCTGAAAACCACATAGTATAGCATGTCATATTATCGTGATTTTCACGATAATATGATTTTCATCAAAATGATGAAAACATCATAGTATAGTATGTCGACCGAAATGATGAGAAAAACGTCGTAGTATAGTATGTTGTCTGAAATGTCACAGAAAACTATCATAGTAGAATATGGAAAAAAATGTCATAAAAATCCCCAAAGAGAAGTCAAGGAGAAGATAATTTCCTTCTCTTTTAGATTTTTTAATAACACATTTCAATTGCAACAGCCATCAGAGTTTCTTCTAACAGGTAAAAATCATCAAAAAACTAACGAAAAAAAAAGAAACTTTTTTTTGTTGTTTTATATTCCAAACACTGTTTCTTGGCTATGGCCCTAAATTAAAACAAATAAAACCCTTACACAGTGAGCAGATATTATATTCAACACATTATTCTTCAAACAAATTATAAAAATAGATTTAGCATTTTCAAATACATATTTACAGTATTAAACATATATCATAATGGTCACAGTAACGGAGAGGGGGATAGGGAAGGGAAACAACTTTTCATTCATCGTGGCAATGAGGTCCAGCTTGTTATGTGTCAGCGACTGCATGTGTGTGTCTTTGTAGTGTGTGTACGGACCATTAGTGTTTGCTCGGATATGTTAACATGTGCGTGATAACATCTGTAAGGACATATGAGAATATTTAATTTAACAAACCAGTTACGGAGGGAGGAGGAGAGTACAAGGAAGAACAAAAAACTTATTTTGTACCAAATACAAACCAGTTACAATATTCCCGTCAAAAATGGTGGTGCCTTTTAGTGTGAAAATGTATGCTAATAAAATAATGTCCCCATAAACTTCCTCCTGTATTGAAATAGGACAGAAAAGGCAAGGGGCCAACCACTGTACAGAGAGAATTCTGGGAGTTATCAGGGGAAAAAGTGCAACAACGTAGTATGGCAGAGCATGATATCAACAGCAACATAAATATACCATGATTTAACAGCTACAAAAACATGACATTCTGTAATACTGTAGCCGTACTGCAACACACCCGCTGTAATGTATACAGCAAATCCAATGATAATGGACCTAAAATTAACTGTACTAACTCCAGTGTTCAAGAATACACAGATACTGTGTGCTGACAGTGAAAACCCTCCAGTGTTCCTCTCCCTTCCTGTTTTAAAAAAAAACCCCAAATTGTTTAGGTATAAACTCAGAGTCCTAAAATAATTCAACAAAATAGAAACAAAACAAGAAGAGACAACCGCTTTGCTTAATTTTTTTTTTTTAGTTTTTTTAGTTAAATAAACCCCTTTGACCTCCTTTCTGCGGAGGTTCAGTCTGTAAACATAAATAAATATGGATAAATATCTGAAACAGGCCATCTTCCAGAGTTGGCCTGTGCTCTGTACAGAGAATTAAACACGGTAGTGAGAGAGGCTTTGGAGAGGAGGATTATGATACCAAGACAAAATCCTGCAGACGAAAGGGAAAATTAGATGTTTTAAATGCAAAAACAGACGGAGAGAAAAGAGGGGAAAAAAGAACCAATTGAAAGTAGCAAAACAGACGACAACCACCAAATTAATGAACAATCAAACACACGTTGCACCCTTTACAATTGTATCCTGCACCTTTTGTTTAACCATCAGTAGCTCCAGAGAAAAAAAGAATCAGGTTCATGTTCCTGAAAGTATAGTATGCCATCAGCTGCGTTCATCCTGTCAGCACACTTTATATACTGTATATAAGACTATACTGTATGCTAGCCCTGTTGGTGTAGCCTTTGTTGAGGCCTTGTCCAACTCCTCTAACCTCACTTTTCCTGGACGCTTGACATGGGACAGCACAGTCTTCTTAAGCTACTGCTGCCATGTTTAATCTTCAGAATTGTTTTGTTGTCATCTGATATGAGATCAGCTCCGACGTACAATGATATGACTCTGTATCTTTGTAGTAAATCAGCTGTGCAAGTTCTGATGGGAGAGTAATTTGATCCATGGCCAGTAAAATAGTTCCTGGCTTTGACGACATATTGTTTTTGAAGTGAAACACTGTTGTGGTAAGGGGAAATTTTCCCCAAAATGTAAATGTTTCTTTGAGCACTTGTCCATAACCGTTGTGTTTACGGCAGCGGCTCAGAGGTTAGCTTCAGACAGAGCCCTGTCCTGCTAGAGACAATATTTCATTTGTCTTTACACACTGATCCAGAACCACTGAGATGGAGCTGAAACAGTTATTGAAGTGCAGATGGAGGTCACGAAAACAAGTCAGGTGACATCACTCTTCTGCTATGCCCCCATCGCGACAAGAACGCTGCTCGTGTCTGAGGGCATTTGTAGAAAAAAGGAAGGAAGGAATCAAGGAGGGCATGAGAAAAGTGTGGGACGTGGAGTAGATAGAGTGCAGTTAGCTGAAAGATCTACTCTTCTTTCCTTAAGTTTAGAAGAGCTCTCTCTCTCCTCTTCTCCACCCCATCACCCACCTGCACACGTGTGGGTCTGCAGCAGCAGTGTGAGAGTAGGCGTGTTAACTGTTTGTTAAACCTGCACACCACGGCCGTGCATTTGGATGACCTGGGCTCTAAGGGTCTGGATGGCAGCAAGAATCAGCTTCTGGTGATCAAGAGAAGTAATGCCAAGGCTCAGTACATCTCTGTGGACACAGAAATGAGAAGATTAGTGAAAAAGATAATCTATGTCATTGGCTGGGGTGAGCGACTCCATTAACACAGAAAAATGTCACAGTATAGTATGTCTTCCTAAATCCTGAAAAAATGTCATAATATAGTAAGTCGTCCGAAATGATAAGAAAAACGTCATAGTACAGTAAGTCAAACGAAATCATGAAAAAAAAGTCAAAGTATATTATGTCATTTGAAATTGGAGGACAAAGACATTGTGTTCGGATCAGCAGAAGAAGCAGCTAAATTTTCGGCCCAAAATAAGACCTAGTGGGACTTCCACTGGTTGCCTTCAGAAGCGTCATCTCAGTCGAAAAGTAATGTCCGTGAGTACTGTTACTGTGGATATTTCTATTTACAGGCCTACATATAACGCTGTGATTTAAGGACATGCAATGCTATATATGGCTTGTTTTTGAGCGCTACAATGACATTCTTTTTTTGACTGTACTTTTTTGAGGATCCAATCTTTACTCTTATCTATGAATGAGGTGGGCTTGGGTTACCCTATATGAAACTGTGTTACTCGGCTCCCCAGTTAAGACAGCAGAAACAATGGTTTACCCTGTGCATGGGTCAGAATAGCAAACAGCGATGTCTCACCTTTGGATTTAGGTTATGCCGTTTACTGTAGAGTGAAAAATCTTAGGAGACTCACAAACAACCCATTTGCACTCAATTTGGTGTGAATTTGAGACTGTGCATACATTTCTGAATTTCTCCTTACTGTCTCATATGGAAGAATCCAGAATTGCCTTCCATATTTTTTGATAACATCTCTAAACAGTGGGCAGAAAAAGGCTTCATAACATTTGCCAGTTTGTATGATAATGTAACTCTTCTTTCATTTAATCAGATCAAGGAAAAATATGACGTACCTACATCACAGTTCCTCAGATTTCTGCAATTAAGAAGTTTTCTACTCAGCAGACATCGGAAGAACCAAAGCCATCGGTAACAGAGAAGATACTAAGACAATCAGCAAAGTCAAATAAACTCATGACTAAACTCTGCCAAGGTCTGCTAGAGGCGTACACAGAGGACACCCAGGCTACAATGAAAAAATGGGAAGTTGACCTCAAGGAAGGCATTGAGGTGGAAGAGTGGCCACAGATCTGTGTCAGTGTTCGGTCTGGATCATACAATTGGAGACACAAACTTTTACAATTTAAGATTCTCCATAGAACATATTATACTCCTGAATAATACAAAACTGAATACTAAGCACTCAGAAATGTCCTTTTTATGCTAGAGGTGCAAAAGACACAAAGAAACCTTAATTCATATGCTATGGTCTTGCTGTAAACTTAACCCTTTCTAGGAGAAAATATTTTCTCTTACCTCAATGATCTTGAAAATCAATCTAAAGCCCTGTGTACGTCACTGCCTACTTGGGAGCTTTAGTTCTGGGAACTGCTATCAAGGTAAGTTCTGTAATCTTGCCTTTATAGCCGCCAAAAAATGTATTACTTTAAACTGGAAAGTCCCCCCCAACATTGTCCCAGTGGAGGGCAGAGCTGTCCGAAATGATGAAAAAACGTCATAGTTTAGCCTGTCGTCTGAAATTATGAAAAAAGTAGTAGTAGTATAGTATGTAGACCGAAATCATGAAAAAAAAATCATCATATAGTATGTCATCCAAAATGATGAAAAATGTCATATTATAGTATGTCACTTGAAATAATGAAGAAACGTCATAGTACAGTGTGTCATCAAAAATCATGAAAAACATCATAGTATAACGTGTCCTCAAAAGTCATCAAATCAAAGAACGTCATACTAAAGTGTCGTAAAAAATGATCAACCTCATAATATACCATGTAGCCAAATATTATCTAAAAAAGTCATAGTATCATATGTTCTCTAAAACCATGAAAACACGTCATACTATAGTATGTCATAAAAAAATCGCAACAAAAACCAGTGTTTTCAAAAATGATTAAAAAAACTCATAGTGCCTTCCATACAAAGTTATGATTAGACATCACAGTGTTGTATGTTGTCACAAGTCATGAAAAAACGTCATAATGTCATCCAAAATCATGAAAAAACTCCATAGTATAGTATGTTGTCAAAACTAATCAAAAAATGCCGTAGTAACATATGTTGTCAAAAGTCTTGAACAGACGTCAGTGTCATATGTCGTCAAAAATCAAGAAAAAACGTAAAGATATCATAGTATATTATGTTGTCAAAAATCACCAAAACACTATATAGGATGTCGTCAAAAATCATGATAAAACTTCATAGTATAGCACGCTGCAAAAATGAAAAAAATGTCATAGCATGGCATGTCATCCAAAACCTTGAAAGGAAAGTCATACTACAATATCTCTTCCAAAAACATGAAAAATATGTCATGGTATAGTGAGTTGTCCAAAATCTTAAAAAAATTAAGTCAAAGCATGACGTCCAAAATCTTGAATTAAAGTCAGAGTAAAATATGCAGTCGAAAATCAATTCCTTACACTCTTAAACCAATTTTTTTTATTCAGTTTATTACATACGACAAAAAGAGAAGCAGATCCCAAATCCCCAATTGAGAAGCTAGAACCAGAGATGTGATTATTGCTTAAAAAATTACAATTATTAGAATTGTTCCTATCTTTTTTGTTTAATAACTAATTGTCTCAGCCTTTTTCCCAATGCCCCTGTCATTTTAAGACTCCAAGGGTTAGCAGAATTTATCTTATCTAATTTATTTATCTTCTCTGATAGTCAATAATTTAAAAAAAACAATATCAAGCAACGAGTGGACATTTCCCCCAAATAATTTATGTTTTCAAATAGTAAATTGTGTTATTGATGTTCTGTTATCTCACTTAACCACCATCTCTAAAACAGAGTTGTATAAAGACACTCACTGCACAGTCATTCGTGCCACAGACTCCAAGTAGCAGTATCCTGCAGCGGTGAAGTTGTCCTTGTATCGTCCCATGTCCACTGCGTCCAGCCACTCTCCCACTGAGTTAAAGGATGGGAAGGAGGGCAGAGGCCTCTCTGCGAGCGTAATGGATGAACTCAGGGTTCTAGAGGTGAAGAAATAAGGTTGGTTTTGTGGAGATAAAAAAAGCCATTTTACTAAGCCAATACATTTCCAAATCGTACCTGCGCGCCAATGTGGAGGAACCAATGCCATCAGGGGAGCGGATGCTTTTGCTGAGGGCTGAGTGGATCTGGCTGAAGCTGGGCCTCTCCGTCCTCTCCTTCTGCCAACAGTCCAGCATCAGCTGATGGAGATGCGGAGGGCAGTTAACTGGAGCCGGCAGCCTGAAACCGTCCTCGATGGCCTTTATCACCTACAGGACATGCAGAGGACAGAAAACAGTGATATCACGTTTGAACATTTGGAAGTAGTGTTGTGATTTCTCCAGTACCTATACTATAATTAGATGAATTCCCAAAGGGCATGTGTGTGACTGGAAGGGCAGAATGAAGGAAGTGAATAAAAAAAAGTTTTGTCCTACTTTAAAAAGTTGAGTAAGGAAATTAAAACCTTTTTTTTTCTTTACAGTGGCTTAGTTGCCAAGAATAGAAGCTTTTGGACAGTACAGGTCCTACACGGATAAATAAGTGCTGCTGCTTTCATTTTCCCTTGTCACTAATTACACCACGTACAGAGTTCCATTGTGTTGTTTTGTTTTTGGGTAATTGAACTTATTTTGGGGCTTTCGAGCACCTTGCAAGCCCGCACCAACTGCAAAATAAACAGAATTTCACAGATTTATATTGCTGACCTAAACAATATGAGTTGAATACAAATCTGCAGTAATGTTCTGAAAAATATTCTACAAAAAAACAGACCCATAATGCCAACGGGCAGCTATTTTTGGAAAGACAAGAGAAACTGAACGATGTAAAATCCATCAATACTGACTGACTGACTTTGTCTGCACGATGAAAGGTCACTTAACAGGATATTCAATGTCTCAGTGTCACTTCACAGGATATTTGACAGGGTATCACAAAAGCTGGGCTCCTATCAGCAGAAAAAATGTACAACATTTTAATTTCCGATAATACAATATGCTATAGGCCTGCAAAAAAAAAATCCTAAGAGGTTTGTAAAAGGAGAGAAATTACAGAGATGAAACAAACAGAGCCGGCATTTTCTCATACCTGACCCACTCTAAAAGATAAGCTACCAAATACAATGTTTCATCTCAGCTCAGCATTTTTTCATCTGGCCCTGTGAAACCTCGCCGTCTTCAAACAGCAGAGCATGAAAGCATCCCTCCAGACTTCCTCATGTTCCTCCATCAAAATAATGCTGTCCCCATTCAGAAATAATTCACTGTTACACCTCGCAAGAGACTTCTTCTCAGTATATCCAGGGACATGAGATACGTCCTCCTGTATCACTTAAAGAAAAACAATCTCCTAAAAGGAGGAAATAGTCGGAGCATAATCACAAAAATGACATCCATCAACAGCATTATTTCCTAACACTCATTCTTCTCTCTGCCTACCCGCCCACCGCCCCACTCCACCGTCCTCTCAGCCCCTTAAGCTCCTACCTCACTAAAGAGCATTCATAAAATGCTTTTCAGCATTTGACATTTTCCATTTAATCAAAGCTGGTAGGTAAAGGGCACGGTGGATCACAGGTGGACAGGCCGACCAACAATTCCGTTATGATATAATGTATCAATTTAAAGTGGATTAATATCCCCGGCACTCTACAAGCTTGACCTTTGCCCTCTCAATTGGAAAGTTTGATAATATGAACCAGGCTGAGAGGAAACTTTCTCCTGCTTTGTAAAAGGGCACCGGAGGGGAAAGAAAGAGGACTCTAAAAAGCAAGCTATTCTTGTGCCTGCTGAATAACTCATGCATATTAATTTTGGACATTCAAAAATGGAACATGCTAATAATTCGTTGCTTTTTTAACTATGCACCTGCCTGCATAAAGTGGGGGCATTATTTTCTGATGACAGTAATTGGAGGGGGCATTAACATGATGAAGCTTTTGGACTTGATGAACGATAATAAGTCTTAAAATGATATTTTCAGTGCTCTGTGTTTAGTCGGCTTCAGTGAAAAGAATAATCTGCTCTCTGGTCTCTTTAGATGCATGACTTCATCAAAAAAAAGGCATAAAAACAACTTTTTTTTTTGAAGGACAAACAGGGTAGGAAGGAGAACAGCAAAACATCCACCCACACTGACTTGGAAATGATAGGTTTCTAGGGACAAGCGGCAGGGTCCTATCAACTGGACAATCTCTTCAAGCCTCAAATAGCAAGCGCTTTACATTTCCTGAAAGATGAATTTTTTTCCAGGAGGATTTTTAACACTTTTAAGAGCAGGGGGACAGGCGGAGGCCACTAGAAGGGGGTCAATGCGTCCTTAAGAGAAAACAGGATTGGTCATGGAGCTGATGCAGACTTAAAGAGGGGGACTTAGGCCCTGCAAAAGCTTTCAGAGGTACTGTGGCTTCTTGGCTTTCTTCTAATAAGATCCAAGCTGGGCATGGTTACAGAGTTCATTGATAGAGGGAGGTGAAAGAGAGAGGGAGACTGGTAAAGTGCAGATATTCTATAAAAAAAGGAGGGAGGAATATAAAGGACATGACTGGGGAGATTAATGGAAAGCACCCTCCTATTTCTAAGCTTTTCTCTCGCACACACACTTACATCCTGGTTGCCCATATCCCAGTAGGGTCTCTCTCCATAGGACATAACCTCCCACATGACAATACCGAAGCTCCAGACATCTGAGGCTGAGGAGAAGCGGTGGTACTGGATGGCCTCCGGAGCGGTCCACAGCACCACGCTCTTCCCTCCGTGCTGGATGAGGAAGCGGAGAGGTAAGACGTGGAGTAAAAGGGTGTGGAGAGTTCGCACAAGTAAAGCTTTAATATTCCCTTTGAACAGCTTTGAACATATTTTCAGTGGATCAAAAGAATCTTTAGAGGAGTGGGTTCACCTTGAGTGAGCCAAAAAATATCCAGTGAAATAATGCACCGAATGTTTGGTTTTTTTTGTACTCTGAAAGCTTAATTATATGACCTCAACTGAATCTGACATGTGGTAACTCTCATGTGGTCCTCAGCTCATTAAAATGTCACCTGTACATGTGTGAACTTCCTTCAAACCAGCTTTGTACCACCTTGGCGGTTATTCAAGTTTCAGTTGATAACTTTTATACAGCTAAAATTTTTCATATTCGATGTAACTGTCACTATATCCTGACAATAGTACATGAGGCAGATATTCTGAGAAAAAAAATGTTCCTCTGCCTCCTCCTGGTGCTGCTAATGGCATCTCCAAGAATCAACTGCAGCTGGACGAAAACAACTATTCAGAGGAGGTCTCTTATGCAGCTGTCAATCATATCAATCACTGCTCGTGAACTGCAAGCTGTCAAACTAGGCAGTGCTAAAATAAAAATATCAATCAGCCGGTTTTAGCTCGACTGTTTTCAACACAGTGGCTGGGTCACAAACTTTTGCCAACAGTCGTGTTAAATGAAACATCACTCACCAGCCGGCACAAAGTTTCACATTTTACAGCTAAACAGTACACTAAAATATGCTTCTGAAAACATTAGAGACAAGCAACAGGCAATGCAGTCACATAAACTTGATCCATGTTCAGTCAGCGCTGCCAAACTTGACAGTTAGACCGCAGTTCACGAGCAGTGATGAACTGGAGAATACATGGCTCTGACCGGTTGGTTTCATTCACACTCTGGATTCTTTTAAACAGCATTAGAAGCACTTTGAGTAGTAGGGACATGACTTGTTTATTTGTTTGTTTTTTTTAGATTATCCCTGCATAGTTTTATTTTTGTATGTACAGCAGCTGCCCTTACAAAGTTTTACAGTCTTACATGGCGTATGTTAACTTTCTCATATCACTCTGATAGAACTTTGACCTTCTTGCATAATGTATCACGTTACTTTGGAGATTCAAAATGCCGTTCGTTAAGCTCGTCAGAGGTGGACGTCGAGCTCTGCTGTTGTTACTTTGCAAAGTATGTAGTTTTAGCTTTTAAAATATAACTGCATACATTGTAGATTTAAATATGCACTATTAAATTTAACAGTAAAATTAAACATGCATTATGTGTTGTTATTATCATAGCTGTGTCCCTTTGCTGTTGCTTATCTTAAAAAATTTTTTTTTTTCACATAATACCTTTCCTATTGTTACTATCTATTCAACTGGTCATCAGTCATTTGATTGCCCCTTTCATCCATCATGTCAGCTTCTGTCAGCTGTCAATGAGTCGTCAATGAGCTGCTAATGAGCTGCTGTCTGTTTGCTGCTCAGTCAATGTGACGTATCTGTCGCGGTGCAAGATTGTAGGTCAGAAAAGCATGCTGGAGAATGCAATCAGATGCAGTAGGACACCCTGGTATTTTTGGCACACTGCATTAGACAATGTATTGGGACATGCTAAATGTTTTTTAGCAAGCCAAATAGTATGGCAGTATTGGTATTGGTATTAGTAATTGGTATTGTAATGCATATAATCTTGTTATTATTATTATTATTTTTTTTTTTTTTATAAAGTTGTTGACTGTAGCTTTAATTAGGAGAGTAGAATGTAATGTAGACACACACACACACACACACACACACACACACACACACACACACACACACACACACACACACACACACACTTTCACCATGTTTGTCTCTTACCAGTGTGGTGTAAATGGCCTCTATCTTGTCCTCCTGAAGAGGTCTGAAGCCAGATACCTTACAGCCCAGGTTGGAGTTTACCAGCACCTGATATTCAGGAAAACAAATTGATGAGCACTGGTTACATTCAGAGAGGAAACAATCTCAGCAGAACTCTTATCGCACCAGGGACAATTGATTGTTTACAAGCACAAATGGCCACGTTCTTCATTTTCCGCAATGTGACCACTGCATTTACAGCCTGACAGACGGGCGGTTTCAGAAAAAAAACACCACACAGGGAACCCTGAATGTGATAAAACGATTTTGACAGTATTGTCTTGTCATTTTCAGCTTTGTGTATTACTCTAATAAAAACCTACAGGCAAGTGATTGTCGAAGATGTTTGCAGGCACGGACAAATTGTATTTTGTAAAACCCACCTGCGAAAACTCGCAATAGTCTGAGACATACATCACCCTACATCACCGCCTCCCACCTGCTCCCTTACCTTGTGTGCAGCCAGGCGTTTGTGGATGAAGCCCATTTCGGTGAGATACTTCATCCCTGATGCCACACCGGTCAGCATATCCATCAGCTGCATTACACTCAACTGGCCTTCATGTTTCTGAGGTTATGGGAGGTAAGAGGAAAGACAGGAGGTGGAAAAGGAAAGAGAAGAGAGGAGGGTAGAAAAAATAAGTTGAGTGGATATACATATATATATATATATGTGTGTATGTATGAAGTAATCCTAAAAAGGCAGAACATCTGTTACTACAGTACAATGTTTTGCTCACTGAGCAGAATCCCTTTATTTGGAGAATAAAAACAAACAGGCCATTAATTCATATCATTATAAACCACGCCGCAGTGGTTCATGGAGCAGAGGGGCACAATAACAGAAGCTTACAGCATCTTTAAGCAGGAACACTCCATTTGTGCTGTTAATTATGCTACGTTTCCCTTATTACTGTAATAAGCACAAGTATTGCTGCCCTAGGACTGCTCTATAATAATAGTGAATTTAGGATCATTAGAACAAAATGCCTTGTTTGTGAAACGGCTCCAAAACAGACGATAATGATGAGGCTTGATTTAGTTATTATACAACCAGCAAACATTGTCCGCCTGCATGTTTAAGATGAATGCATAAACACACATCCAACTTACCCTGAGGAAGGAATCCAAGGCTCCGTTCGACATGCTCTCCACTATGATCATCATGGTGTTACCTGCAGAAAGACAACAAGCAAAACAGTGTCTGAATAAGTGAAATTACTGCACCAGTATAGCAACATTTTGGATTGCAAGCAGACGAAAGATGTGTCTTACCAACTGCAAACGCCACGATACTCCATTAGAGGCTAAACTTTTGTTCACTGCAGAGTTTTTATTGTTATTAGCAAGCAAATGTTAGGCTGCTTTCTGTTTGTTATATTGTTTGTAATTTCCAGTAAATATGATATAAAACACAGGAATGTAGGAGGACAGCAAGCAGGTGTCTCTCCCATCTTTATATCAGTTACGTGTTTAGTCTGATCTCAAGCACACAGCTCATATTTACCTGTTTGTTTACATGAAGTAACAAAGACGCATATTTAATACAGCCTACAACAAACAATAACTGTCACATTGTATTATGCAAAACTTCATTAAGACAATAAGTCTTCTCCATTAAAGGAGCTAAATGATGGAACTGAAAATGCAACCCAATTTTATTGTTTTTAACAGAAGTATGAAAGAGTAGCCAGAGTAGACACACCTGTATTTTGTAAAAATGTGTGGCTGTTTCTTGTAGATGGATTTGGGGGTGTATTTTATGTTTACTTGTGAATGCATCTTTGGGGATGTATTGGTGATACTTATTATATATATATTGGTGGATGTATTTAGTGTACGGATTTATTGATGCTTCTCTGTGTGTATGTGCTGGTGAATGCATTTTCTTTTCTTTTTAATATTCTATATCTTCTTTTTTGAGAAAAAAAAAACCTCTGGTGGAGAGGTGTCGCAAATTACCATTTTGCTACAAACACTGAACAGATGGCATCTGGTTCTTGTGTATAAATATCCATATCCAATACTACTGTGATGTCCTTATTAAATAAACTATAACTAACTAACTAGATTTAGTGTTGACAAAGAATTCTGATGAATTCTGCGCAATGCTATATAATAAACGCACACTTATTCTATGTTGAGATATAATGTCATTATGTTCCACTTGGGAGCTGCTGCTAAGTCAAGTTTGTAAAATTCAGTATTGGGGTTGACAGATCATCGACCTGGCCGGTTATTGGTGCTGATATTTGGCATTTTGCCAATAATCTTTATTGACGTTTTATTTTAATGATCGTCGATAAAATGAATTAATTGAAAAGTGCAAAGAAAGTGTCAGCATGGGAGGAACATTTACTTTGTAGATCCTCAGGGAGCTATTTTTATTTTTTCATTTTTTATTTGAATTTTCACTTGAAGTTGCTGGGAACTTATTGTATATGATGTTTAAAGTCTCAGTTTTGATTAAATATTTGCCAAAGGCATTTAAGCAAAGTTTTGTGTTGGAGTTTTATATTCCCAATTCTAAATATTGACAGAAAGTATCAGTTATTGGTCTCATTAACTACTAATAATTGGTATCGGCCCTAAAAAAACAATATCGGTCGACCCCTATTCGGTGTATCGGTTTGGCTGTAATTATCAAACCAGTTCGAAAATCTTTACACTGTCCCAACTCTAGAGAGAGGTAATAGAGACAGAGACACAGAGAGGGAGGGAGGGAAAGAATAAAGTGAGTCTAGTCCACTTGGCAGCACGGCGGGCATTGTGCAAAGCCATTCCTCACCCAGTGAACTGTGGTGAAGCCAGGAGAACCTGTGTGCTGTCCCAGCTGTCTCAGCAAGTTTAACGACCCTCAAACACTCACTCACACACACGCACACACACACGATCTGTGCATGACCATACACACAGACCAACACAGTCCAGGTGTGCATGTTTGTATACACTGCACACATGCATGCATGCTCACACACCTACACACAGTGCCCAGGCCCAGATGGCAGGGGTCCAGCCGTGCTATGAAGTGCACAGCGGAGGAAAATAAGACTGCAGCAGTTGTTGAAGAGAGGAACGAGCAGAAAAGGAGGAGTGGATTATGGGAGCTTGAGAGTGTAAGATAAACCATCATTGATATGTAAACAGCTAAAAATCCATGATATGTCCAAAAAAAAATATCTCTGTGATGATACTGTGGAATATCAGCACTGACAGTTTTTGCAGGCACATTACAAAAATGACAACTTGGCATTGTAATATCCACAATTCATGCTTTGCCAGTATTACTGGGCTTTCAGGAAGCTATTTGGAAAGGTTAGCAACAACACGAGGGAACTGTGAGTCAGCACAGAGACGCTGCCATAATACGCCAGCCATCATGTAATTAATGCGAGCTGGAGAGTGAATCAGTGGTTTAAACTGTGTGTTGGTGGGTTGAGCAGGGCTGGCATGACAGATACATTTAGCTACAAACAAGGGCCTCGTTAAAAGGATTATATAATTTGTGTTATGTGATTACCTGCTAAAAACATTGTATTTTAGAGGGTCTGTCGGAAATACAGAGGAAGGGAGGGGGAGATGAAAAACTGACAGAGAGGGAGTGGGGCAATGAGTGATTTTTGCTCCCTCACACAAACACTAGTTCATACAGTCATACACACTTGTATGTCATGATCTGAATACATATTGAAAAGCAAATCCTTGACATTTTACTGTATTCTAGTGTTTTAAACAGTGTGTGGCAAAACTATCTTTCATGGAATTGATGTAAGTTCAACTTGTGGAAGGGAAAAATGATGACATCCTTGTTGGAAAAGGTGCTCTGAAAAAGCAACAAAAGTGGACGTATTGGATTAATCAAGAGCTTGGTGGATCTGCTCAGCTATGGATGGGCACAGGAGGTGTTGCATGTGAAAATACCTCCTGGTAGGTAAGGGGCAAGAAAAGTTATGTTATGATTATCATGGTCAAAAGAATTGCTATGCATGATTCATTTAAAACTCTTAAAATGGCACTAAAACATACTGGAATCATTTTACTTTTACATTTTGTTCAGACATTAATATCTATGTTGCTTCACAGATATGATGCACCTCTTTTCTTTGAGTAAACATCCTTTTTAGTGAAGTTAAACAGTCAAAAAATCTGTTTTTTTCATCTACTGTATATGAAAAGGCACCATATCTTGCTATATGAAATATGCCATTGCTTGATTGCGATCTTTTGGGTTCTTTGAGGATGATGCATATGCAGTCTGTTCTGCAGAGTCTCTTTTATTGTTAGTTGTCCAGTAGCTCCTTTGGGTGCTGTCTGTAATGCTGGAATTTTCTGCAAGAAGGTGGACTGAATGGTGGGTAATACATGAAAGGAGCATATAAAGGAATAAAAATAAAGGGGGAAGCTTTTCAAATTAACGGGACACGCCTATGTTTTCATGTGGTCTTAAATTATGGTGAAAGGAAGGGAAGAGCAGTGGGGAGGTGGGTGCTGTTTGCAGGTGGGTGTGGTGGAGGGATGAAGGAGAGCTGAGTGCGGATCTGGTGGGGGGTAAGTGATGTAAAGCAGGTGATTTGTACTCTAACAGTATGTGGGTGTGTGTTTACTGTTTGTGTGCACGGGTGTGTGATTTCATGCCAAATGAGGAGGCAAGCAAGCAGGTGTGTGTGTCAATGATAGTGAAAGAGAAAGTGAGCATATGGGATCGCCTTTGTGTGTGTGTGTGTGTGTGTGTGTGTGTGTGTGTGTGTGTGTGTGTGTGTGTGTGTGAGGGAGCATGCACATAAGTTGTGTGTGAATGAGTGTGTGGGTGTTTGTGCACGTGATGGTGGGAGAGATTGGAGTGGATCTCAGTGCCCCGCTGGGTCTCTAGCACCAATTACTGTACCCTGCACATCTGCTGCCATCCTACTGAGCGCAGAGTGTGTTCGGGCACCATGCCCACACCCACACACCCACACACCCACACACACACACACACACACACCACTGAGCATCACTGCGGCAGTAACAAAAACTTCACAAACTCTTTAAAGCTTCTCCCCTCACCTGCCATTCCCATTAACCTCTACCTCATCTTCTCTGTCTCTCATGTCTCTTTCCTCCGTCTTCTCCCTTCAGGTTTTTTTCCCTCCCCCTCTCTTCCATCCTGTTTTCGCTCTAGGACCTCAATTGCTATCTGTCAGCGGAAAATGGGCCTTGATGTAGCTCAGCTGCTCCTAGCGTACAGCATCCGTCCTGCCATCATGCTCTCTACTCGTCATCTTTTTCTTCTTTTCCGTCCTCTCGTCCCGCCCTCTTCACTGCGAGCGCTGACCCCCTCTGTGTGTGTGATATTGAAGTGGTCAGAGTATCGCAGTGCTCTTCCCTGTCGTGTCTTCTCTCCTGTCTGCGCTCCTCTTCCAGTTTTCTTCCCAGCTCTCTCCACAGTTACAATAAGTGATGACCCCCTCCGCACGTGCGATATTGAAATGGTCAAATTCCAATTCCCTTGTTTACCCCTTTCTGCATCCCGACAGCTTTACCCATCCGCTCCTCCTTGGTAATGGAGGTGATGAACCCCCTCTATGATCCTGGAAGTGGTCAAACTGTCCTACTCCTCCTTTGATCCTTAGATACCCTGGATTTTTTCTCCTTATGTGCTTCTTTTCATCTTCACCAGCTTGTCTTCCTCCCAACTGCCGTTCACCTTCTCCTTGATCTCCCTCCCTATCCTCCTTACCTCGGGCAGATTATGAGACAATGGGCCCCTGGGCTAAAACATGCAAAAGGCCCCACTACCTCTCGTACAAAGAAGTCAGACACACAGAACCTGTGCTCTTTTTGTTGGTTTGTGTTGTGTCTCTTTGTGGTAATTTCATGTGTCCTTAAGGTCGTTTTATTTCTTCAAGGTCATTCACTGCCTTTTATGGATGCTTTATTTTTTTAATCATGTAAACCTGCACTGAGGCAGACTCAACCCACCTGCCTGAAATAAAAAACGCTTTGGTTGTTTTAAATGTGCTATATAAATAAATGTGAGTTGACTTGACTCTTTGTAGCTGCTTTGCATGTCTTTATTATTGTTTTGTATTTCTTTAAAATTGAATTTGTGTCTCTTTGACAGGGGGATTGCAGGCAAAAAGTGGGACCTATTACCCAGGGCCCTAATAGAAGGGGAAGGCATCAAAAAAACCTGATTGAAAAGTTTGGTTTTGTTTGCAATTTTTAATTTCTAAATAATTAATGTCATAAATAAATTAAAATCAGCTGAATAAATCGGCTGAAAAAAATGATTTATGTATGAAAAGAGTGGAAGCTCTCTGAGGCCCCTTTCAATCCTTAAAAGCACAGAATGTTTAAGACCAATCCTGCAAAAGGATTCATCTCCAAGCTCAGCGACGGCCACGTGAGTGATTGCTTAGGCTAGAAATTGGGGTTCCAAAAAATAAACAAAGGGGAGAAAAGCAAACTGACTTTGTGAAAGAAAAATTCAAAAGGTGGGTGATAGAGACATGGATCAAGAGAGGAAGGGTGGGGGGCCCACAGAGAATACTTAGGCAGAGGATCCAAAATTTGTTGCCATGCTCTTGCTTTGAGGTACATTTGTGCTTTTTTTGTCATTTTGGAATTTTTTGAATCTCTTTGTGATCTTTTTGAGTGTCTTCCAGTTCTATATTTGTCAGTTTGAGTGCTATTTTGCAGGAGGTGAAGTAAAAAGGGGTGGGGTCTGAAACTTTTGGCCCCTGGGCCTGTGTCCAAAATACATGTTCATATGCTACTTACCCGTGGTGATGACGCCCTCCAGCCGGATGATGTTGGCGTGGTCAAACTGCCCCAGGATGCCTGCCTCACTGAGAAAGGAGCGACGCTGTTTGTCAGAGCAGCCGGCTCGTAACGTCTTTATGGCCACCGGCAGCTCTCTCTTACTGGGGAGCTTCAGGCAGCCACGACACACCTCCCCAAAGTCGCCTGTAGGTGGAGACAGACAAACACAGGTCATGATCTCTATTGATTGATGGAAACCTAGAAAGAGCGGGGGAAGAACGGGGCTGGGTGTTGCAGGTCAGACTCATGATATGGAGTAATATCTGAGCAAAGTTTGAAAGAAAGTGAAAAGGAACAAATGGGAGTGAGACAGAGGGGGGGAAACAGGTAGGAGCAGAATCAGATGGAGAAATACAAACGTGGATGAAGAGAGATGACGCAAATGAACAGACACTACTAAGGGAGAGAGAGACATGAAATACAAAGGGATCAAAGCGAGATCAAAGATGGAGTAGGGTGCAGGTGAAACAGTGGAACATCAAGTGCAGACGAGGCAAACAGTGGGGCTCGATTTTGGCAGATCAGTAAGTTGCCAGACTGATTGAACTGGTTTCTCCAATTTGTCTCAAGGCAGGTTGAGTGAAAGAGCAAAAATAACTCCAGTTCCCTCAAGATTACTGCAGCTGTTGATCGTCCCCGCTCTGCTGTCTTTGACTTATCTTTCCATATTTCACAATAGAAATGGTAGCAATTATTTTTGCTTCTGTTACCATTCTGGACAATTTAAACTGAGTTGCATCATCTCTTCTGTGCCGTAGACTCCATGCTCATTATATTCTTTTATACCCAATGTGGCGTTCAGATCCTGCTGTAAATTTAAAGGGGCAATCCACTAGTTTTACACATGAAGATCATTTAACTTGCTGCTCACCCTGTAAAAACAGATGTGAAATGGCTTTTATGGCTCTGAATCGAGCTTTCTAAAGTCTGAAAAGACACCCCGATGATGGGCTTAAGACAACAGCCTGCATTATGAACTTGGGAAGTGAAGTCTGAAAGACACAGGCGTTACTAGACAGAGAGGGTCCAAAAAAAAAGATGCAATTGCATTCTGGGAAATGTAGAGTACAGTGTAATAGGAGCTTGAACCATACTTAATACTAAGACCCCTCTACAACGTGTATTAAAATGCATTTTGAGTGTTTGGATTGAAGTTGGATGGTGCTTGACCCCATGAAAGAACAATTTAAATCCACCATAAATGCACTGAGGACAGGTTGTGATCAAATCTGCCAAACCACCTCCGGAGATGATCATGGATGCACTGACACCACAATAAAAATAAGTGTAAATGCAACTGTGCTTTCAATCCAAATACAATAAGTACATAAGCAGATAGACACCACTGTACTGTGGCAGTGGCTCTCCCTCACCTGACGCTGAAGCTGTGGCGTATACGGTGGTCTCCCTGTCTTCTCATGGTAACTTTACTGTGGTGTCTCCCTCTTCTGTGATTTATTTTTAACTGTCTTTACAACAGACATAGGCTTGTTTCAACCTCACTGTTGCCTAAATTTTCTAATCTAAATTTTTTTTCTGATCTAAATTTTCCTGCCTGGCTCTGACTAGTGCTGGGCGATATGGAGAATATCAAATATCACAAAATCTTTTAACTAAATACCTTGATAATGATGTTGTATTGTTGCTACAATACTGTACAATTGACTATTGGTGCTTTTACAAAATAATTACAAAAATAAATAATAATGTAAAAATAAAATAACTAAGTGGGTAAAAACAAATATAAAAACAGCTATAATAGCCTGATAAGTTCAAAAATGACATCAATTTACTGTAATTTAAAACCTGGAAAACACAACTCTTACAATATTACATTATCCAAAATCTAAGACAATATCTAGTATATATCACATATCAATATAATATCAATATATTGCCCAGACTTAGCTATGACATCTAACAAAGAAAATTTTTGAACACTTTTTATTTTTAAGCCAACATTGGCTCTGGAGATTCAGATAACAGCATAATTTCCACCCTAAATGTTTTTTTTTAAAACATTGTTATCATAATAGTGGTTGACAGGTGGGGCGCGGGGCACATTTGGACCGAAAGGGCTGAAAGGGTATACTTTGCATGGCAGAGTCATGACGAGACCAAGCGTCTCCTTTAAATTTGGTCCAAGGAAAGCATACAAGCAAAACTTATTAAAATTATGCTGCAACAGAACCATTAATGTGGCTTCAACCATTCAGGAGCTCGAGCTGAACAGAGGGTTTGGATCTAAATCAGATCTCAGTGTGTACACTGGAGACACATTTTAACGTCAGATGTAAATGCAACCAGATTAAATCATATCTAGACACAATTTTGATCGAAGACACATTTCAATGCAAGGTGTAAAACTCAGGATATCTCAGCCTTTGCCGCTTTGAATACTAAATTGTCAAAGTCACCCTTAAAAAAGAGCAGCAGACCTGCTCCGTCACGTACCTGTGTGCACAATTCTCTCTATCTTGATGCTCGAGTTGTCCAGCTCCTTGGCGAAGGCATGCACGGCCTGCAGCAGGTCCTCACAGGTCTCTGGGTCAATGTAGGTCCTCCGTGTTGGGATCTTAACTGAACACACAAACATACAATATAAGACCTCACAAAAATGCATTTAGAAGTCTACAGCGGAGGCAAGACTTTCGGTACTCCATTAAATCAACAGAACAGCAACACATAATTTATGGTGCACATGCTTGTCTGCACAAAGAAACACATTAAAAGATAAAAGTCTGCAGTCCCAGCAGCAAAATGTCTACATGTGGCACAAAATAGATAAAAGGAGCCACTCTCAGATAAAGATACCATTAAATTGTGTATAAGCAAATAAATACAGATAGCTAGCCAACTGTATTGTTAGCATAAAGAGATGTCTGCTGCCCTGGCGGTGCCTCTCTCTCTCTCAGCACAAAGCAAAACATTTCTCATGCCTGTATCACTTTGTGCTCTGTTGAGACTACAGTCAGTGCAGAAATTGGTATTTCAGCCTCTTCCACCAAAGAATTTCTCTCTGTATGATTGTTGAACATTAGACCAAAATGTGTCTCGGAAGAAGCCCTTGCTCTTTGATCCAGAGGCTGAAATCAATACCTCAGTTTTACCATTGATGTCTGAGATAGCTGGAACATTTTCTGCTATCAAACCCACTATAACTGCAGGTCTACTTTAAATATCTCAGTTCAACGTATTTAGCAATTTTTTGTGGTTCCAATTACCAAATACAACCAAAATTAAAAATCTTTTGCCGGTAGGTGATTTTTTCGAAACCATTTTTGCGTGATTTTATGTCTTCATTTAAAAGATGCTTCCATTTATTTATTCATAACTCGTCTAATTCTCCGCCTTTGTTTGTTTTGACCTTGCGAACTCCAAAGACAGAGAAAAAAAATGAGATCAAAGGCTCTGAGCGCTCAAATCTGACTTTGGGTTTCTTCCATACAGCTTTAGTGAGATCACAGCGCTGTTCCACGAGGCTTTTTGTCTTTTCTGGTTGCTTCAAAATGTTATCTCACCAACACACACACACACACACACACACACACACACACACACACACACACACACACACACACACACACACACACACACACACACACACACACACACACATGCAAAATAACAGACACAATATAATCTTCAGGCAGAAATTGGGACAGGACATAATAGACACTGAAATGCTGAGGCAGAGAAACCTTAAAGTGGCAGGGTACTTAAAATTGTCTGGCTGCTTTGTTGTTAGTTTAAGAGTTTGGGGTAATGGTTCTTCCCAAAAAATGACAGCTCAGGTAAGGTTCAAAAATAACTTTCTATGGCCTCTATCTATAATGTAACATTTGATAAATAGCCTAATAAATCTAAAAGTGATGTATTGAGGGCTAAATAACTTGTTAACATAAAACAACAAGGTTTAAACGCATAGTTTGGAGTATTTCAAAATGGGGATGTATGAGGTACTTATACATAGTCAGTGAATTAACTACAGTAAAAAGCAATTGGTGCACCACCAATTTGGAGAAACAGTAAGTAACGCTATGAAAGATAAGCAATGTACTGCTGTGGATGGGGGCCAACATATTAGAGCGACCTAAAAAAAGATCCATATCAGTTTCGAGTGTACATTATGTTTAAAATATAGCATAAAATTAAACTGCTACTGAATCTTTTAGGTGCCACTTTTTTAGGTGGCTAAAATACGTTTTGCTGCCCCTGTGCATAGCAGAATATTGTTTAGCTTTCTTGGTGGTACTCTTGCCCGCTTCTCAAAACTGAGGGTGTGCTGACCGCCATTTACTGTATGTGATACACCAGCTATGGGTAAGTAACTCATACAGGCCAACCTTTTAATATCAGTTCAAATAATTATAAATTATAAATTCTAATACTAAATTCAAATTGATGAATTAGTTCATGTTGACCTATCCACTCGTTAAATAAAAGGTTATTATTAACTCAATAATGAGACACAACAATTGGAAATTTCAGCTGACATTTAAAACTGTGAGTGATATTGACCCCGACTGTACACAACAAAACAAAAGCACTACTCGCTTTTCAATGAGCCTCTTGTTTTCTTTATCAACTGCCAATTGTATTTACAGAACACTAACAAGTGACAAATAAACTAGCCAGTGGAGCCAATAACCATTAACCAATGGGCTGTAGTTCTCATTTAGTTGACCTTTGAACCAAGTTGCTACACGTTAAGGCTAATCTTCCAGGAAAAGACCTGGAGATTTTCCCAAAAGCCGGAGCCGAGGCTCCGAGATGTGATTACAGCTCTAGATCGACTCGAGGGACCCTATACTGGCTGCCTCATAAGGGCTTATTGATCCAACACAAACACACTCACAGATATGTTTGTGTGCGCGCACACACACACACACACACACACACACACACACACACACACACACACACACACACACATTGACAAATAAAGCCAAAAGTCCAATTATGAAGCAAATGAAACCTTTTCTATTCAAGGCCAGGACTGAGTGGAGGATCGAAGACTCTTTTCTGTCAAATAGGGTTTTCAAACACACAGCTGTAGCTAACAACCAGCTGTGCAGTACACACACATAAGAGGGGTGCTCACATGCCTCATGAAATGAACAATTTCATGAGGAAAATGACTGCAAACGCTCAGATGCACGTATGACACACAGGTGCACGCTTCATTGGCTCTGTGGCTGATTAATTTCAGGGTTAACTGTGTCACTGCCATGAGCGATTGAGGGGAAACTGAAGCATGTTCACACTCGGCTGCATAATCTTCAGTGGACCAGACACGGAGCACGCCTAGCCCCAAATATTTTCATTCTAACAAAAGACCACAAACTATGGATGCACTGATTGTGACATTCTAGGCTGATACTGATATTTTTGGTCATTGACAGATACTGATGCTTTTATGTTTACTTTGTTTTCATTGCTATTATAAATAAATCTACACTTAAAATTACTGGACTGTTTTGAAGTCATTAAGCCCTTTATTACACCACCTTTGAATGAGCACAAATTCAATCATACACATTTTTGACTCAACTTTTAATAAACCTCTTACACGAAAGCCTTTTATCAATATACATTTAATATATCACAATTTCTTCTCTAATATCTGTTTAATATTGCCTGCAAACAACTGTGTTTACTTAAGGTCCCCCTCAAAAAACAGATTTTACGAGATTAAATATGAGCATAACATGATTAAATTACAATTTACCTTCAACTAACGGTCATTTTTAGTTAACACAGCTTGAACACATCATAATGTAACTCAATGTAACAGCTGTTAGCTGTTAGTTCCTGCCACCTGCTGCTAACAGCTAACACTGACCAACTCTCGTCCTGCCGATTTAAAAATGGATTCATTGTTCACAATGTATCACTGTCAGGAAATCAAATTTGCAAATCCTCACATAGCAAAGAAATGGCCCGCCTTACTCTGCCTCTGATTGGCTTACCCTGACATTCTTACTCTAACCCGAACCAATCCCACTCCACTTGCCCTTACCAATTCAACCAATAAAGGCAACAAGTACTAGTCATTCATAGAGAGAATAGGGCGTCACTAGTGAGTTTCTTGGGTCCATTCATCCAAAAAGCATCCGGGGGAAGATCTCTGTTAGTCCAAAACACGATGGGACGCTCGCTGCTACTCACCATCTTGTTACACAAGAGAGAGATCACAGAGCCCATTTTCCAAACACTTGTTGTATTCCTCTTGTACCTGCTCATTAATTTAAGTTTATGGCCATTAGTCTTGAGCCATGCTTTTTAGCCTGCACAAAACAACAACAGAAAAACATCTGCCATCAGTGTTCGTAAATCATTATCATATAATTATATTGTTCTGTATCCTCACTCTAAAATACAACATTTTTACAGGTGTTTTAGACTCAGCAGAGTGAACGGTTAAGTTTCACTTTCAATGAGCCTCATGTTCTGCTGTGCCGTCTCCGCTCCAAGCGCGCTATAAATAACCCAATGGTATATTCCCATAATGCTCCTAATTTACAGTCCAGATCCAAAAATCTATCTGTGGCGGCAGATGATTTAGTTGTGGAAGCCCACCACAAGTAAATGAAAATGTGGGAAAACCATGCCACTGCTTTCAATGAATGTCATCTTATTTGCAGATAGGCCAACGGCGGTCAAATAAGGTGAATATCAGCCGATACCAATATTCAACTGATAAACCGGTGCATTCCTTCCTCAAACTTTCGTGTGCTTTACTATCTTTCTGCATTCCCCATCTCCCCAGCCACCTTCTCTCTCTGTCGCTCTCTTACACGAAATCAAACTCTGGATAATATCTAAAACTGGAAATGGAGTTTGCATCCCCCCATTGGATATTTCTAGGTCACACACTCCGACATAAAACTAATGTTCTGCAGAGTGTCACTTCTGATGAGTCTTTTTCCATCTCTGCCAACTCACCTCTTCATACTCCAACTCTCTCCCCTCTTGCAGCACCCTTCACTCCGTTCTTCCTCCTCCACTTTATTACCCGCACACTCATTTATTCACTCATTCTCTCTTCCCCTGTCTGTCTGTGTTAATATATGGTCGAGGAATGCGTTTTTAAGAGTCGAGCAGGCGAACAGATGAGGGGGGGGTTTAAACCAGGCTTACATGACACTCTCACACACTCCACGGCAGACCTGCAGCGCTGTGAGAGCATGTAGTCCTGAGTCCACAGTCACGGAACAGGAAGTGGACTCAGAGTGTGTGTTGGATAAAGAGAACAAAAACGTGTCTTTGTGCCTATTTATGAGTGTCCGTGTTCTACAAAAAAAAAGATGTGTGTTTGAAGAGCTGGCCAAAAATGTGCGTGTTTGTGTGTGTGTGTGTGTGTGTGTGTGTGTGTGTGTGTGTGTGTGTGTGTTGCGTGCTTGTCAGCTGTTGGCATGTCTTTGTTTGGGCAGATTTAATTCCCAGCCGCATGGCTTCGGCTCATTATTCATCAGGCATAGTGCTCCAAACCTCTCCAGAGGGCTCAGCATGCTGGGAGATTAAACAACGCAAATGAGCACGCACGCTCGGGTACCCACATACACGAAACTGTGTACACACACGCACACACACGAAAGGAAACTGGAAATTCACCCCTATATCCACCACATTAGCAAAGCACCGGCATGCACACTTCCACACAAACAGGGAGAGATATGTCAAACTACTTCCATTCTGTCACTGTCAAACAAAAAAAAGCCCACGGAGAGCTTTGTGTGCTGAGTTTGAAAAAAGCAGCATTTACGACCTTGTACAACATATACAACAACAATATTTAACGTCTGTTTTGGAGGCGCAATCTCAGCTGCTGCCTGCCTTGTTCTGGAGCTTTTTCCGTCGTTCTCCTTCTCCCCTCCCCCTGTGCCTGCAGCTCTTTATCTCCCCCCTCCTCCTAATCTCAATCTTTCCCCATCAAACTCAGCCACACACACCACCTAATGGAGTGTGTCTGTGTGCTCAGAGTTGGCTAAACATGCACCCAGAATTAAGAATTAATGCCGTGGCAATTCTTAATGCCTCAAAAGTCATGTGAATTGCACGCGCATGCACTGCAGCACATGGAAGACAAAGCATTTATTGACAGATATTTCTGTTCTTACAGTCTTAACATAAATACCCACAGTTAATGTCCAGGTCAAGAAAATATAGACATATCTAATGATTTTTGTAAGAGCACAGAAAATAAGTGCTATTAACCACCCAGCCAAATTTGAATTATCAAAAGAATTGCCTGGTATATAAAATTAGGTTTCAAAATTGTTTAAAAATTAGCTGTATTCTCTGCTCTGAGATGCTGGGAGAGGGTCTGATCGAGCAGCTAACTCAGTAGCAAGAAGCACACACGGCTCCTAAGCTTGGATGTATAATGAGAACTGGGTATAGTTTAAGAAGCAGGCTCCCATTTATTCATTTAAAAGTTGCTTAATGGCCTGAAGCCAAAAAAAGCTCTATTTCCATGGTATGAAATTATAGGGATCTTCTACATTGGGGGGGCCATAGAGTAAGTGCACTATAGACTGACAAAGTCTGAGTGCAGTTTCTGGGGGCTTGCACCTGACCCTAAGAACAAGCCACAACCAACGCAGTAGCACACAGTCTATGGTAGCATAGCACACATGTCCTGAGCCAAAAAAATGAATGCAACTCTGCAGCAAAAGACTTATACTGGCAGCTAACAGCGGCTTACACTGGAAAAAAGCACACACACCCACAGCAGTAAGCAGTAACTGTTGGCGGGCTGGGTCGCCAATTCGGGCTAAAAGACTAAAAGGTGCGTCAATTATAACTATTTTGCTTGTGTTTATATGATTGTAGCATTTGACAAGGATGTTTATTCATGTATTTTTTAAGAGCTAAGAGAGCTTGTGGGAAGGAGCATATCTGCCACTCAAACACTCAATGAATGAGACCACAGTGGTGCTACGCGCTAATCAGTACTACCGTAGTTTTTATATAGTGGGGCAGGGGTTATGTTTAAAATGGCTCCAGTGCATAAATATGATTTCAGGCCCATCCAAAAAAAGCCTGAACGCAAATGTGCTAAGGACTGGTTTTAAAGGTCTAACTTCATAATTCTGTACCACACAGATACCAGTACCACAGCACCTCAGTACCACACAAATGTTTTCTAACACGTATAATGTGTTTAGAAAGAACTCACTGATTTTGCTTTGCCTAGACTCTAACACAAACACCACAATGATTTCACTGAGTGATCGCTGTTGTCACTTACACTGAAAGTAAAGTTCCTCATCTCCCTCCTGTGAAGCTTTGCTGTAGCCGCATTGTCTGCAAAGAGAAACAAAGAAAGGCATCAGACAGTTGTTTAATCCCACAGACACAAACAAATACAAGCATCAGACGCTGTTTATCTCCCAATGTAATAGATTACATGGAATGTGCAAAAACTGTGAGATGAGAGAAAGCAAAGACGCGAATATCGATGGTGGAGATGGCGAGGATACGGAGAGGCATTCAGAGAGACCCCTGATGTGACGGCACTGATGAGCAACAGAAAGATCTGATGCTGAATAAGTGGAAATCCTGCCTGATTTAACCGAGCCAGTCACAGATACACACAGACAGGTCGGGAATGGATACGCTATTGTTGTTTCACCCTGATGGAGTTTTTATGAAAAAGATGAACACACACAAACACAAATACACTCATGGGGCAACCGTACTTTTCTAGACGTGTGTTCGCACACTGTTATCTCTCATCCCTTGCCACCATATGGGGTCTAAAGAGGAAAGAGCTCTCTATGATCTGACTGCTGACGGCTTTACGGCTTAGAGGGAAAACTTGGCTCTTAACGCTCACAAACACGCACACAATCCACAAAAACACACACATACTGTAAGTGAGAGATTAACAAGTGATGAACAGACATTCTGGATGGCCAGCGCCGTGCTTACTTGGATTAGAGCGAGGGATGAAAAACAAGACAAGAGGGATACAGCCAAGGAACTGAAGAAAGTTTTAATGGTAAAATCGACAGCACGTCAGAGGCTCTTCTCATAAACAGGGTGCTGATGAAATATATTCTCAATACAACTCAGATATATATGAAAATATTGTTCCTCCAGCTAAAACTCTGCAGCATTTTAGTTTATATGCTGTTGAATTTATGACGTTTTTACACATGCTTGTCTCTGTAAGCATCTTATCAACAAGGGAACGTGGGATATTTTTATTATGGCTGGTTACCAAGCTTCAGAGACAGTCTGGCAGGGCTGGGTAATAACGCTTTGACTGATAAAGTGACTGATATTTTTTTAGGGATTAAGTAATTTTATGTTCCTTTTTTAAAACAGTTTTCTTGCCTCAAGTATATTTTGAGCCAGAAATTTATTTTTTACTTTGCTACATTTGCCATTTGTTCCGTCATTGTGTGCAAGGAGCATTTCTACTGCAGATGCCAAGTTGCAGCTGCCTGGAAGAAAAAGAAGCAGCAACAGTCTTTTGACAGCGATGCCATGATGACGGAGCGACACCCATTACAAGAGACAGCAACAATCCTTGACCACTTCTGGCGACACTTTCAATATCAAAATCTTCACTAGTATTTCTGCCTAGGTGTTGTATGCCTTAACAAACTAGTCAAGTTACAGTTTACATCCATGTCTGTCCAGAGTCATATGCAGCCACGACAGTTGACAATGCTTCAAATGTGGATGCTGCTGCAAAGAAGCTACAGATTCTGACACATGGATTCTTCACACACGTCTTCAAAGCATCTATACAACGATCTATACAATCAGCACAACATAAAGGTAGACACCGAAGATTAATGTCGCTCATTCAGTATCTCACCAAATGAGAATGGGATAGAGGGAATACCTTTAGCCACGGAGATGGCCGGCACAGATGCATAAAAAGACAATTATACATAATGTCGTGCTCGCTGAGCCTCCCAAAAAACTCTGATATCTCCATAAATATCCTCTTTTTACTTCTGCAAGCACATTGTAAGTAAGTTGCACATACTGAGGTGAAAATGAAGCTGGCTAATATTAGCGATGTTTATTTTTCATGTTGTAATGTGTGAGCTTTGATGTTATGATCAGGAAGAAAGGGGTAGAGAGGACGGGATGGACAGAGAAAAAAAGATTTCTAATGTCTTAATTGTATAGACTATCCTCATTTGTTTAAATATGCGATCTGCCTATCAAAACAAGTTCTGTTTTGTTCATTATTTTGCACTGGCATACACAAGCTAAAAAATATTAAAATGGAACATAGCTAGAGTAATCCATTAACCAGGTACTTTTTTCACCTTTACTTGAGTCATTTTTTCACAGGATTAATTGTCCTTTTACTTGAGAACAGATTTGTTATCCACTACCACAATCTGGCAATTGAGCTTTGATTGATGACATTGAAATGCTCAGTCTATAGCTGGCAAAGTCAACGAGTGAGGTCGCCCATGCATGCGTCTAAAGACCTGGGTGTGTGTGTGTGCATGCATTTGTGTGTCTGAAATAGTGATATATAATATCTGCTCAGGGAGCCGTGCGTTAATGTGAATGTCAGAACATATCAGCACTTCACACAGAATCGCTGCAGAGCTGAGAGGGAGTTCACAGAGAGCCTGACGGACCCTCATTGTGTTTTAAGCATCTGTGTGCCTTTTTCTTAATGCGTGTGTGTGTATATATGCACAGGGTTATGCACATGTACGTGCAAATACTTGCGTGCGTATACAGGATTGTGGGGTTTTTTTTGCATGTGAGTGTTTGCATGGGGAGATGTGATAGAGGGCGAGGCTGACACATCCCTCAGCCTGTGCAGCAGCAGGGTCTGAGACAAGGTCAGGACCCTGTCTGTCAAAACACACCAGCAGACACATGCAGCACAGATCCTGAGGGCAGGAGATACCAGACAGGGGAGAGGAGACAAGAATGAATAGATAAGGGAGCACAGCGGAAAAGGGAGCGATGGGGGGTGGGGGGATGAGGATGGAGGGCATGACGGTACCAGGGGAAACAAGATGCAAGAGACCTACAGGGGGGAAGAAGAGGTAAGGGAGCAAATGGTTAACATGACAAGAGGATGAGGGCAAAGCAGGGGAGAAATCAGTGAGACAAAATGCGAGGAAGTCGAGAGACGGAGAAGCAGAGGAAGTGACAAGAAAATATGAGGTTACGGATAAGAGGATAATTGGGCAGAAGGGTATGCAAGGAAGGAGAAATAGTTGAAGAGGCACATAGAATAGCCCATTGAGTATACGGTTAGGGGCAGAGGAAGAAGCAAACAGAGAAAGAAGGCATGGTAGAGATTAACCCTTTGAAACCTGGGCAAATTTGGTTTCTTTAAAAACACTGGAAGAAGGCAATGATGAAATTAAAAAGAAAAGGACACAGAAATTGGCAAGAAATTGGTAAAAAGTACAAGAAAATTAACTGAAAATTAGCAAATAATTTAAAAATGAAAAAGTATATCAAAAAACAACAAGGAAATGACCTGGAAAAATGCTTAGAAATTATAGCAAAAAAAAAAAATCAAAATCTACAGATGTCATGCAATTTGCTGGGTATTTCTTAGTCAAGTTGCTCAGTGCCTTTTTCATATTTTTGAAAGAAGTCAAATTAATTTGTTTCAGGGTTCAAAGGTTTAAAAACTTGTGAAATCTGTCTGAATGCACCACAAGAAAATGCATGTCCATCTAGGTTTCAACGTGTTAAAGGCAGGGAAGGGAGGCAGGGGTGGAAAACTGCAGTTAGGATGAGTTAACAGAATGAAGCAAAGCAGCAAGCAGGAGTACAGAAATGAAAGATTTAAGGGGACAAGTTAAGCAACATACAGGAGGTGAGGAGACAAGGAGGAATCTGAGCCTTGGAGGAAGGAAATAAGGAAGAAAAAAAATAATTGGCAGGGCTGCATGAAGGCAAAGTCGCATGACTAGATTCCATTTCCATTACTTTTGAAATGTCACAGATGTGACAAAAATGAAATAGCAGATGCAAAGTAGTTCTTTTTTGGAGGGTGGCTTCTTTTTGGGGTATGAATTCAATAGCAACAGTCTCCATCATATTTTCAAGTTCATTTCATATTGTGGTCGAGCGTAGTCTGAGAATATATGGAATTGGGCCAAACAACCTCGACAAAAAAAGGGAAGAAAAAGGGAGAAATGGTTTTGGCTTATTATCATTCTCTTGGTATGTGGAGAGCTAAAAGAGACGCAGAGGTAAAGTAGAGATGGCAGGACGACTGGGAGGAAATGAAAAGAGGAGAAAAGGGTGCAGGGGAAAAGAGGAGGGGAGAGGAGGAATGCAGACATGCCAGTGTACCTGGGCATCAGCTGTGTGAAGGGAGGAAGAGGAGAGAGGAGAGGAGGAGGAGGAGGAAGAGTGGAGAAGGAGGTCGAGAGCAGCACCACGCTAGCAGGAGTTACATTGGAGGAGCTCGAGCAGACGCTGCTGGGAAAAAGACAAGGGAGGGGAGGGGGGGGGGTGCCAATGTCAATGCTGGCTCTTCTCATGACTTTTAAAGACGTCAGTCAACACAACTTTGGATTAATAAAAAGATTTCTTTCTCCGAAATCTAATAACTCTAACCATTGGAATACTGAGAATGTGGCCAAGAAAACAGCAAAAATGATCAAATATTCATAGATCACAAACACTTTGAAAACATATATTCTCTATTTTGAAAATATATCATGCAGTTCTTTCATGCTTTACAAAAATTGGTTCTAATTTTATGCTTTTGACTTGAATTCTGGACCAATTTTTAAATTTCACGCTTCTAAAGAACCAGATGGCAGAAAGAAATGTGTGGATGCCAAAACACTGAAGATTCTGGCCAAATTCTGTCACTGTCGACTCGGCCTCATCAAATGTTAATGTTGGCAAGAACTGCCATCTTAGTTTTAGTCTTTGTCCTTCAGAGATTTTTGAAAAAGCATTTCAGTCTGTATTCATCGCCATAATTGATGTAATGGGTAGATTTGCACAAATAATTGAGTAATATATTTTCTCTCCAACTTTGGCTGTACATAATGTCATAATAATGACAGTAATATCTTCTTTCAATGTAAAGCACTCTGAGTTTATGTAATGAATTGTGCTATATCAATAAATTTGCCACTGTCATAAAAGTTAAAGGATAAAAATATCTATATTTCTAAGCGCCATTGCCTAAACCCATTTCCTCCAATTGTCATTATAAATCTTAAAAACATAAATTTATCATAAATATATATTTTTTTTAGATCTTTTTTTAATATTTCAAAAAACTTTATCTACCTACAATTTTAAAGATATTTTCGATAACTGGGGAAAATGTATTTCTTTAGCTGCAATACTTGCCAACAACCTATCGTTGGTACAAGTCTCGGAATTGGGGAAAGTCTTTCAGAAACGGCAGTAGAGATGGGCTGTAATGTATCTTTCCCCTGGTGCCTATTTTTGAACTGGAAGCATACAGTATTTTTTCCAAATGGCATTATTGTAATAGTAGTGGTGGTTGTCAAAAAAGGAGTTGTCATTATGATTTGGGCTGACAGAATTAGCACAAACCTTATCTGCGTAGACACTATGCTTCTCAATGGCAAATTCAAATTTCTGCTCATTTTCAAGTACAAGCACGAGCCCGCTTGCTCGTGTTTTCAGGAAAGAACATTAAAGTAGAAAAAGGAACAGATACCATGTAAATGAAGCCTATTCACTGCCTCTCCGTATCCGAATCCTCCTCTAAAATAAAGTGCAGTTATGGAAATATTATGTATAATAGGTGAGAAAGCAGGAATAGGATCTTAGCTGACAGGTGAAAGTGAGGCAGAGAGGAATAAGGCCAGGTATGTAGGGCAAAATACATGGAAAATTTTAAATTTTGGAATTTCACAAAGCCACTTTAACTTTTATCTATCATCCATTTCATCCATTAGTATGATTCTAGTTTATAAAACTCACTTTGACACCTTTGTTTTCCTCCACTGCCAGGAGCTGTTTCTTGAAAATCTACACTAGACTGATTCCTGCTGGTTACATCAGCATCCCCAAAAAAGTAAAGACACTACCGTTTTAGATTCAGCTCCAGACCTAAAGATAAAAGTAATGATTGATTCATTTCGGACTTTAAGAGGGTTCCTACAGCTTATTGCATGTTAGATTTAAGGCGTTTTTGATGTCACTTGAAATTAAATTTAGGACCAATTTTACAATGACAAAAACTTAAGAAAATAATTCAAAAAATTATGTAGGGTTAGAGGAAAATGTGTATAAAGTTATATTGTAACATAAACCCTGACTTTTTGGGGGAAATGCATGGAATTTGTAAGGGAAATTTTCCATAGATAAGAGACAATTTTTGTTGGATTCGCACTTCCTTATCTCATTAAGGATGAAGTGACAGCTAGTGAACAGACAGTGGATCAACTGCTTTAAGCATCTAGAAACAAAATATGAGAGGTGTTAATTCTGCTGTACTGATATGCTGGCATTAATGCAAAAGGCATTCAGGTAATGTTACTAATTATTTGTTTTTACTTTGCAACATCAGATTTTTCTCCCCAAATTTGGGGCTTTTGGCCTTCATTGACAAGATGCTTCAGTGTGAGAGGGAGAGAGAGAGGGGATGACATGCAGCAAAGGGCCAAGGGTTGAATCAAACCTGCGGCCACTGCAACAAGACCATAGCCTTTGTACATGGGGCGTCCACTCTACTAGGTATGCTAGCGGCGCCCCATCAGGAAAAATAATATAAAATCATGCTTCACATGTCTTAGCATTTTAAAACTTTTCAGTTTAATACCAATTAATAATTTTTAGAAGAATTAATTCAATGCCTTTTAAGACTTTTCCAGGATCTGCAGGAACTGTGTTTAAGAAATGGCATCACATTACCAAAACAGATACAGAGCCCTTTGGAAAGACAGCTCACACATTAAAAATGGAAGATGTCTGTGTCTGCTGGTGGGGGGGCTTTCTGAAACAGAAACGCACTGATCTGTGCGAGACATACGGGAAACTACACCACGGTGCTTGAGACCTTTTCTCCCGGCCTGCCCACCCCCCTCATTTCTCCCCCCCTCGGATCCCGCTTTTTGCCACTGTGTCGCCAAGAGTCAATGGCCCTATGAAATGACCCTCTGGTTCACTTTCCGCCTTCTCCTTTCTTTGTGATCTCCTCTCCATCTCCTGCTGCTGATAACTTCTTACACACTCATAAGACATAGACATACACACACACTCAATCATGAGAGACACACGTGCACGCTGGTGTGGCCAGTGGAGGGTAAACAATCCCCACAATGACCAGTCGAGCCTGGGCTTCCTGGAGAATGTCTGAGCAATGCGCTGGAACTCTGGCTCTATCAAAGTCTGTCAGGCACCAATGGTCTCTTTGAGTGTTTGTGTTTGTGTGTGTGTGTGTGTGTGTGTGTGTGTGTGTGTGTGTGTGTAAGTCAAGAGATAAAGTGTCAAGATAAGGTATGAAATAGAAGAAAATACAAAGTACTCATTCTGTGTTGTCCCTTCATAAGTTTTTACTTATATTGAGAGTTCAAAAACATTTAACAACTATTGCCAGACTGTTTCTGCTGCCAAAGTAAAAAGTGGGAAAATACTTTAATGACTGATGATCACAGGAGCCAATTAACAGTGTGTGGATAATTATTCTTATAAAAGACAAAAGTTTTTCTTTTCCATTATCATCACACAGGTGTCTTGTGTTATTCTGAGCTGCAGTGATTGAATCAGAGTGTAAAATCAGCCACACTGTCAGTTATCACTCCAGGGATATAACAAACTTTGCACAATTAAAATGCAGCTTAAATCATCATTATGTGTTTAGTGTCATTACTGTCTCTCTGTTTGTTAGAAGCTCTGTTTTATTACCTGAGTGGAAATAGAAAGCCTGGAACAATAAAATTATTCTACTGACCTATAAAAATATATACCTGTCTATGATGGGAATTTTTTTTCACAATAATTTTGTCAGTGGTCAGGGTGTTGACAGGTTGTGATCCGATCTTCTTAAGTAAACCTTACCCTTTTCCCACCAAAAATAGCAAATACATGCTTTTTTTTTCTTTTCAATACAAAGGCCAAATGTTGGTGGGGTTTTTTTGAACAGTAGTAAAGAGGCTTGAGTTACCACAGTGATTTATCCCGTTAAAAAGTGAGCCAGCTTCAGAGTACTGGAAAACCAGGGTTAACTCTACAGGTGCTAACACCAAAAAGCTATGCTGTAGTACAAGCTTAGAGAGATGAATTATCGGCAGAGTTCTCCTCCTCTTCTTCGACACAGACCCGATAATTAAAAGAAGTTGTAACACTGAATTAAGCAGTTACATACTAAAAATCAGTGTTTGTTCGACACTTTTTGGCGACCAGACATGGGGAGGAGCTGCTAACTTTAATGCTGCTAATTTTGGCTTATCTTGTTTCTCCGATAACCTAAGATCTAGACATCCAATGACTAAAATCCTTGATGTGGTTAATTAAAAAAAATAGTTAGAAATAACTAAGATCTAAAAAGGTGGCATGACTTGAAATAGTAAAAGGTAGTCCACTGCAAATGTAAAAGCCTGGCAAAGGTCTGAACATTGTTCTATCTAAATAACGTTCACCTCGTCCACTGACAACCAGGAAAAAGACATTTTGTTACCAAACAAAAAGTCAGTACAGTAGCCCAGATGCACCAACTGAAGAAGCAATTTTGAAAAAAAAAATGATACTGGTAATTTTTTGAAACACTGACTGGCAAAAATACTCGAAAATAACAATGGTACATTCAATCTATTACATACCTTTACACAGAGAAAAAGGCAGGGAAGCTGCTGGTATATTTTATACTCAAAGAGGCAGAGCAAACCGCTGCTGACACATACCTTACATCAAAAGTGAGCTTTCCTGATTAAGTGGTCTTCTATAAATGCAAACCTATGCCTTTCATGCACGTGACCGCCTGTGTTCGTGCCTTCATGATTGTGCAATGGGACTCATTTGCATGTGTCTGTGTGAGCGGGCAGATCGATGTAACTGAGTCCCCTCCAGCTGCGACCGGGAGCTGGCTGTCTTTGCAAACACGAGAGCATGGTAATTGAGGCATCAAGCCATTCCCTCTTTGTCTCTATGCAAAACATGAAGAGAAAGTTAATGGTCCAGCAGCGATGAACAATGGAGACCACTTGCAATGAATGCAGTGATGGAAATAAAGGAGAGAAAGATAAGCATTATTATTCATTACTCGGCTGTGTGCGAGGGGATGACGCTGCCTTCTCTGAAAGCAACAATGTGTTTAAATACTTGTGTGTGTCTGTATGGAGCTAAAGCACATTTTGCACAGCCCTGTACTGCATGCGTGTACATCTGTTCTTATATATTCCTCCAGACTGACAGCATCGGTTTGTATGGTGCCCCTGGTAGTGAATAGAACTCATTTCTACACCTGGCTGACTCCATCATTGGACTGTTTGTGTCCACCTCGATTTGTCCTTGTGGTCTTTATTTCACAATTCTGTCTTTATACAGGTAGGCGTTCCCCTGGAAAAGGCTGCTTTGCCTTATTCAGAAGAGAAGTGGCATGCATGTGGAGGAAAAGGGGAGAAAATGCACACAACCTATCCAAACGAACACATTCACAATGAATCTAAAAGTCTCCCTCGATAGACATCAATTGAATACCAACCTAATGAAAAGAACAAAACAACTGTTTTCTGGCCGTGTGTGTTCTGTGTGGGAGGAGATATGTGCCCCCTGCTTATGTGTTCACATGTGCGATGGAGCATACACCATACATTGTGTAAATGTGTGTGTCTGTGTGGGCGTGTGTGAGGCGAGCTGGCAGAATATAGAATTGGACAAGAGTCAAAGAGCAAAGTGGTTGGAACGGCGAACAAAAATGCACTCTTGCCCCCCTTTATCTACTCAGCTGAATAAAACATGTAAAGTATATGGCCAGATATACTCAGTGCAATAAACAAGACAATAAAACATTCATTAAAGCACCCGAGATGACGCAGAATGGCAGCAATGAATCGGAACAAGGAATGCATTGCATGTCTGGTTGTTTGAGTGATTGCTTGTGACTCTCAGTTTAGGAGGATCATGAACCTAAAAGACAAATTAATTCATATAACAAGACTTACAAAACTAAAACAAGACTTTTAATTATTTTTCAATTTTTGTCTAGATTGTCTTAGTAATATACTGGACTGCGAATGCTACAAACAGAAACAAGTCCAATTTTGAGTGGCTATTTAGATGAATACTTCAACCCCCCCCAAATAACAGTTTGTATATCAGTTACTAACCCTATGCTACATTGACTTTGTGAAGAAAACTTTGTTTTTCTTGCCACAGGGAACGAAGAATCCAAAAACTGAGAAAATTATTGATGAACTGAAGTCATAGGCAACCCCGTTTAACAACAGCAAAACTATACCAAAATAACCATTTACAAACTCTCATACAGCTCATGCAGTATAAACGTAGTCTCATTTATCCAGTTATACACAGTGTCATTAGCCCCTTTTATACTGCCTGTTCAAAGTGGGACTATTGCAGGGTTAAGCCGTTCTATATACAAGGTAGGATCACGAAATGGGGGGACAGAGAGGTCTCGCCTTTAATCCGCCTTGGTAGGTAGTGACAGCGCCAAAATGGTTTCTGTATGCCAGGACAGCCTGCATGACGGGACGACATTTTGACGATGTGTTATGTATGCTGCCCAGCCCGGGAATTATAAAAAGCAGCAAGCAGAAGTGGCTAACTCAAAGAGGAAGAGGATCAGCCGCTGTAAATGTCAGCAAATTGAGAAAACTGAGATTTGGGAGCTTCCTGCCCTCCAAGCAGAGGATGAGACCAGTCACCATATAACGGAGACAGTAAATGATGATTATTATTGTTATCACCATGTTATGCCATTATTATTCTTTAGCAAGCACTGCAGACACGTATGTTTTATGTTACACTAAAGGCAGACCCTGTTGGGTTACATGTCGCGCCTCTTGATTCTGCGATGCCAGCATGCAGTTAATAATCACACACTGGAGCGGAACAATGCTGCCATCGTTTGCTTCTGTGTAAAAGTGCAAAGTAGGAGTAAAGATGGGACTTCGTAGTAGCCCTTCAGCATAGTTTTCTGTAAAAAGGGATATTGTGTGACTAGGGTGTTTTAGAGGGTTTTGAGTTTGAGTTTTTAAATTTATTACAGAATGTAAAAAAAAAATAGAGAAATGATTGTACAAACAAACAGAAAAACAAAAAGGTAATATTTATGAACAATGGAAAATGTAAGGCAAAAGAAATCATCAAAGACATGATGACTTGGTTTTCTTATTCGTAAAAGAATGATAAGTACAAACCTATTAAATCCCACTCCTTCTCCACAAGTCATCGAATTTTAATTAATAAGCTTCCTTATTAATTTAAACCAGTCTGATTCACCAATGTAACATAATAACACCAATGAACATCATCCTCTACACATCAAGGTAGATGTAGACCAGCAGCTACTGCATCCAGTGAGGTAAAATGACTAATTTTGTTAATGGAGTCTGGCTTCTAAAAAAGCTGTCTGCTTGGGAAGTACAGAGCACATGACTGAATAAATAAGATTTGGATTATACTGTATGAGTTGTGTTAAATTTTGCAAACCGATGCTTTAATATAGTTTTGCTGTTGTTAAATGTGCCCCCCATGACATCAATTCATGAAATTTTTTCTTACTTTTTGAAGTTATTCGTTCACTGTGGAGGCATTAAAGAAAAGGTTTTCTTCACATTTGAAACCTAACTATAATAAGTGCCCGTAAATGATCTGTCTTAAGCACCAGCTGCAATTCTGTTGGTTTTCTCTTTTGTAGGTGCTTCACTCTTCAGTCCATTCAGAAATACTACTGCAGCAACAATACTGTAATTACCAAAAAATGTGTAGTGATGTCCACTAATCACCTGAGGCAGCAAAAATGATTACAAACTTCAGGAGTGTATCGTTAAACTGTCCCACTTAACAGTTTCTAACACAATGCTTGACCCAATTTAAAGCGTCTTTACAATTCATACATTTAAAATGGACCCAAACTGACCCAATATTTGATATAAGTGTACCAGCTGCCACTTTAAATTAAAGAAATAAAGCTTTTCACACTGATTGCTGCAGTCTGAATGGTCTCTTCCCGCCAACACAAAACTCTCCCAGTTGAAAGACGCTTGATTAAATAAGACTGAACAGTGTGTCCACAGGTCACAGTCATAGAAGTGATTGTAATTACCTGCAATTCCAACCATCTGCTTTCAAGCAAAATACTTCTGCTGTCTCTACTCTTCTGAGGATATCTTTTTAAACATGTGGTGAAAGAATGAATTAGGATCGTCCACTCATATTATAAACTGGACAAACGAGTTTTTCTTTCTAGTGGCAGGGCAAACTACCGGTCTGAGTAAACGATGTGTCAGCTGTTGTACAAGTGACACTGCTTTAACCTCTCTCTCATCTTCTTTGCTGTTTCACAATTCCCACTTCTCTATGTGAAAACTAATTAGATAGCAAAGAACTATGAACTTCGAGCCAAGAAAATGATCAAAGGAGGTTCTGACCCTGCCAACGCCGCCTCCCCCCGACGGCAGACGGCACCATTATCGAGCTGACTTCTATATGTGGCGTATTAAATGATGAGTGTAACTGGTTATCGTGTTATTTCAGCCATTCTCCCCCCACCACTGCACATTCTTTTCACAGAGGGACTTCCTCCTGTCTCTGGATTACTGTAATCTGGATTATGACAGAGTATGGTGTGATTGTTGACGGAATATTTGATTGAGTGTATGTACACATTTGCATGTCAGTGTGTGTTTGAGTAACATGCAGAGTATGAAAATCTGAGAATGACAGGATGAGCTATAGGAGGTGGATAATGCATTTTTTTCATCTGTGTACACATATCTACCTCCTCCAGATAAGCAGTCCAACTCCCATGGAGAGCAGCATGATGAGGGCGGCCACAGACACGACGACGATGATCACCACTGGACTCTGTTCGCTGGATGCCAGTGCCACTGGAAATGGCAAAATATTTATTAGACATATGAAATAGAAACATAAACCAATTTGGATGTTATCAGCCAATTAAATGGCTGTTATCGGTTGTTTTTATACTCATAGATATGGGTCAGCAAGAGCATGCAACACATACTAACGGGTTCAGCCCATTAAATGACTATTAGGATAGAACAGATCCATTTTTATTAGTCTTCATTGTTGTTTGGTTTAGGTGGAAAAACTGCGTTTAGGTTAAGAAAAACTTATTGTACGTCAGTTAAAACTACCGTCTCTTGTTAAAATATGTCAACGTTACCGTCTCTCGAATGTAATGTAACTAAATGGCACTCAGGTTGTGATGCTCAAAGCACCAAAAACAGATTTGAACTCAACAGCAAAATCTTTTTCTAGAAATGATGAACCAAATTACTCAAGATAATCCATAGACTTTGTTGTGAGCAGTTTTATGTAGGAACTATGTTCTTTCTACTGAACTACACCAACCAACCGTATCACAGCGCAGAAGGAAGCGTGCATCTACTCATGGACGAGAGGCTGTGTTATTGTAAGCATTGATGGTGTCCTCCTCAGCTGAGCTCTAACATTGACTAGTGCAGTGGTGCTAGGAGAGCTTGCAGTAGATGCACACTTCCTTCTGAGCTGTGATACGGTAATAGTAGTAGTTTGGTATAAAGAAAATAGTCCCTACATGAAACTGCTCACAAGGTCTGTGGATTATTTTGAGAAAACTGGGTCAAGAATTCAGGATAAAGACATTGCTGTTGAGTTTTTCAAACATTTTTTTGGCATCATTAGCACCAAAAGCCACCAGCTGGATGCCAATGTCACGGTAAATGACTTAATCTCTACTCAGCTGTTATTGGTTAAAATAAGTCAACTTTGATTTTCACACTGACAAAAAAGTCTTCTCTCATGAGTGAACGTCCTGTGTTTGTTTGACCCATCCACGACCCCTTCCTCTTGTCCAACATGGACACTTTTTCGTTCTTTATACTACATCACCTGACTTCTTCTTTTGCTCCAGTCATAATTATTCCAGTCACATGAGGTTGTCTCCTAACAATAAACCTGATAATGGCCTTTTGAAGCTAACAGTAGGTGTGGCAGGCCTCTTCTAACCATGATAAAACTCCTTACTGATCTGTGTGTGCAACAATTAGCAGAGCAAAGAGCGACACACTTGTCATCACACCACAAAAACACAATTTAACACACCAGTATGCAGCACATATATTCAATTACTGTGTATCAAGTGAGAACAAGTAGAGGAGATGAGAGAAAATATGAGGCACTGACCCTCAGGGTTGAATTAATTTCATAGGCCGTTGATTAGAGCAGAGGGTAAACGGATGTTCTTTTATTTCAGAAAGCCGTAACCTCCACCACATTGTTAATATTATACTTGACCCTCTTACATTACACTGTCAGAAAAAGTGTTAACATACAGGATCAGAAATTATGACACCATGTGTGTCTGTAATGCACGACATACTGCCGTAGTAAAACTGATTTCAGTCACATTACACTGTCTCAATCAGCAGATGGCAGTTTTACCAGTTTGCTTGTTAGAAATAATTTTCACAACGCCATTTCTGATGAGCAGTTCAAGAACTTCTTGTCCACGTGGGTTTAAATTTGAGGGTGATGGTGACCTTGCAATGACAGGCAGACTTATTAAAAACAGCAATAGTTCATCTGTCTGCCATTTCAAGGTCAATTAAACTTTGAACCTCAACAGATCGACAATATTAACAACCCCCGGAAACATCACAACATGCAGCCCCCTTTATCTTCTCAAAAGTGAATATTAATCTTCAGCACCTAAATGCAAACATTTAGTATAGAAAAGTCACTTTCTCCCTCTGTATTGTAGCTTTGCACCTGCCGACCGTTTGCTCACAATCAACCTACACAGTTATGCTTGCTTAATGCATTATTTACTTGACATATAAATGTCACGATAATGTGTTTAAATGTGACAGTATGTTGTTAATATTGTTTAAAATCTGTTTGCATGCCTGCATTTTGTTCACGCCCACAAGAGGCTGCTGTGCTGCTGCCTTGTTCGTGTCAGGTCGTCACTCACTTGACTTTTGATCTAGCCTGAGGCAAATGAAGCAAACTGAATATGCATCGTCCAAAAAAGTAACAGTACAACTAAGATCCTTCACCCTAAAGCAAAGCAAGAGAAGTGCAAGACCCTGTTCGCTAAAAAACAAATAATCTCTGGTAAAGCTGGTCTTTGGCCAACTGTGGAAGATAGTGGTTGTGCGGGGCAGCTCTCGGGTGAGTTCGACTGTGAATGCTCAACAAATCCTTTTCCTTGGTAAATAAAAGGTTCAAAACAAAGAATTCATGAAAAGTACCAGGCCTAAAACACACACGCACATTAGACACACAGAGTCCCAACCAGACCCCGAGGTGACACAAGGGACACGGCATCAACTTGCACAAAGATGAACCATTTCACAGCTTACTGGTAAAATCTTGCGTCTTCACACATAATCTCAGACACAGTCACATCCACTCCTCTGTCTCTGCCTATCGCTCTCACTCTAGCAGCACGCTTCATTGTGTGGGCTGGCCAGGTGCCTACACAAACCCCCTATCCCAATGTGCCTGGTGGTGTTGAGAGGAGGGAGCGAAGAGAAAGGGGAGAAAGTGAGGAGGGAGGAGGCGTAAAACGGCTACTCACACTCGCCAAGTGTCTGCAGCTCCAGGGGAGTGCTGTAGGCTCCGTAGTCAATGGGCGGCGGCGAGGAGGAGGAGGAGGACGATGAGGAGGGGGATGAGGAAGAAGAGGAGGAGGAAGTGGACGAGGATGAGGAGGCAGAGGAGGACGACAGAGGGGAGGAGGACAGGGATGAAGAGGGCGCCGGCGTGGAGAAAGGGCGGATGAGGAAGACATATGTGGTGCCAGGTTTGAGGTTGTTGACACTGATCCGTGTGGCGGCTGTCTTCACAGTAGAATAACTCTGATCCTTTTGTTCCTGCGGAGACAGAAAGTGAAGTGAGAGACGGAGAACACAAAGAAGGAGGAAAAAAACAGAAGGAGGAGTGAGACGAGTAGGTGGAATCCATTTGTCAGATGCCTCGTTCATTTCCATGGCAGATTCTGTAATGCTGAGAGATGTGCAAGACAATTTTGTAACCGAATCAAGGGTTCTGGTAATGTTTCCCTTATTGAGACAGAGAAACAGCATTTCCAATACTCAGACTAAGTTTTTACGCAGTTTGTCAGGCCAAGCTGAAAAGTTACCCCTGGATTTCAACGGGCGCAGCTGCACTTTGTGTGATATCGCCATGAAAGGCGTCCTTTAGTGTGTTTATGAGATGCACCGGGCTTTCAGGTGACTGGTGTGTAAACCCATCAGTCGCAAAACATGACGCTGAGAGCAGCTGACGGAATTCACAGAGCAAAAACGCAGGAAGGAGGAGAGGTGGATGGTTAAAACAAAATCATACTTTCATCCTGGAGACTGCAGTTCATATATTGCTTGAAACAAAAAGTCAGTGCTGTTTAAACCTAACATTATGCAATTTAAGTATGGTCTGATGTCACTCAAGTTACATATTTGCTCCAACCTACATAACATAACAAACATACTTATTTTAAACCCAGACCCAAAGGTTTTATGTAAATATGGACACAAAATAATAAAACACAGTCACAAATCTTTGATCCATGTTGTTAATAACTGGACTTTTAACAGTATTTACTTTGGCTGTAGGCTAAGGCACAAGAAAAAGGAAATAATCTGAGACTCACTTTCGTTTGGTGTTTTGCCTCACTATTTTTGCTGGGGTTTTTTTTTTGGCACTGTATCTCTTGGATGCTTGCACCTTACAGTCTGGCACCTGGTGACTACCTTTTTATAAAGCCCCAACCTCACCTGAGCGCTGTGGGTGCACACACCTATAAACCTCCCAAATACAGGAAATAAGAAAAAGATAAGAAAATATTGGCTGAGGGAAGAGTCTTCACAGAAAAATACACTGTAACAGGCTTCATAAGTGATGATTGAGGAGGATTACATTGTTTTTCAGGAAAAACATGCATTGTTTATCTTTAACTAAGGAGCTTACTTACTGATGGCAGAAGTACAAATATCAAATAAAAGTTACCAAATCAACAAAATTTGCAAGTCTACAAAGTCAGGCAGGCAGAACATTTCGCTCCTGAGACACTCCCTTTGTAGTATGAAGCAGGGTCACAGCTGGAACCAGTATTTTAATGTATTTCTAAGGTCTTTTTATAACATCTGTAAAGTGTCTTGAGTTTCTTGAAGAGCAATCTATAAATAATATCTATTATCATTATTATTATTATTATTATCATTATCAAATACAGACACTCTGGTTGGTAGTCGGACCAAAATCATCAACGGAAAGTGTCAGTATGTGAAAACCTGGGTATGAGACTCAATAATCAACCATTTTTCTCTAGAGTTATATACAGCACCTTTAACCAGCTTTCAATAAAGTAGCATCTCTCTGCACTTTGGAAATAAATGATGAAAAATCCAGTAAAAGCATGGCTCTATTCACTCGAGAGGTCTTTAGAAAATAAGCCAAAGATGGTGCTCATCTGTTTCTCTCTGTGAGAATGACTCACATCTTGCAGAAGTGGGCACAATGGGGGCAGCGAGTAGGTGACACATTAGCATAGCTACTCCACTTGTTGCCTGATATGTTTGTTTTTGCCTTTTCAGTGTAATCCGTTTTCCACCTTGTTCCAACAAACAGTCCTTATTGTATCTTCACACGTCATGCCTCTGCATGTCAACAGGATCACGCCAACTGAAGTTGAGCTTCTATGACAGCTCTGATGATAAATCTGATTTAACAGTCACAGTGAAGCGAGTGAAAGTGAGTTTTTGAGTTTGCACAACACTACTTGCATGATCTTTATTGCTTTATGTCCAAGAATAGCGTCGCACGAAGGGGGAATAAAGAAAGCAGAACGAGCCTCTGAGAGGGGGACGCAGGCAGAATGAAATAAAGAGAGATCAACTGAGAAAGAGAATGGCAGCTAATGCATAATGACTCCTGTTTAAGAATGCGACACACAGAGGAGATGGACACAGGAGGATAGAGAGGAAAACACAGAGTCCTCAGAAAAGACTGGTGGGAGGAAAACAACAACAGAGTCACAGATGACACGCTGTAATATCGCGTTATGAATAAACAGTGAGTTAATCATTACTAGTCATCGACATTGTTGGTCATTATTGTCGTCAACAATTTCTTCTTTGTTATGAGCCAGATAAGCACTTAACCCTTTATAACCTGAGCAAAATGGTTAGATTTCTGTTAAAAACATGGGGAGAAGGAAACAGGCAACTAAAAAAAACATGGCGAGAAATTAGTCAGAAAGTAACAAATAAATTACCCGAAAAAAAAGTAAAAAACAAACAAGAAAATTACCTGTGCTGGATGTACATATTTTGTCTGTAACATAATTTCAAATATAAAATTATTATAATTAAAAGCGCCGTTTTCTGGACCCAACCCACCCCTTCTCTTTTTTTAAAACTATTTTCTAATAATCATCCAACGCTCTTTCTAAAACTACTTTTAGGTAACCTTGTCACCTTTTGTATCATCATTTATTTATCATACAGGAACCTCCCCCATGTTTTTTTAAATAAATAAATAAATTGAATTGCTCAGTTTCAAAGGGCTAATACCTAATACAACACTGTGTGGGCTCATAATGTAAAGCTACATCTTGATAGTAAAAAAAATCAGAAGAGGAAAGCTATACACTGACTAAGCAAAGCCATACTTCACACTTTAATAGGCTCTTTGCTGCAGTGTAGTTGTATTGCCTTTTCATTTCATGGCCTGTCACCAATTTTCCTGTCTCACTCTAATTTATTTTCCATCTATCCTTTGCTCTCCTCATTCATCCGCCTCCCTCATTCTGCTTTTCTTTTGCATCCGGCCCCACAAAGCACCTTCACCTCTTTTTCTCAATCACTGTGCTCTTACAAGCATCTTTCCGCCAAGTCATCTTCCCCTCATCTGTACCTAATACCCTCTCTAATCTTTTCTCGCCCTCAGCTATCACACCAGCACCTCATTCTTTCAAAATGCCCTACTGTATACCTCTCCCTATCGCTTCTCTTCCTCACCCACCCCTCCTCTAAATCTTCCCCTCTTTTTTTTCTAAATCTGTGGGAGTGGAGCAACGAGGAGCAGGGCTTTATTAAATATGGTGAAGCATAGAGAAGAGTAGGAGGTGTGAAAATGGGTGCGAGTGTGACACAGCCAAACACAAAGACCTGGCGTTGCCAGAAAATGCAGCGTATGAAAATGGGGAAGTGCGAGCGTGACAGCTGTGGTTTACGTGCATGACAGATTTACTGTGAAGACTGTGACTTGTTGACGGGGTGGCCACAATCTGACTAAGTGCTGTGTTAAATGAGCGTGATAAGGCCGATGAAATTACAGTGGTTATCCATAAAAGCAAAGGAAAATGTGTCAGTAATATGGATTCAGGGTTAGACATAATTGGCCCTTGAAATACACTAGAAAACAACATGTTTTTTACCAATATCTCAGTAGCAGCATATTAAGATCATCTAATAGAAAGGGTTGTAAAAATAGCACCTCTAATTAGCCCCAAAGACACACAATATTACAACAATCACTACATCGATTCCCTTAGTGGACCTTCTGGGAAATTTCTATTCTCCTTAAATTTTTCCACATCAATGTACATGCATTCAGTATCACTCATCATGGGGTTTGCTGGCAAATTAACGTGGTGCACCACAGACACATAAAAACGATTTTAGGCTTTATGTTGTAACCATGGATACTGACTGTAACCTGAATAATTTGAATGAATGAATGAGTTTTTTAAAAAATCTGATAAGATAATTAGGTTAATAATTAAAGGGGTACAGTTTAGTCTTCAATTTGGAGTTAAACATCAGCCAGTAAATGCAGTAAATGCATCTGTATAATAACCTTTGTGACTCTGATGGGAGTGCTCTCAGGTATATATAAGTGTATGAAGCCTGTCGTCATTACTGAAACAACAACAACAACAACAATCATGTTCTACCAGTTTGAACGCAAATAACAGAACATACAGCCAGCGCAAAACTACCGAAATAGAAACCACTGACCACTGCCATCTGTTAATGTCGCGTTATTTGCCGCTTTATTAGGATGTTTTGCAAATTATCATCGTCGGCGGAAGTTTCCTCCTTAGTTGGCCGGTGGGTCCTGCTCCGGAGCAGCTTCTCGCAGTCACACACTGACTTTACTTACCGACGGTGAGTGGGTCCTGCTCCGGAGCAAAAAACCGCTCCTGTTCCTCATTTAAACATGGATTTACACGAAATTTTTGCCTTGAATGAAACAGCCGATCCAGAGCAAACGCGTCGCGTCCTAGCATGAAAGTCCGCCAATCCGTGTCGTCACTTCCGGTTACAAATTAAAAGTGCCCGTTTCAAAATAAAAGTCACGTCAATTTTATTTAACAAAGCCCATTATCACAAACGGTTTGCCTCAGAGGGCTTTTACAGCATACCACATCCCGCTTTAGTGCTTCATTCATAGTCCAGCTAAATACTAGGCTTTTACCTAGTCTCATTTTATTAATCATTGAGAAAGCATTTTGAATATTTCCTTAAATTACAGTTTACCCCTTTCTAGAGCAAAAAAGTAAATTGCGTTAAATTTTTAACCAATTAAAAAATATGCAAAAGTAATTGAAATTCATATTTTCTATACAATAAATAGTCATACCGTCAATCTCTAAGTATGGAGTTTTGCATGGAGGCTCCATGCATTAAGTCAAGGGACCTGTGTACTTCAGGTTGACTTAAATAAAAATCAATTCCACCTAGATTTTCAAAAACTTTTTTATAATGGCCAGTTTGATGTTCAGTTCCAGATTTGCTAATTGCGTTGAATATGATGTTTTATACATATATATATATGTTCTGTTTATTTCCAACATGATCAAATTATTTATTTAGCCTATTTATTTATTCATTTATTTGCTTATTTATTCATTTATGCATACTTTTTCCAGTCCCAAACTATTGTTTTTGTGTATAAATCCAATATTGTTCAACCTCTAATCACTAATCATAAACTAGAGCTCAGGCATTGAAAAAAAAAACAAAATTTAAAAAAAAGGCTAATAATGTAAGCCATGCAGATGTATAATTTGGGTTCTCATTTTAGCGGAGAATATCAAAAACATTTCAAATGTTCCTGAACATATTCCTGTAATGCTTCCCTTCATTAAGTTGCTGGATTTCTACACAGTTTCACACATTTTAAGAATAAACATGAGAAATTAAAGATTACCCCGGCTTACTGCTTAAAAAAAGGGGGGGACTACTGTATATGTATATCATGATAACTGATGTAAACAACACAAAACAGGAGTGAAAAACAGTGTAGGCAGATTAGGATGTACTGGCGGATTTACCTTCTCATAGTATTTAACCTCATACTCGGTGCGGCTGCTGTTTGGGTAGGAAGGCTCCCTCCACACCAGGGTTATGCTCTTCTGCTCGATCTTCTCCGCTCGTAGCTCACTGATCAGAGAGGGTGCTACAAAGAGGAGAGAAGAGAGGAAGAGAGATGAGTTTGGGGATTCCAGTCTCATTCAATATGGATACAATATCTTGAGGAGTTTTCTCAAGGACATCAGAAACAGCCTTTCCTCTCTTGTATTTGCAGTTTTCACATAAAGCTTGACTGTGCAGGCAAAGGTCAAGGGAGGAATGCAGAGAATTCTCTTACAAGGAGGATTTTTTGCCAGAAAGCATTGATATATATACAGTATGCCCTACTGTACTCACACATCTGAGGTGAGACAGCAAAAGAATGTGGATTGTGGGAATAACCAACAAGGATGTAAGGAGAGCAGAGGAACAAAGAGAGTGAAAGAAAGAGGACAAAAGTAGGTAACACAGAGGTAACGCATTAATTATTGAAGCCGAGCTGTGTCAGAGCAGACAGCTTCATCGTACTCCATGAATGGATAAACACTGTGCACGTGTCTTTGTCTGTGTGTGTGTGTGTGGCACTGAACAGTGGTACATTGGGACTGACAACAGATCAATACAGATATGGATTGACTGACAAGCCCGCATTGACATGAGACTAACGGATGAAGACGCTCTTAATCTGGACTTCCCATTTCCTCTCCGAGTCTCTCAATTAAACTGACCTCAAAACTTTTTCTGACTCAATCTGCAGGAGCCACAGTGAAATCTATCTTGACAGATATCTCATATCCTATTGATCAGGACGGAGGAACAGAACTGAAGATGAATTATCTGTACAAAGCTTTCCAAATTTGGATGCGAGGTGTAATGGCGCGGGCTCGCTAAGCAAACAATTTCATTACTGAGGAAAGACCAGTTCTTTGTTTCTCTGTCAACAAGTGACAGGCAGCACATAGTATGATAATCAGCAAGCACCACCCACTCTTGCTTAAGTGCTAATTATGCCGTGTATAATAAAGTAGCAAAATGGGCTGTCACTCACAAATAGTAAGGAAAATAAAGGGGTGCAGTTATCGTAGTCAAAAGGCCTTTATGTTTGGGAGGAGTGCTGCCATTAAGGCCATTAGGGTTAAGTTTAGTGGCGGGGGAGTGTAAGGGGTGTTTCCTGTCATCTATTTTTGGACTGGATGATAATTATTGCCCTTTTTCAAATGTCTTTTAATACATTCCATGGCCTTCAGGATCGTTTATGGCATTCAAGTTCCTGTTTCCCTTCCTGTTTGTCTTCTGTTTTTATTCTGTCCTTCTTCACTCTCCCCTCAGTCACCCTATCGGTTGACGGCTCCTCTTTCGTGGTCTTCTCACTTCCTGCTCATCTCTCTCCTGACCTTTACCCATCAATTCATTTCTTTCCTCTGTGAAAACAGCCACACTAATGAATATGTTCTGCCTGTCACTCACACCAGCAGACTATGCGACTGCACACACACACACACACACACACACACACACACACACACACACACACACACACACACACACACAAAGCATCTGTGCAGCTCCTTCAGTCCTCTGGAGCAGCAGGATAATTCAGTCATTTTAGGCAGCGGATCAAAGACACTCTCGATCTGTCTCTCACTGTCCGTCTCCATCTGTCTGTTTTTTGATGTCTGAAAACACAGGTATTCATAATTCATGGAGACTTCTACGAATTTTTGTATCATTGCATCTATCATTGCATTTTAGGTCTGTCCAATCAAGCTGAACAGAGGAGGAAGAAAATCCAGGCAGGATGATGGAGCAGCATCTGTTAGTGTGTGTGATTGTCACTCAAACTGCATTCAGTGGGAATGTGGCTCTTTACCTGTTCTAAAAAAATCAGATTTTTTTGAATCCAAAAATATAAAATTGCAAATTCAGAATCATGAAGAGAAATCTAGTGAGCAGTTTTACAATTCAAGATGACATATTTCCCTAAAAATAATAAGAAATCAGTTTGATTCAATAACATTGAGCCTGGTCAGTGACTCTGTTCACATGCACATTAATATTCCATTAAAGGAATATGAATAGGACAATACTCTGGATTTGATGCAGTTCATGTAAACAACATATTTAGTTTGGATATTCTGAATTAGGCCTTCTTCCAAAAGAAAGCATTGTTTGGACATGCATACAGTGCATTCAGAATAGGCATGTCAACTGGGTTCTGTTTGCAACACAGAGCCTCTTGCCTGTTTACAGTCAGCTCTGAGCGTTGTCATGGATACGTTGTACACACATCAACAAAGCAACATCTTGCAAGACTGTCGTAGAGATGCATGCCCAAAAGAAAAGCCAATATTTCTGGGAAGAGGCAAAACATCTGCTTTTAAACATAATGATAAAATTGGATATCAGTTGTTTCTGGATTTGTGCAAGTATCACAACGGCCACCGTTTTAAGGGGGTCAAAAGAATGACAGAGGGAGGCAAAAAAATGATTTTTTTTGTGCATGTAAACATGGTCACTATTTCTTTTCTATTAAGGCTCATTTTACTATACTTGTTATAAAAATAAAATAAGAAAAAATGTCTCAATATATATAAAGAATTGTGAAAATGACACTGTAATATGAAATTTCCCCTTTCCCCAGAAAACTAAGTAGATGCGCATTTTTCTTGTACTTTTGTTTGGCATTGACAAACCATATTAATTATATATACTGTATATACATAAACAAATAAACATTCAAAGCATTCAAACCCTAATCATGCCAATTAGTGGCATTTTGAAAGCATGAACACTTTGCTTTGAGGCATCAAGTCATTGTAACATCCCCACATAATGCAACATCAGCACAAACAGTAAGCGGACACAGGAGGAGGGGAGTCTTAGAAAAGAAATGGGCTGAAGGAGAAGGAAAGATGCTAATGAACACTATACAAGAATGTAAATAAACTCTTGCAGAGAGATTATTCTTCGTGATTAATGAATATGTAAAGGCATTTATTATATAGTGTAGAGGAAATAGACTGCAGCCTTGCTCATTAGAAAATAAAGCAATTACTCCCAGAGAGCATAAGAAGCAGGGGGAAGAAAAAATAAAGTGTACAGATGAGATGGGCAGGTGGTAAAGGATAAACACAAAAGAAACTGAGAGAAAGAAATGAGAAAAAAATAAAAGATAAAGGAGCTCGGTAGGAAGAAGTTAAGAGTGAAAGGAAGCTTAACAGACACCCAAGTCTCTGCCATCCAAACACACAAAACACATACTAAACCAAGAACACAGTGTCAACCTGCTCCCCCCATCTACAACTGCAGGCTATTGTTTGCTATTTTTTCCTGTCTTGTGTGCTGAATTATGCATAGGACCGGCGCCTGCCTCCAAACCAAACCAAATCACATCACAGCTCAATCTGACACATAAAAAACATGTGAGCACCAGTTCTCTATCGGCACACACGATCACCTGAGGGATAAAACTCAAAGTAATACGCTGGATAACGTGGTGTTTCCACCTCTGCAGCTGAAAAAGAAGTGTGGCAGACAAACTAGCGGTGTCCGAACTGTTGGTACAATTTCTAAACCCTTGAGGCAGTCACAGTATATAAAATACACAAAATGCAGTGTTGAGCATGTACACTAATAAATACAATTAGACGTTTATATTAACATGGAAGTAATCTTTCCTTTGGCCTGGAAAACCTGCAGTGCACTTTGATGGCTAAACATAACATATACATAAAATATATCAATAAATACCATAGACTGTATAAAGTTCAGCATTTTGACCACTGTCATCTTGCTTTTTTCGGAGCCAGGAGTGCCCATGTTTGGATGAGAGAGTGGCGCTGTGGAGGACTGAGAGGTAGATCTGACACACAGATTACAGCGATGCCTCTTAAACAGTAGCCAGTAACTCACTCAGTCACACCTTACATATGTGAAAGTTCAAGCCTTAATAAAATGGGTGAGTTAAATAAAAATTCACTCCCTGCGGAATTGTCATGAATGTTGAAATTAGCTATAGTGACCAAACTGTTTTTTGTACCAGGCTGTAAATTTGTTTATTTCTGTTGTAATGTTAGGGATTTTAACATGAGGCCCTATGGGGACTGACCTGCTCATGGAGCCAGCCTCCAGTGGCCATTTGAGAAACTGCAGTTTTTGGCACTTTATCTTTCAGCCCTGGAGGTTGCTGTTTGCTAAATACCCCATTTGTGAATTTTGAAGCTTTTACGTTGACGTTGAAGTCATGCAATAACATTTAAGCTTCAATAATCATAAAAAACTGCTCTTTTGTGACGTAGTGCTGTCAAAAAAATATTGATGTATTAATACATAGCGATTCTGTGCTGTTTCAATACTAATTTCAGTATAAAATTTAGTATCAACACACCTCTATCATTAGCTCTCTCTTTTTTGTTAATGTCATTCTGCTGTGCTCTGCTACTAACCACAAAAACAAAGATCTTATGTTATAGCCTTGCTATATTTATCTTTAAAAAAAATGTAACTTGTTTGCCCCTCAATGTCAATTTCTACCTGTGGAATTGAAAATGGTATCAAATAATTATCTTTTTCAAGGTGTTGTATCAAAGTTAGAAATGTCAGTAACAGTAAACATTAGTGTGAATATTATCTTGCTAAACAAAATGTTTAAGTATCATATCATGTCTTTTGTCTGCCACAGAGCCTGTTTTCTGCAGTAATCCCAAATCAAGCAGAACAGTCGCATTGGCTTTATGTCAAGGGAGCCATGTTTGACACTAACTTCTGAGTTGGCCAACAAAAAGATGTCATGCAGAGCACCAGAGAAAGAATTTGCAATTTTGAGAAAAAATGTCTTTTAGGAACAAGAAGCCAAAGAATGATAAAAAAAAAAAAAGTGGTGTCTTTTAGGGACCACTAACATCACTGTGTTTGTCCATCTCTAATAGAATTTGCCTTCCAACATTCCACTGGATTATTTCTGTTTGTGCATTTATGAGGGATTTGGCCACAACGATGGAGCAATGGTTACTATGTGGACATAACAGTTTCCAAGACATACACACACGTTCCACTGGCAGATACAGTACGCCCACCACTTCAACACATACAGCACACACGAGTATATGGCAGCGAACGGCCAGCATTGTTGGTTTTGGCGTTGTATTTGAGAGGAAGAAATCGATGCCGACTGCCGTCTGAAATGGCTTTCGCACTCAAATATACACACACACACAGAAAACACACAATTGCCCAATGATTTTCACAAGTAATATAGAAGAGGTGATGGCCTTGTGGGCAATAAGCCTCTCGAGCTCAGCTGTGGAAGTACGCAGCAGACGTTTCAAAGCCTCATCACACAGCACAAATCACATGGCAGACGCACTGATAGGCACTCGTCACAAAGACAAACAGCTCCTGATACCATCCAGTATGAAAGCTTTGCTGTACACACACCAATCACTGCTACAGATAATGATCTTTAGACATCAAAGGGATGCTGTGATGAGAGGGAGAAAGTGAGGCATGAGGAAGTATAATAGAGGGAGTTTGGCACAAAATGGCAAACAGGCAGCGTACAGCTGTACCTTGCAGTGATTAAACTTCTGCAGGCTGTGAGTACAAGCAAGGGCCAGGTATCATTTAGGTTTTATAGACTCTGCTCATCAGTTCCAGTTTTTTTTCTGTTGAAACTGAACTATACATTTCTACACCACTGAGACATTTGTCACAAACTGAAGGCCAGACGACTCCAGAAAACAAAGTGGAAGATCATTTTCATATTGTTTGAAAGAGAGGGAAAAGAAAATATAAAGAAAGCAAAAACTACTTTCATTTGTGGCAGATTTAAGCTGCTGTAAAAGGTCATTTTTTATGAACAACATGGTGTTTTAAGAGTTTCTTTGGTTGAAAGGAAAATATGAATACTCTACCTCTTGCCATGCTCTAGTATTTGTTATCTTTTACTTTGGATGCACATTTAGCCAATTTTCTTCATTCCTGACCAGAACTGGCATGGGAGTATCATAGACCCCGGGCACAGGTATCTAAAAGGCTCCACCACCCCTCCTGCATAGGAGCAAGGCACACACACTTCGTGATGGTTGTGGCACTTTTTTTTATTGTTTTGCAACTCTTTGTGGTCTTTATTTATGTTTTTTTGTGGTTCAGTGTCTCTATGAGGTTTGAGACTGTGTCTTTTTTGTTCATTTTGTGTCTTTAAAAAAATAAAATAATAAATAATACAATTTTGACTCTTGGGGTTATTGTCGCTGTTTTGGTCATTTAGTGTTTCTTTATGGTCATCGTGTGTCTCTTTGTGGTAGTTTTGAATGTCTTTGAAGTCGTTTTATGTGTCTTTGTTGTCATTTTGTGTCTTTGAAGTAATTTTATGTCCTTTGTTTGAGTTGTTTTGTGTCTCTTTGTGGTCATGTTGTGTCATTGTTTATCTTTGACGTAATTTTATATCTTTTTTTGGTCATTTTGTGTCTCTTTGTGGTCATTTTATGTCTTTCTAGTTGTTTGTTACTCTTGGAGGTCATTTAGTATCTCTTTGTGATCATTGTGTGTTTTTGTTTTTCTCTGAATTCATTTTGTGTCGTCTTTGGTCGTTTGGGTCTCTTTGTGGTCGATTTGAGTCTCTTCATGGTCAGTATGTGTTAGTTTGAGTGACATTTTTCCAGTGAAAGTCAGCGGGGCTCCTGACGCTTGGGGCCCCTGAGCCTGTGCCAGTTAAACCTTTTCAGTGATCCATCCATGACTACTAGAAGCATAAGAAATACCCACACCATACTACAGTACATGCTTCATTATGTTAGATGAGCTTGCCCTTTAATCTAACTACAGTTCCCCATGTTGCAAACATCGTACGCGTGTGCTGGTGCATGCATAATCAGCACTATGGACAGAAGCACAGGTGGTCCCAAGTTGCTTTCAGAAATCAAAAAGCTAAATTGAAAAGCATGTTTCTTAGTGAATCCTTCGGTTCTTACAAGTTCCAAAACAGAGCCAGTTCTCCATACCCAATCCTGCACACACTGGGGGTTATTTGGCAGCTGTATGCTCAGGTCTCTATGGCAGGTAGATCTATGAATAGACTATGGCACAAAATGGCAGCCGCTGCTGTAGGCTTTTGCATCCATGTGTACAGAGGCAGCTGAGGTGCAACTGGCATCTCTGTGCCGTTATCAAAGGAGACAGGCAGAGGAGCTGCTCTCCCCAGGGGCGTCGGCACAAGCGGGGCTGAACATCTCACAGTCATTCTTACTTTTCCCCTCTTTCTCTTCCACACTTCTGTGGGTCCTCTCTCTGGAAATTCTCTCTCGCCATCTCTCCGTCTCCTTATCTCTCCATTTCCCCTAACACAGCTCCGTCTCCATTTCAGTTCTCGGGGGAATCCGCTGTTCCCTGCAGGCCTGTTTGTGCCTCTGCTGAGATGACATCCATCTTGTCAGGAGGGGGTTTCATTGTTCTACTTCTCACCATCTCCGCCTTGCATGCAACTTTACGCACTCCCGTGTGTCTTCGCATATTAAAGAGTGACGGCATGTGTGTTCGGAATGAAGAGACAGGATATTAGAGGGTGCGTAGCTATAAGTCCTATAGGCAGAGATGATTGAGAGAGCTGTATCTGTCAGGCCTGTTCATGTTCAAAGGGTTAATGGGAAGGCAGAGCGCTGTTCCCTCTGGGCACGGCACACTGGCTTCTACCTGGAGTTAAACGGATAGTGCAACGATTTAAGTGACTGACAGCGGAGGAGTGGGAACATTTAGTATCTTTTGGTTTCGGCTGTCCCTGGGGCTTTTTATACACCTATCGCCATGAGCGTCGCTGTCAGTGGTCCCAAAATCCCAGAGGAGCGTATATTTGCATGCACATTACTTTAATAAAGTCATTGAAGTTTCAAATGGCCAGGTAGTTGTGTGGCTAACTTTTTAAAGTATTTTCACTGGTTTAAACTTTACAGTAATGACAGTTTATTGTTGTTCCTCAACAGATTTCACTCAGATTTTCAAACACGCTTGATAATCTGAAGCCGAAATCCACTGTTGCACACTTTCAACTATCATTATCAACTATCATATCATTCTATGAAGAAAGCTTTCGATTCTTTCTAACAGTAGGCCCTTACAGACTATAGGAATATAAATAATTTATGACTTTATGACTGTTTCAGAGGTGGGGGGTCACCGCTTTTTTTCTTCCCTCTTATTTACCAAATTGGTAAATCCGAATGATTGTGGTACTTTTGAGCGTCTTTGAAGTCATTTTGTGTCTATTTGAGGTCAATTTATTTCTTTTTGGTTGTGTTGTGTCCCTTGGTGATTTTGCGTCGGTTTTGGTCATTTTGTGTCTATTTGTGGTTATTATGTGTCTCTTTTGGGTCATTCTGTTTCTCTTGTGGCAGTTTTCAGTGTCTTTAAGGTCATTTCATGTCAATTTTTGGTTATTTTGTGTCTCTTTGTGGCCATGTTGTGTCTTTGTCTTTCTTTAAGGTAATTTTGTATCTTGTTTTTTGGTTGTTTAATGCATCTTTGGAGTCATTTTGTGTCTTACATTACATTTTGGTGCTCATGGTTTTGCAAGTAATGCTTTCCAGCTTTGAACATATTTAATAGTTTCTTCCAACACAATAGTGTGGGGAAAAAACAATACAATATAATATCTTTAAAGTGTTCTTTTAGGCATTCAAGTCAACTTTTATAATATTAAGTCAAACTTCATCTGTAGAGCACATTTAAAAATGACCACAGCTGACCAAAGTGCTTAACAGTTATGAAATACAAAAACAGATAAATACAGATGCAAATGCGGAAAAAAAAACAGTTCACATTTCTTCCCACAAACTAAACAACTATGAGGTTTGAAAGGTGTGTGATTAAAGTAAGCTAACATGTATTTAGGTGACTCAAAATCTCAACATCTTCATTTCCACAATTCCCCAGGTGGTCATATGTGCATACGTGTGATTGCATCCCAATCTAATAATAAAAGAGCAGCTACCCCACCCAGGTCTCACTATCTTGCAGTAAGCCTTGCTGTTTTAATCTGCCTGCCCCAGCAGTGGAGCGCTATCTGGCAGCCTGTCCCCGCTCGCCACTCAGTTTAATCTGCCTGATCAGTATCCATCTGCCTGGATGCCTCATCCCAAATACACAAATATACCCACAATTATTCTGCTCTGCTCCAAATCAGCAAAGTAGGAGCAAACAGTAAGAAAGAGCAACAGTAGGAAAGAAAAATATTATCCAGGATCATGCTTCAAAGGTGAGGTGAGCAGATGCAGTCAGAGACAGGCATTATCTCTGGTTATTATCATTCATATCAGCAAAGGAAGAAAAAGGGACGGGAGGTGTTTGGAGGGAAAGAGTCTTGTCTAGGTGTCACATGCACACACAAATTTGGATGTTTTTGTCTGTGAGGAGGAGGAATGGTGCAGGAGAGACACCTGGATCGGGCACATTTCCATCTAAACTACAAGATTATATGTTGCAGGGACGTGATCCACTAAGTGTGTGCACGTGTGTGTCTGACTGTGTGTGTGTGTAACAGAGAGGAGAGTCTCAGTGATGGAATGATTAAATGTGTCAGTCAGTTGGCGGGTAGGTGAGAGGACGACCAGAACAGAGAGCGAACGAGGAAGCAGGACAAAGAGTCTCTCTCTATATGATATATTCAAAAGGGACCTGATCAACATAATCCAGCTGTGCCAAAACACCAGGTACTGAAATATAAGCTTTCAGTGAAATAGTAACACAATTAAAGTCAGATGAGAGGATGTCTGGTCATATTAGAGGATGATTTAACACGAGGACCTGCTGTATGTCAAAAACCACTATTACCTGTTGGCTCAGACTCTCCTGCTTACAAATCTGTCAAATCTGGCATCCCACCCCCACCAGGGGAGAGCGACTAGGGCCGAGTTGCTTAAACTGCTCTTGACAGCTGCTCGCTGACTGATTCTGAACACTCTTCAGGCCCAGTGTGCTTTAGCCTAAAGGCAGAGGCATGGTCTGATCACGACACATCCGTCAAGCCAGACAGACTTTGCCCGGAGCCTCCAACAAATAAAAACACAGGCCACACACAAAAAAACACGCACACATAGAGTGGCTGACCCAAGCTTTGCTGCAGGAGATTGGCTGAGAAGGTGAAGAAAGGCCTATCTGCCCTGACAGACTCGCAAGGAGAGCAAAGGCATGCACACAAACGTTTGCATCTCTACATCCTCTTTCCTTTACTTCTGACATAGTGAAAGTCAAACATGTTGAGAGAGGTGATCTCATGTAGTGCATACTGGGTTTAGAGAATGCAGTGCTGGAGGAGGTATTGAGAGATTTTACTTCAGCAAAAATAGCTACAAATTCCACATTTTCATATGCCCACCACCACAGACACAAAGAGTACAAAAGTGGATCAAGAGAGACAGCTGCCCCTCTTTCTCTCTCTCTCAAAAAACTGAGATCTTAGTGTAAAACTTAGTAGTGTTGATCAATTATAAACCAAAATTTTGTTATTGCATTGACTATTTCTCACCTAAAATGTCGTCAGAAATATAATTTAGTGCATTGTTTACCTGCAATATGAGAATTTGTGAGGAAAAAGTGGGCTCCATATTATTTTCTCTATTGTAAAAGGCTGAAAAAATTAAAATCAAACATTACAAATAAGCAGTACAGAAAGCACTGACTCAAATTAAGTAAAGAATAAAATATCTTTCTGTAAATGCTAAGATAAAACACTATTGTTTTGATATTTTCTAAAATAAATACAAAGATACTGAAAAAAGGTGTAAATATACAGTCTTGAACAAAAGCATACTGTATACATTGTTTTTAAGACAGTACAAGAGGCGCAGTGAATGACAAAGAGGTGTGTTCGTGTCTGTGAGTGCGATATTGGTCTGATGAGCTGAACTGTCTGTCACCCACCTACTGCTGTATCAGAGACGAGTACGCTGTCATTCAGAAAGACAGCTGCATCCACACACAACTTTCTCTCTTTCTCCTTCGCAGCAGGATGTCGCCAACCTCGCCTCCCCTCCAGCAACAAAACCCCATGAAAAAAAACAAAAAAAACAAAGATGGCACGAACACACAAACACAGCCGAGCTCTCTCAACAGAGGCACGATAAAGACCTCAGAAGGTATTCGACGGAAAAAATGAGAGATGAGAATGATTTTGAAGTTTGAACTTTTTTCTTCTCCAATCTCTTCGTGACAGTAAGAGTTTGTGTTTTCTCCTGTTTCTCTCTCCTCCTGGGTTTGGAAAAAGAAGTGCATCAAAGAGAGCCCTCAAGCCTTGTATAGAGCTCTGATTATTGTGTCATCAGCTACCTCAGAGCTTTGTTTTTCTTCCTAAGTGAACAGGCACAATTCCCCGAACAACAAGAAACAGCCTGTAAATCCACATACAGAGCACACATACTAAAGACCCTCAGAGTGCCTCTTCATAGACTCCAATTATAAGCCAAGAGGTAAGCAATTAAAATTCCCATCACAGGGTGAAAAAGCATCTTAAGTGGCTGGGCTATAGTCCTGAAAAGTAGCTTGATGACTCTATTCATTTGGTGCTTGCTGAAGCCTCACCTTCCCATCACTTCTAATTAAGGAGGCAAAGAGGATCCAAACGCCTCTATGCAGAGGGCTGGAGGCGGGGATGTGGGGAGAGAAGGTGGGGACGTGTGAGGGGAAAAAGAAGGGTATTGGAAACGAAATGACAAAGTGGTAAAGTTTTGTACGTTGACAATTAAGGAGCGCTCATTCAGTGAAGGAATAAAAAAAACATTACCAGACAGTTTTTCTCTGTCACGATGCAGGAGAGGTGTGATCCCAAATTAAATTGGGCTCCAGCTTATAAATATTCAAACAGTCAAATTGAAACATGTACTCAGAAGTCAATCAGAGTTCTTAGAAAATCATGAGCTGTTACATGGAGAGAGTCAGACACAACTCTGACTCTCTCACTGAGGTTTAGACTCTGTGCTTATCTTTCACACATCCAATTTTCCCTTCTCCTCACTTCCTCTCACCCTACAGGAAGTGGTGCACACTGTGTCAGGAAGTGGTGCAAAGTGAGTAAATGCAGCCAAATACTGTATAACAAGCACGTGCAATTTTGAGGTACTTGTATTTTACTTGAGTATTTCCAGTTTAATATACTTAATACTTCTTCTCCACTACACTTTGAAGGGAGATATTGTACTTTTTACTCCACAATTATTTGACAGCAAATATTACTTTTCAGATTTTACATTATAATAATACCTTTAATAAACCAAGACATACAGTACATTGTTCAAGATTTTACCGGTATTTTCAAACATATACAGTATATAGTATATACTATAAGTATATAGTGTCTGATTCCGACTTTTTGTCAGTGCTTCAGATGACTGCAGTTGGCTGTCTGATGCAAATGTAGCACAAATTTCAACCAAATTTCTATAAAAATCAAGAAAAGAAAATGTGAACATTCGCACTTTTCCATCTGCTACTGTTATGCAAAAACTGGGAGTTGGTTCATTGGGATAAGCAGTGGGTGGCGTTAATTCTTCAGTCAGGTGCCACTGAGGAAGGCGTGATGAGATAATAATAAAATAATAATAAAGGAATGCCAGTCAAACCCCAAACAAAGGAAGAAATTGATGTTTAATAATGGAGAGAACATTGGATAAGGGAAATATAGCTTTTTTGAACAACTTATACTGATCTGGATCCCTTCAGAGAGTTCTGGTAACAACCCTGTGTGCATACATAAGCTGTCAAAAGTCATTCAGAGATGAAGAGAAGAATTTGCAGAGGCCTACACAGGTGGCATCTCATGACTGTACGTCATCATTTATTTACTCAATCTGTTTCCTATGTACTTTCTCACATTAACCTTCAATTGATACAACACCTTTCCACCAACCCAATGTGTAAAAATTCTAGCGATATTTTTGAATGGTGATTAGCGTCTCAACACCGTTTATTTTATTTGCAAATTGAAAATGCACTTGAGTTGTTAGCAGCTTCTTCCACCTTTCGTTCTCAGACAGGACTGTGCAGAACTTGTTTTTTCTCCTTTCCTCTTGTATTGGTATAACAATATGCCAAATTTCTGCAGAATGAGTACCTTTACCTTTGCCACTTAAAGTACATTTTGCTCATAATACTGTACTTTTACTTGAGTAAACACAGGACTTCTTTTAATAATAAAGTATTTTAATATTGTGCTAATAGTAATTTTAATTAAATAATCAGTGAACTTCTGCCCCCCTTCAATTTCTGCTTCCCTCAACTTTACAACTTTATTCTCCTGTATTCTCACACTATATATCTTGTGCAGCTCGTCTCGATTGTTCTCGCTTGCTTCTACGTGTCTCTTGACTGTTTATGTTCCTTGTCTATTTCCTCCTTTTTTATCTCAAGACCTTACTGTCCTCCTCTCATCTCCTGCTTTCTCTCCACACACAAAAAATTGTAAATGCACCAAATAGCTCCACATAGTTCAGATACAAAAAGTTTCAACTGTGTGCACATATTTTTTCTGGAAAAAAAACCCCAAAAACATGTATTCTTGCTTTTTGCTCTTCACTGCATGCCTCCTTTCTCCTGTACCCAGAAGGCATTCTGCTCACAATGCTGCACCGCTCACCTCTCCCCATCCCTCCACTTCTATATTCATCCCTCTCTCTCCTTTCCTCCCTTTATGCATCCACCTCTCAGGCCCATGTTACTCCGCGGGGACCAGCCATCTAAAGCCCGGCCAGTAATCCTCTCAGGATATTGAAATGCCAATCCTTCCTCCTCCCTGACCCACACCTCCACCCCATCTCTACAGCCTTCCTGCAGCCCTCTCTTCTTCCCTGCCTCAGCTAAAGCGCTTTGGATGTACCACTGGGGGCCAAGACATTCAACCCAAGTGTGTTCAGATCACACATACACACACTAAATAGATGCAGAGGCAAGACGTCATTATCGCATCCTCTCTTGCACGTACACAAATCAAGCATGAAGCAATGCACAAAGCGTATTGCATGCAAGCACACATACGGAATACCGTCATACGTGCATGGCCTGGTGCACACGGAGCAGACACTCACACTCACATACACACTCAGAAATATACATGCGTCCCTAATCCACAGCTGGATAAGGGGCCCCATGAGCCCTGGGCAAAACTGATCCCCCATTTACCCAGCCCATGCCCCGTCTCCTCACGCAACTCCAGTCATGTTTCTATCCCCCTCTCCCCTCTTCCCTTTTATTCATCCAGCCATCCTTGACGCACCATGCAAAACTCCCCCCGTCCCCTTGGTGGCCTGGAGAGTCCTGATAAAACCCATCTGTCTGAGAGAAATCCACTCCTCCACTGTGCATGTGCAAGCAATCGGCACAAAGAGATGCTTTAAAGGAATTTAATTTGTATTTTTTCTCAATCATACTTTTTATTGTTTCCATAAGAAAAACAGTATCTACAGCAACCTAAACCATGACACATAAGATGACAAAATGGTAAAGTATATCAAAGAAAAAGTAATTCAATCAAAAACTAATAATAAAAATTAATATCTTGTTTATTCATTAAAAAAAAATCTGACTGAGTAGATAACAACAGGTTCCCAGCATCTACATATATACGTGTGATCTCGCCCCCACATTAGTTCTCCTGCAGAGGATTGACACAGTGCACATACTGTGCATATAAGGCCCTTTAAGGCACATTTATTAAAGTGTAAAAGTGTAATAATATATATATATATATATATAGAGAGAGAGAGAGATTTAGATAGATAGATAGATAGATAGATAGATAGATAGATAGATAGATAGATAGACAGTTAGATAGATAGATAGATAGATAGATAGATAGATAGATAGATAGATAGATAGAAAAAACATGCGTCTCATCCACTGAGAAAGAAAATCTTTTGCATAGATGTAAATTGACCCCCTGTTTGTATATGTGTGTGTGTTTTTTATTTGGCCACAATATAGCATCCGTTAGCACCTCCTTTCCCCTATTCAGACTCTGCCCTTAAATCCTCAGGCTTTCTTGGCCCTCAGCTGCCAGCTAACCCGTACCACCCGCTGCTAACAAGCTTACCGTGCCCAGAAAAACAAATTCAGTAAGAGCGGATAGGGACAGAGTTATAGAGAGGATAGAGAGAAGCAGAGGGGTGAGGAGGAAGAGGGCAGCTGTGATTATGCCAAGACAGGAGGCGAGAGAAAGTAAGGATGGTGGAAAGAGCAGTTGTGGATGAAGTAGCAAAAGGAGGAGGAGGGAGAGAAATTACCATCTAAGAATAGTGAGTTTATGGGGAGAGCAGGAAAGGATAAGGTAGGGGAAATGAGGAAGGAAATAGAGGGTAAAAAAAGAAGAGATCGGAACATGGGGGGAAGGAGGAGGTAAAAAAAAGAAAAGCCAAAGGTAATAAAGAGATGATGAGGTGTGTGTGTGTGTGTATGTGTGTGTGCGTTTGAGTGAGTGTTAGTTTGCTCCAAAATCCCGCTGCAGTATTCATAAAGGTCAGTAAGTTTTGATGGTGTAAAGTCGTGGTGTGGAGGTGCGCACACATGTATGGACACAAGGTTGAGGAATGATTTTTTCAATTCTGTACCTGACCTGGCTACACAGTATTTCCCAGGACCACCTGCTCCTGCAGATGAGCTACCTCACACTGCGTCACACTGCACAGAGACTCTGATCGACCCCAATAATGTTCTGTATTGAAAATCGATTGGGTTTATCCTGCAGCAAAAATTAGACACACAGCACCCGTATGGATTTATGAATTGGCCTTTTCTCTGATATTTTTAGTGGTCTGCTATGTCAAAAGATTCAAATATTGAAACACCAGACCTCAGAGTAGAAGTGTTAAAGTTTCTGGATCAGACATGGATTTTTTTTTCTCGTTACAAAAAAAAATCGAACTGACTACAAGAATCAGTCTGAGAACACATTACTAGAAAGAGACAGAGATATGAAGCAAGAGGCTGCACAAGAGCAACACTAACTTAAATGCATGTGCACACAGCCCAGTCTCACTTGACCCTAAGGAAAGCTTCCCATTGTGGAGAGCTTATGCGCCCTTTAGTTTGTTAGCTGTTGATCTGAACTGTGCTCTGCTGCTCTTGTGTAGACACCACAGGTCTTTTACCAAATGCTGACATGTGGCAGCTTAAGTCAGGAGAGGTAAGAGAAGACACATAGCTAAGTAATTCCAAAGCGCATTTCAAAATCAAATACTAGCTCTGTCTCCCTTTATACACACACACACACACACACACACACACACACACACACACACACACACACACACACACACACACACACACACACACACACACACACACACACACACACACAGGCAGCATTAAACACCCCACACCAAATGTCAGTCTAAATCCTCCCTGACACAGAAAGTCTTCTGAAACCCCTGCAAACACACTCTCCTAACCCCTTGTCCAATCCCTCTGGATGACACGGTTAGCGGGACAACTCACACCCTAATACCCCATAATAACCACAAATCAACGCCATGGCAACTGCTGACAAGACAGACGGACAGGCAAGGGGGAGATAAAAGGGAGAAGGGCTGAAACTACTGTGGGGACGGGAAAAATAAATCACCACAGGTTTGTCCTTTTCTGATATAGTGTCCCTAACCTTGGAGCTAAATCCCTTTAGAGAGCTGGAGACGGCGAAGTTGTAGCTTGTTAGCCATGTTAGCGTCACGTGTTATCACAGTCAGGCTCTAGTGAGAGCAGACGCACAAACTTTTGTAAAATAAATGTCAACAGCAGAAGGCTTTGATTTTTTCTTTTTAAAATATCTTGAAGAAATATTTTGGCTCAAAAATAAACATTGTAAATTAAAAGGTAGCGTAAACTACACAATTAGCAAAGCTTTCTTTGTACAAGGTTAAACTGCATTAAGTAATATTACTGAAGAAAGCACTGAATCAATGAACACCATGAAGAGCATCGCTCACTGACACACTCAACACAGCCAAGCTGCTTTAAACTTTTTACATATTTTGGTATTTGGCCACACACTTACATTGTAAGACATATTTACCAGTACCCCTGTTTTTTAACTGCCCTCTCACGGTCTCTCAAGGTCCTCTCATGGTCCTCTCAAGGTCAATTTTCCCATATTTTGCCTGACTTGTGATACCTTTTCATGTTTTTTTTTCCTCTTGTTATCACAACTTGTTTTTGGCACACTACAACTTTAAAATTGTACTGTTTCCTACCCAGTGCTTCTTCACCCTCCCTCCCTCCCTATGACTTACTAGTTCTCATTAGGCTTCGGCAGTATCATGGTATTACGGGCGTTACCAGGGTATTTATAAATCCCTAAGGTACGTTTTTGAATACCGTGGTAAACTCATTGTATATAGTGCACAGCAGGCATCAGGCATCATGGAACAGGCAGCTGAGCTGAAAGACACTGCAACACCTAGAGGTGGAGGGATAAATTACAGGATTGTAAAAAGCCGGTGGCACGCAGGCAAAGACACTGCAGGGTGAATTAAGGATTTATTTTGGCCAAACCGGAGGTGGTGATTGTTGGAATAGAGGGCTTACTAACTGGATTACTAGCAAGATTAACCAAGATGGTTGGAGTGAGTTTTTTGTGGGTTTCTATTGTGTACCTATTAGTCTGAAATACTGAAATGAGCAGGGCACTCGCTGGGGGGAAGGTTGTTAGAAGGTATAAAGGTATGAAATATTACATAGTGCCCAAGCCTAGTTGTCATTACTTTTCTGATAAAATACTGCAGTCTCAAATCCAGGAGAGTGATTTTGATATCAGCTCTAGCCACACGTCATCAGTGTTGTACAGAACAAACCTAAAGCCGTCCTTTGGCCTCTCACTCACCCTATGTGGTCCAGATGTCCAGATGTTACACTTATGTAACATTTACAGTTGGCCAACAAGAGGATCTGGGCCACTGGGAAGCACACTCATTCATTATAAATACCCTCAACTGCAATCTCCTTAAAATCCCCATCTTTGTACACATTAAGAGACAATCTCAGTCATAAACCCAACTTTCAACAAATAAGAGATAAAAGACTCAATGCAGTGCAAAGCTCTTACTTCCTTAAAGTTTAGAAGTAAGAGTCTATCATAACAAACTGTTATAGCTGACTTACCTCACTTAAATCTAACCTGAGACCCACACTGAGTGCTACTGCCGTCTCAGCACTCACATTTGACTAACAGTTTTCCATTCATTATACAGCTCATTTCTCTAAACTAATTTCCAATCAAAAACGCACTGCCATTCTCACTTTGTCATTGTTTCTCCATCACCTGTTTCCTTTGTGCAGACCTTTCAGACTAATATTTATTTCAGCATTTTCAAATGAGGGATTTGCAAACAAACAGCGTAAACAAGATTTTTCAAAAATATGCACAGTAGGCATGACAGCTAAATGTATGTGTGCAATGCATTTGTGTATTAGAGAGTGTTTGTCAGCATTCAAGCCAGAGTGTGTTATTGTACGTTTTTTAGAATGTGTGTGTGTTTGGTCTTTTCACACTTGAGCTCCTCCAAATAGTGCTGTTGCAGAGCTTGACAGGGCTACTTGGCAAAGTGCTTTTCAAGCCCCTGGCTAATGGCCTGCTGAAGACTTCTGCTGATGAAAATGAGATCACCTCCACCGGGCGAGACATTTTGCTCCATCTGCAGTGACGGGCACAGTGTGGGGACAGAGTCTGTGTGGCCATAAGCATACACACAAATGAAAATCAGTCTGCTGGATGCACATTTGGTTTTGAATGCCTCTGTGTATGTGTGTACAGTTACTGTATGTTGTTGGTGTATGCATGTTGAGAATCTACATAAATTATAAGTATATTCAAAGGTCATTGTGTATTTGCAAATGTGCATAAATCTATTTATGAAAAGGCATATGCACCACCTGCAGGTGTGCACGTTTCCGTGTGTGCATATGTATTGTGGGGTTGTGTGTAGGCATGTGCAGCCTACTTGCTGAATTGACAACTGCTTCCAACAATCAGGGCCCCCCCCCCCCCCAATGGAGCCAGGGGGCGCAGAGCCCTCTGATACAATTTAAACTTAAAAAAAAAAAAAAACTAAAAAAAAAACCACTGAAAAAAAACCCGTCACAGGTTAAAAAATCGTTGTTTTTCCGACACTCTAGTTGCAAAGGGGCTTTGAACAACAGAGTAAATATAAATGGCTCATTTAAAGGCAGTAGTAGGCACTAGTATTTATAATATATTATGTATTAAAGTATATACAGAAGTATCTGCTGCTGTACCACCACACTACAGAGCAGCTCCATCGCCCAGGCGGTGAGACTCCTAAACTTCTGCCTTGACTCCAATAGATTTCGCAGGATCAAGGACAAATTTTAATTTCATTTTTTTAAACTATGTTTATAAAATGACTAATAAATCTACCTAGTACCTTGTACTAGTAACAATAAAGAAATAATATTATATTTCATTTTTGCCAATCTCACTAAATCCTACACACACAACCTTTAAAGAAGCATAAAGATAGTGTCTTGTGAAACTACCAACAATGTTGGCATAGTTTCATGGAAAGAGTGCTTCATTCCTAGGTAAAATAAATCTGCCTAAGTAAACAACTAGCATAACCAATTTCAAAGGGGTCCTTAAACTCTCACCTCAAGATAACTGAAATAAAAATGGGTTTGCCTCTAAACTTGAGAGGGCTTCTTCCCTGTTAGTGTTCTGCTCTTTACAATCTATGTACTCCTTCAAATTAAAAAAGAATATTTGTCTTTTTAAGGAAAGGACTACTGGCTATCTGAAGAACAATGAAATCCCTAACATGTATAAATATATAACACATTAAAATTGGATTGTTGTAGAAAAATGTTGTACCGGTATAAGTTTGTCCACATCAGATAATAAGAAAAGTATATCACTATGCAATTCCTTAATCCTCCATATCAACATAATTTTCAACAATACTTCAACAATATTTTTAGTGGCCAACCCTGTGAGAAATTTCTGGAGTTGCCACTGCCAAAATTATCATAAATTAATGCACTTTTATAAAACAAAAACTGAGAGGTCAAAGGTGCTTTTATACATCGCTAAGGCCATAGATGTCTTGTGTGCAGTTATTTTTAGACTGCATTGTAGTAAAATGATCACAACAGATTCTAATAATCTCTCCCCAATGTCTGGTTTTAAACATTAGCACAATCTTTAGCAAAACAACACAAATATTGCATCTTAATCTTCTGGAAAAGCTAGTTCAGCCAAATCAGCGTGATCCTTGTGGACTCCCTTATAAATACAGCATAGTACAACATATTCAAATAGAGAAAGACATGCAGTGCAAGCTGATCTAAAATTCATTTTCAGCCGAGATATCCAAGTGTGCTGGTTTGTCCCGTTTGAGTCAGTTTGCTACATCTTCTTTTTGGAAATGCAGTGTGACCTCATTCTCGCTCAGCTGTTGTTTGTTTCCTGAGTGTGGAGACACTGTTACTTAAAATGTAAAATGCCCTTTCTTTGCACATGCTCTCATGCGTCTGAATTTGTTTAATGTGCTTGGTTATTTATAAAGGTCAAACTGGGACTCACCGGGCAGGCTTGTGGAGACGTTGACCTGTGTGTAGAACCTCTTGTTGGGAAGCAGCTCCGACACTCCGTTCAAGGCTTCGACGGTAAACGTGTAGTTGGTGTTGGGGAGGAGGTTGACTACGGTCACCGTTCTCTCCGTCAGGCCGACCTGCTGAGGCACGAAGCCAACGCTGGCCCCACAAGGCTCGCACTGCCTCAGGACGCACCTCCGGCACCCAACGCTGTAGGTCAGATCGACCCTGCCTCCTGTGTCAGACGGTGCGGTCCACTCTAAGATCAGCGTGGACTGCTTCAGGGTGTAAACCAAGTCTCGAGGCGGGGAGGGGGGCCCTGGAGAGACAAGAGTAAGAACAATGCATTTTGCATTATTGTTAGAAGCCCTGAACAATTTATTATATTTTGTTTTTTGAGAACAAAGACACACGGAAATAGAGGACTAGACAATATGCGTTCTCTTTTTTTGTAAACATCAATACTTTATCAAACACATCCACGCTTCTGCGATTGTTATGCAGCAATTGAAATTGACAAAAGGATTTTACACTTTGTCTAATCACATCATTAAAAGCCATGCCTATTACACAAACTGGAGCGATCACAGCAGCAGCAGTCTTCGCTCCTTAAATGTTGCACTTAAAGACGACTTCCTATTATCCACTTTTTGTCACAGCTGTAACTGTAAATGTAAAGCTGGGCATTTCTGGAAAAGGGGCTCATAGAAAGGTTCCCTGGATAAATAAAAGCAATAATATGTTTAACCATAACACAGTTACTGAAACAATTTCAAGAGACTGCTCAAGCGTTGTGTTACTGAAGCTTGGCGTGACTGACGGACTAAGTGCATTGGATATTACTGTGCAATGCTCAGTTCACACATCATGCTATGATAATCCTGCTTTATCCTGGATTTGATGATAGGAAACAATTGGTTTGATGAGAACCATTCGACCTCAATCGGAATAAGCAATTGGAAATGTGAAGTGGTTTCTGGGATACATACATGTCATTATTTTGTTTTTGCAGTGGGAGTCAGAGAAGCATTTATTGGATTGGGATTATTGATGATGCAGACAGACAGGAAAACACTTGGGAATAATAGTCAGGCTAAAAGCAGTATCTGTGTGTTTTGATGACTTGAAGTGACATTACCTTTTGTCTGAACATGTGCTTGCATGAGCATGGATAGCAAATTTGTCCATTATGCACTGATGTCAACAGTGCTGCGTGGAACAAATCCTCCACTTAGCATCAGTAAATAAAGGTGCGTTGCCATGGTGAAGGCTTTTAGCTCTCCTGGAACATCAGTCTGATTTGATATGAGGGTTGTGATGTGCCAGATGCATCATGAGAGTCTAGGCTGCTTAATATAAGGCTGTGTATGTCAAAATGTGTGGGGGGGCGCTCAAGGTAAAACATGGGACAAATATAGTGCATGTCTGGATTATACTTTAGTTGTCAAAACCTATGAAATCATCCGTCTCTGGACCACTGTCTGGTATAGGGGCTTTTCATGTCAATTAAATCTCCAAGGAGGACTGCCAACGGTAATCGATTAACCACTGAATATTATATAACAGTTACACATGTCGGTCAATAGGTACATTTTTCTACTCTTCAGTTTATTGCTCTGCTCTCCACCCAGGTCCGGTGGGAGACAGACAGCCTGCTAACCATGTTAATATGCTGAAACACAGTGCCCACTGCCCACTCTCTGGTCTCTATCAAAGCCCCAGGAAGCTCGCTGGGATTCAAAGCCAATTTTCCTATTGGCCAAATAGTGGAATTAACTCCTGGCCCTGTCACATGATGTAATTGGGCCCAGAAAAGGCTTTTCCCATTGACTTGAATTGGGAAAGAGACATTTGTAAATCAGTGGATACATTTTTTTGAGTGTCATAACTTCTGCAGAATCACTCATTTCCTTGTCAGGATTTGATCCACTCAGTCTGATGACATTTGGAAATTCTTTAGAGCTGCAAGATTAAATCATTTTATCTCAATTCAAGCTAGCAGAGTGCTAAATCTTTAGTAGCCAGATTGGATGGATGTCTCTAGTGGGCATCTTTATATCAGTGATGCGAGAGCAGCGCTGGATAATTTCATACCATGGAAACAAAGTTTTTTTGGCTTCATGCTCCACTGAGCAACTTTCATAGGAACGAACAGGGGCCCCACCTCAAATGTTGTATCCAGGTCCCTTAATACATCCATGATTCTGCACTGTGCACTACTCAGGTCAGGTGGGAGCTAGTTAGCGGTGCTGCTCATTTGGCAATTACCGTTTGTAACTCTGTCCCAACCCAACAGCGTTGCTGTGGAAACATTGTGCCCACCCTCCTGTCTCTCCCCAGGTTGCACTGGCAAGTAAGTGGCTCAATTTTGGGCAAAAATCTCTTTAGCATTGTTGACCACTGTTGGCACAGTTAGCAGTGTAAGCACAGCTAGTAGAACTTTCACAATGCTAAAGGGGGTAGAGGATAACATTAGCCAAATAGTGGAGACTGGAGGGTAGGCAGTGGGCACTATGTTTCTGCATGTTAACACAGCTAGTCAGCTGTGTTAACATGCAGAAACATAGAAAAAAATTAAAAATCATAAAACTGTCCAGTGGTTAAAATTGAACCACTTCGAAATGGGTAGTACTATGAAATGTGTTGCTAAGCTCACTAAGTCAATGCAGCAATGGACTAAAAAGAAGGGCCTCTTATATTTCATATCATTTTGTTTTTTTTCTCTTAAGAATTAACCAGTTAGTGTTTTAAGATCAACCACCATCTGTGACAAAAAGCTAAAAATAATAAACACAGTCCAGTGTCTCTAGGGCTGTGAAATGTCAGGCTGGAGGACTGTATCTCATCACGAAGTCCGTGTCCAGTCTGACCTGTGCCTTTTCCTGCAGGTCATTGCACACGCAGGCTGAACGGGGCTAAGGTCCATTAAAGGCCATGAATTTTATATGTGTCCCTGTGTGTGTGCATGTGCTGTGTAATGAATAAGTGAAGGTGTGCTGCTCTGTGCGTGCTGTCAAACACGTCACACACCACAGCTGCGTCCCGCTTCCAGACACACGTGGAGCACAGAGTTACGTAAGCCCAGAGTGCATTCAGAGTGTGAACACACGTACACACACATTTGATGTAGACACAGCTGGGCCTTTTATTCTCCTCTCTCTCTGCTTTCGTGCTTTCTCGGCCTTGTGCTCTCTCTTTCTCTTGAAGTTTCCGTTTTTTCTCGAATCATCTTCAAATCTGAGTTATTAAAACTTGACCTCCACAACTCTCTTGCTCCTTTCTTTCTCATCTTTTGCCTTCTTTCAGTCTTCATCTGTCTCCTTATCCCCTGTCCATCTAAATAAGTCTTTGACTCTCTTTTCACTGCAGCTTCAAAATACTGCATCACAGCAACTTAGAACTTAATGTTAGCTCTTAATGTTATATTTGCATTGGTATTAAAGCCTATGAAGAGTATTGGTGCCCTATTTCCCTGACTCAGAGGAAGAGAAGTTGAAATAAATAAGGTAATGTAATGTAACCTTTAAAGGAGACCTAAGCCCTATTCTTACGGGACTAGTATTATGTGGGGACCTCAAGTAGTTATATTTTGCCCAACATAGAGATTATGTGATAATATAAGTCCGGTATCTCTGTGATTTGCTGCTGGTTTTTTTTTCTGCGCACCATTGTCTGGTGAAGAAATATAGAGGCTGCAGTGGAAATTATAAATGAATGTTTTGACAGCATTTTGCTTGCAAATTTTGGAGGCTAATCTAACTACACAACATGGAGACCCATTCACAGAAAGAGCAAGCTCAAATCCATCCGAAGAGCAAAATCTCAAAAGTTGATGAGAAGGATGACATATTATGCAGTAAGGAGCATTTTTCTATCTTTCAAAAGGCTAAGAGCAGGGGCGGATTTAAAGATCCCAGGATCTTATGTGGAGCCTTATATCCAGGGAAAAATGTCACTAATTTAAAGTACTGCACAGACATCACTTATCCTGTGTGAATGCACCACATGAAGCACAAACGTTTGGGGGGGGTAAATTAAAAAAGCAGACTACCAGTTTGTTTAGGTTTTTATAGCAGATTCCAAGTTTAAGATGTCTTGAAGCGAATCCAAACTTGCTCTTGAGATTTATTTTTTTCTGCCATTGAAGTGTAGAAAAAGCCTGCGTTTATGCATTTCTCCAAGTCCGAAGTGAAGCTGTTGTGCTGCAATTTTATCCTTCCTCCTGGAAGTCTTCAGCAGTGTCTTGAGAAATTCATTTGCAGAGACACACATTGACAAACATTATGCATTACTTTAAGATATTTTCTTTTTTGCTGGTAGCTATTGTGCTACAATCATTACGAATGCAGTCCTGTCAGCAGGAGTTCCACTCTGCCAAAACTGAATGCAAAGAAATTTTTGTGTCCCCAGGGAGACATTTCCATTCACTGTTTCCAAAGTTTTATTTTGTGTCTTAACTGCCACTTGAAATATTTAGCAGTGTGCTGTAATGAAACATTTGTAAATAGTCATCGCTAACGATGGTAATTAGTCATGTCAGAGGTATTACAAGATGTACGCCGCCTGTTCTTTCACCTGTTTCAAAAGGATTCTTTAAACACTTGAGAGTTTATTATTTCAAAGAGACAGCAGTGGCTTCTAACTGTGGGGAACACAGTCGGCTTCAGGCACTTCACAGGCATTAATGGTGAAGGGAAAAGGATAAAATTACACTGGTATTATTCTTTAATTGCCGAGATAATAAGGTGCACATATCAAACCTCATTCATCTGACAAAATCTCCCTTTCTCTTTTATTATTCTTATAATCTCAGATTCATCAGGCTCCCTCTTTCTCACCATGCGGTGAATTAGCCGAATCTAGGGATGATCATAATTACAGAATCAATAGTGTAATTAATGTGGTCATTAGGCTGCTATAAATGTTATCACACTGGGATCAGAGAGCTCCGCGATCAATATTGTAATTACACCCCTCCATCGCGGTTACCATAAAAGCTATATGACCACACACTTATATATATACACACACAAGTGAATGTGAATGTATACAAACACATGCACGTGGACCTTGTGACCCGACGGATTTACTGCCCTGAGTACTCACAGGATATAGAGCCCATTATTCCTCCATCTCATTTCTAAGCTATATCAATAGGCTGCTCTCCATGCAGAAATCAATAGGGCTTCCCTGTATGGCCTTTGTCTTATTGGCCTTGTGGTGCATCTTTATTGAAGCGGAATTCGGTGTGTGAGGTAAGAGGTGAGGGATGAGCGGATAATGCACGGACACTGGGGATGAGGTCATAGAGTCTGTCGCTTGAGGACAGAGACATGAGATTTCAGTTTGACAGAGGGAAGAAGAATGGGGTGATAACGTGCACGGATGAAAGGATGAAGAGGAAGGGAAATGTGAAGAGGCAGTCGGTAGAAGGAAGAGCGATGAGTGGCCGAGTTAAGAAGACAGAGAGAGAGAGGAGGGGAATGTGTGTTTAGGGGTCAAAAAGGAGGAGTGGAGGGGATAGAAAAAAGCGGGGTGGTCCGGTAAAGGGGTGGATAATGGATGTATGGCAGAAAATGGATCTGTAATGTCAGGATAAAAGGTGTAAGTATATGGAAGGTTAAGCAAAAAGATGGAGAAAATGGGGCGACTGGCTTTTTGGACGAATTAATAATGTGGGCCGAATATTAGAAGAGATTAAGGGAGGGATGAAGGATGGGTGGGTGATAAAAGGGATAAAGGTTAAGAGGCAGAGAAAATGGCTGTAGTGGATGGACACATAATGTGTGTATACTTTTAGATGAAATAGATGGGGGTGTAAGCATAGGTCAGATGGGGGAGAAAGTCCACCTTAAAACATGAAAACAGAATTTCCTCCTCGCAACTGTATGTCTTCGCAAAACAGGCAAGTTCCAGTTCCAGTTTACATCCATGTGTTTGAGAACATGAATGCTTCACACACATCTACTCCCCAGCAGCACAAAAGATCTATGCAATCAGCAGAGCTTCAAGATTAGTGTCACTAATTCTGACCAAATGTCTCCCCTTCTGGTTCTGACTTATGACGTTGAATAATGGCCAGAAAAGTGTTTTTGCAGAACATTATGATGCCACAGTGAAGATAATCTTTGATCATCTGGATATATCGTATTACACATTTGTGTTAAATTTTGTCATAATTAGCATATAATAACATGATTTGTGAGACCAAAGGCCACCAAATCAAAGTGGGCATTGTGCCAAATTTGAAGAAATTCCCTTAAAGTGTTCTTGAGATACGTTCATGAGAATAAGGCGACGAGGTCACACTGACCTTGACCTTTGAACACCATAATCCAATCAATTCATCCTTTAGTCCAAGTGGACATTTGTGCCAAATCTGACAACTTTCCCCAGAGCTGCTCTTGAGATTTCATGTTCACAAGAATGAGATGGAAGAGGCCACAGAAACCTTGAACTTTCACCTGCAGCCACCAAAATCTAATCACTTCATTCATTCGTCCAGGTGGACATTCGTGCCAAATTTGAAGAAATGCCCTCAAGGTGTTCCTGAGATATCATGTTCATGAGAATGGGTCAGACCGACAACCAAAATCATAATGCTGCCAGCCTCGGATGTTGCCAGCATGGAAGCATAATAATGTATATAATCATGTCGATGTTTTCTCTATGGGAGATCAACTCTAAAAATGTCTTAAACATGGATTAGATTTATCTGATATCCTTAAAATGTACTACATCTCAAGAATAATTCACAAAAAAATCCTTACTATTTAACTCTCTCCGACAAGACAGCAAATGTTCAATGTTTACTGAAGCTGTCAATGGGAAATAAGAAAAAACAAAGAGTGCACACATTCTTTGAGCTTGCATGTGTAAAAAAAACTCTTTGACCAACCCCCAACTTTATAATCAGCAGAGCAGCACGAGGCACGTATACCGTCTCCTGTTTCTGGGATGATTAAAAGAAACATCTGACGTGTTTTTGGGTGGATTTTTCTACATGAAAGGAATGTAATACCAGAGGAGGGGTGTGAGGTGAAGGAGAGGTGAAGGTTGGGTGAGATGAGACATGGAAATTGGGTGATGAGGAGGAGATGGAGACGGTAGAATGAGGATAGATGGTGAGACAGAGACTGGAGAAGTCGTTGCAGGTCAGACAAAGAGGTGATGAGATCAAAAAAAAAAGAGAAGGTGGATGAAAGGATGCAGGGTGAAGGACGGGTGAAAGTGGTCTTTAAGGATAAAGAGGAAAGGGCAGTGATAATGATCGACTCACAGACATGAAATTGCTCTCTTAATGCAAAAAATGTCGAGATGAAAGGATAGTGTGAGTGATATGGTGCGATAGTCACTGACAAAGGAAAAGATGCAGTCTGAGAGGACACACGCACTCACACACACAAACAAACATAAATCTACAATCTTATTACTTGTGCATGGTGCTGAGGGTGTGTCCAGGGGGGTTCTGAAGTGGTCCTCCTCACACACACACACCACTGATCCCTCCTCCTCTGCAACACTGTTGGCCGGGCAGGGAAAACACTCCTGCTGCCTGGAGGACATCTTGTAGGAGCCACGAGGACACGCTGAAAAAGAACACACAGAAAAACATTGTACATTAGGTATCTGATTTAATTATTTCTGCTAGGCGTGCATGACCATTTCAGCATTGACACTGTAAAGTGTGCATGTGCAGTAGTCACGATGCAGGACGTACAATGTCAGGTAAGTCATACTAATTTAAAAACATCATGCTACAACATTTTTGCCTCTGAATACAGAAGGTAATCTCGCGCCGTTCTCACTTCCGACCAACTACAGTTCGGAGCCACAAGGCTGTAAAGGTAACATCAACTCTCAAGCCACAAACATACTAAGCAGCGGCAATGTGCTGCTTGCTGAAATAATGACATTTTTCTGTGGCCAGGAGGCATGTTCATGTGTTTCAGGCGAAAGAGATTCTAACATAGATCTACATGTCACAAGAGACACAGGACGCTGTTTAGTGAGTGGCTGCAGGTATTCTCTGGCTGCAATACAAACATTTAATTATTCCCAACTTTCTAGTGGCTGCTGCAGCTTTCAAGCTTCACTTTGATGCTGTTAGGTGTGTTTTTGGTGTAACATTAATCTTCAAGAGAAATCTGTCTGATAAACAACCAAAGCACGCATGCTAGTAGCCAACCACAACCTGAAAATGAGCGATGGACAGCACGGGGGCAACTTAAGGGAGCCCACTTATTTTAGGGAATGCATTACCAATATGACTTGTAAGACTTTTGGCTGTCGCCTGGATTGATAGAAAAGTTTTATATGAATACAGTGGTGTCGTGGTGAGTCAACCAGTTTATCAAACTACCTTATTTACCTTACTACCTTAATTTTTCAGCTTTATTGTCATTACTATTATTAGAGCATCCATGCAATTCAGGGCATTGTGCAGTACTTTTGGATGTATGGACAGGTGGGAATACTGTGTGTTAATTGTACTTTGATTGTAAATGTGTGATCGTGTCGTCTGTGTTCTCTTGTCCTAATGTATGGATCCGAGGAGGATACTGTGTGTTAATTGTAGCCTGACTGTATATTTGTACGATCGTGTAGCCTGGGTCTCTTGGTTGTCCAAGACAAATTTCTCCAATAATAGGCAATAAAGGGAAATCTATTCATATGTTCTCCTCACAAAACCAAACCAATAACTCTATTTTCCAAAAAGAGCTTTTCAAGTCATCTGGTGATAATTCCTGTATTTTTTTTATATTGCAATATGAATCATTTCAAAAATATATATCACTATGTCATTTTTTTCAATATTGTGCCACCCTAATTTCTGCTTTCTTTGTCTTAACAATGGAAATTCCTTTGAAAGCTAATTATTTCCACGCAGGGGATGAATACACGAATTACACATGGTGCAAAACAACATTTAAACCATGAGATATTTCTGCATAGAGGCTAATGAAAATTATTTAGCTCTTTCAAAAATATATTTAAACCTTCTTTATATAACTTTTGCATTTTCACTTCTTTGCACAGAAGCTCCAGTCATCTAAACACAGCAGCATTTGAAAGCCAAAGACAAAAAAAGCTCTAATCTCCCTTTCAGTTTATGAGAGAGAAAATTAAGAATGAACAGAGAGGAAAACAGAGAGGAAGTGGTTCCAGGGGGAAGTACAGATGAGATAAAAGATATGATTAGGAGAGAAAAGTAGAGGAGACTTTGGCTAAATCCATCTGACAAACACAATTCTCACATTACGTGTGATCAGTGGCCTTGGCAAATGGCATCAAAGGCTGCTGCTGGATTGAACCAGCTAAGCAAACGAAAATAAGCCAAGGCAATGTGCCGGCACGCATCTGCAGAAGCCCAAAACTTAATTTTGTTGTTGTTTTCAAACTTTATCTACTATTTTTTTCACATATCTCCCACTACAGTGAGTGAACTACTCCATGCGAGAGAGAAACTATGAAAGGTGAGAATGTGGGCGAGGGTGATAAGCACTCATGACCTTACATGTGAGGCAAACAACAATACACACCATACAACAGAAGCTTATCAATGCATGTGTGACAATGGGCGGCGCGTAAACACGCACTCACGAACACACGGAGAATAAAACAGGTTATTTTACACGCTCCCTGTATGCAGTTTCATTTTCCACTTGCCGTGCCTTTGCAGCAGGTGATAATGGGTGTGAAATCAGGCTGCCAGCCACTGCTTGTTGCTCCGCTCTCCTCTCTTCTGAGATTGTACTCTAAACGGCGGGTCTACATTAACAGCTCTGGGAGGCTCGCTCCCTCTGTTCCCCTCGCTCTCCTCTGCTCTCTTTCTATTCTCCTAATACATCTGGCTCTCTCAGCGCTTTCCCGCTCTTCTTCGTCTATTTTGTATTCTACCTCCTTCCTCTCCTTGTCTCTGTTGTCTCATTCCCTCAATTTAAGTCTCTCTCTCCCTCCTCCAATTAAAAACACATAACCTCCAACAGACATCCGTTTCCATGGATTAACTCCGGAGGTTTGAGAGGAAGGGAATGAGCATTTCATTATCATTTTAGTACTCAGTCTGTGGCTTCTTGTTCTGTGTTTTCTGTGGCAGGAACAACAAACTTTGGCCTCACTGATCACAGTGCCTGACGTATTCAGCAAACACTGAGACTACATTAACCAGTGAACACAGGAAGTGCAGGGCTGTGTGATTAAAAAAAAAATTATATCATCATATCTTTGACCAAAAACCTAAATCTATTGGTATTAAAACAAATGCTACAAGTCCCATCAGACATTATAAAAAGTGAATGGAGTGCAACTTTTTTTTATATTTAAAATGTATATATATATATATATATATATATATATATATATATATATATATATATATATATATATATATATATATATACACAAGTATATACTGAATTATTGCATTCAGTGTGCGACCTAGGTACTCTGAGGCTACTGAAAAGCTATACTCTGATATACTTAGCTGACAGACTGAGGGAACATTTTTTCTAAATCTTCTGTGTAATGGCAGCAATAAAATATTAGATGGCGTAGACGTAATATTACTTTTTAGTATATGCAACTTGAAAACTTGTGTGTTTGACCCACAATCATTGAGCAACACTGACTTCTGGTCACAGGACATGAACTATGTTCTTCTGAATGAAATTTCAGTTTTGCTTGACCCCTCCACCTTGTCCTCCTTCCGATGCAGACTTTCTCGCTTATACGTGGGTTGCTCTTAGGGACAAGTATTGCCGCAGATGGGTTTACATTACTTCGGAAGTAACTTTTAAGCCTGGTGCATCTCATAATAGCACCAAGTAGCACTTTAATGTAATGCAGCTTTTAAAATCAGGAATTAAGACCTATGACATCACAATATCCAAAATCTAAGAAAAAATCTAGTCTCATATCATAATATTGATATGATATATATAGTCCAGCCCTATGTTAGCACGTTTTAAAAGAATAACAGTTGTTTCTCAGAATGCATTTTGTTTCCCTTAGGACTTAGCTGCTTAAATATGTGAAAACACACAATAAAGTGCCCTGATGTGACACAATAATAGATGAGTGCAAAACACAAAATCCATAATTCTGTGTGAGGACACCTCAGAGAGTAATCTTGCTTTTGGACACTTACCAAGAACAAAGAGAAGACTGTTTAATGAAGTCAAGACAAATAATTAAAGCAATTACGAAGATTTATTAAAGGTTCCCCCTGCTGACTCTCTGATATCAGCAAGCTGGCCAATGAAGTTGAATAAATTATTAGCTAATGTTAGCAAGTCAGCCTCCTTATCAAAAACTGGTGGCTGCTTCTGTAACTGGAGACCCAGCCGGTCCAGAGAGCACCAGCAGACATATTTGAATTGTGTGGCACAATTTGAGGCATGAGCAGAGATTTAAAGGTCTAACCAGGTTAAACAGTAAGAAGAGTTTTGTGGAGAAAGACCCTGGATCATCTCTCCCTCCTCTGGCACTGTGTCACACTAGAATCTAGTCAATTATGCAGAGAGGAGACAACGGGCTTGTGTGTGAGACCTGTGGAGGTACACACAGCAGGTGTATAGACACACACACACAAAAAGTGCTGTCCTAAAATGCTTGTGGCTTATGGACGTTCACCAAGGAACAAGCACAATAATGAAGGGAGCCTCTGTTGTCCCACCTCTTTTACTCAGCCACTTTTACAAAACATACACACGCACAAAAGGCCTGCCATCACACATCGATTAGCGGTCCTCGTCAGCCTCTGCTGGCTCAGACCGGCGTGAGTGTGCACACCAGTGTGTTTCTGCGCCTGTGTACATGTCTGTATGTCTGCGAGTTTCCGAGACTGTAAGAACCTTGTAATCGACTTTCTAATGTCTGTCATTACACAGAGAAAAGCCTCTCGCTTTCAGCTCACAGCACAGCCAAGCAAGGGGACATAACAGAAACACACACACACGCACACACACCCTGTCAAGCGGCACTGAAGTAGACTCCCTTTGTTCCTGCCCGTGCTGCCACTATCCTTCCCTCGCCACGCCAAGGACATCAAGCGTGAATAGCACCGGAATCAAGGCGAAATTATGCATAGATCTATGAGAACAGGAATGGGTTTTGCATTTTCTACCTATCATGGTTAAAAGCGGGCGAGTCACATTCGTGGCTGGCTGCAATTCTGACTTATCTCCTCAATTCAGCGTGGATACACATTTAGCCAGCCCACCTTGGAAACGTGTGTCTAATGATAGGGGTGTATCAAGACAATATGTGCGGCTCAGATAACAAAAGGAGCTGGCGACGCACGCTGCCCATCATTCTCTGCGGCGAGGGATCATTCGAAGGCGCGCCAACAACTGATGCCAGGAAAGGTCATGTCAGTCAAAATGGGCCAGCGGCCACCTGCCAATGGGAGAATCGCTAAAGCGCATCCAACATGGAAAAAAAAGCTTGTAAGGAAGACCACTCAAATCATTAGAAGACATGTTTTCTTTTTTCATCCCGTCTTTGCCTTTTCTTTGCCAAGGTACACAAGTTGAACTGGAAATGAGAGCGTCGGGGAGAGAAAGGGAGAGGGGGTTGTTAGAGAAATAGAGAGACAGAAGGAGAGATCTGCCAGGACAGCTGGCAAACCAACTGATCAATTTGTCCTATGCGCCAACAGGGAGCCTCGATTAAACGGAACACGGCGGCGCATGTACACACAGACACACGTATACAGACATATTTCTTCAAGGTGTAATAATATAGATATGCAGCCACGTGTCAAGTCCTATAAGGAGGGGGGTCGGGGGGGCAGCGGAGAAGAATGAAGCAGACCAACTGGTGTGAGAGATAGTTAGAAGAGAACAGACAGACAGATGGTGTGTGAGGGACAGAGAGACGGTAGGCCACGTACTGTACAAAAGAAGGGACATTAAACAGGGAGGGAGAATGGACTCCTTCAGCTTGACAGATAGACAGAGGCAGAAAACAGATAAGCACCGACGTGCGACGCATACAGATGAGGAGCGCTGAAAGAAGCGGTGACAGCGAGCGGGACTAAGGTCATCTATAGTGGGAATATATGCAACACTGTTCGGCGTGTGTACTCGCTGAGAGCCTGTGGGTGGCAGGATGAAATGAGAAGCTCGGTATCAATCTAATCAAATAAATGAAAGCAAAATATTCAGGATCAAAATGACGATATGCCAACAGATTCATCGTCTAATGAATGAAAACTAAAAAAGGCCAAAGAATCCACATTTCAATGCGCTTGCAAATTACTTAAATAGACTTTAGTGTTTATGGGAGGATTTAATTTATAGTTTGCCCTTCTCTTTTATTTTCCCTTCCTTTTCTTTTCTCTAACCTTAAAAATGCTCATTAATAAGTCATGAAGCACTTAATACAATAAATGTGAGCAATGAATTGTTTCTTTGCCTCTCTGACAGCGCGCATTAATTAATATTAATAACACTAAAAGAGGGTTCGCTGTAGACATTTACACACATCTTAACCTTCACTGATGCACATTCACTTAGAAATAAATACAAATATGCATGGAAAACTGAAAAAACAACTTTTGCACATACCAAAACACACACTGAGACAAAAAGACATAGGCCCTCATTTAATGTACAAATCAGTGAGGATCTGAAATCGTCCTACAACAGGTTTTTTTGGTGTGATCCATGAAACATTCTTATGTCACCAACAACAGTGTAAGAGTGATCGAGAGTAGATAAATGCGGCCGCTGAAAACAACCGTCATTTATATATCTCACGCCCAATATATTCTTAATTTAGAGACCTTGCCCTGAGAGTTTATGACATGGAGAGGTGCGATGCAGCCAAGAAGTCAAAATACTCTGAGCAAGAAATGAAAGCACTGATGCTTCAGGTCCAATTTTTAACCAACTGGTTCTATGTGGCAGCCTGAAAAGTGGCAAACGAAGTTGTAAAAGCGCAGTCTGGAAAGAAATCACTGCTGTGGTCAAAAGTGTTACAGTGGACAATCAAACTACTGTGACCTGTAAGCTATGTATAATGTTAGCTTATATATGCATATATATACATTTAATATAATATATTGTTATGATATTCATATATAAGTTTATAGTTGTTCTCGAACATGGAGTAAGTGGCCTCTTGTATCAGGTCGGCTTTTATAACATATCGTCGAGGAGAAACAAATGCAGAACCCTGTGTCCGAGCTGGACAACTTAAAAAAATTAATTACCTTAGCTACTAGTATTTACATTATTTAAAATTATTACAGCTGATCACAAATGATCAGCCTTCAGTCACCCTGTAGCGAGTCCCACACTCGAGTTATGATAGAAAGTCAGCCAACGTGTGCCGTTACAAAATATCTTTTGCTCCCATCTACTCTAAATTTTCAAGTGATAAATATGTGGGTGCAAAAACGTATATACCAGTCAGAAAATGGTCTAATTTGAGTTCTTGCTGCGCTGCAAGTCCAGGCTGACTCAAACTTCGTACATGAGTTTAAGACCTGACGTGAGATTTGATTGTAGCGTTCGCTCATGTACACATTAATAAATGCCGAGGTTTGTGTGGGAATGGCTGGATGGCCAGTTTTCTGGCATACACTCATTTTGTAAATGAGGGCCACTGTCATTTACCTAGTTTTCAGTTTTACTCTGCACTGGTTTGAATTTCTCAGTTTCATTAGTTATTTTTTGCAGAGGTATACGAGGCATGGTAGGGATAAAAAAGGAGAGAAAAAAGAGGTGATGGCATGAAGGAGAGATACAAGAGAGACAGGATGTGATCCCAGCAGGTGGAAATCAATAATTCGGAGAGCTTTAATTCAGATCAGTGCCCTCTGCGTGGCTGATGCTGATTCTGATGCTAATTCTTTCAGCTGGTAGGCAGCTTTAACATCCACAAAATGAATTCTCATTATCATCAAACTGTTTTGATGGTCTCTCCTACACACACATACACACACACACACACACACACACACACACACACACACACACACACACACACACACACACACACACACACACACACACACACACAGGCAATAAACTCGAGGTCAGACAAGTAGGCGGGTTGGAGAGAAATGACTGATTGGTATGTTGGCACTTGTTTCAGGTTGGGTCAAATTAGACAATTGTGAACTGATGAGGTCATGGTGCCCAGATGAGTCTGACTAAATATGACCAGTTGAAATTGAATTGAACTGGATGGAGCCAGTCCCCTTGAAAAACCCAGTGCTTGCTAAAGATATTAACTGCAGCCCCAATGTAGAGTAGATTTAGGATATCCTGGAGTTTAGGGAAATGGGCTTGGAGGGTTGCCAGCGTGAATCCCCAGACTTGCAGTAGAAGTGCGAACAATGAATGGAAAATGCTCTCTCTTTCTCAAAACCAACTAAAGCACCCTGGTCAATGCAAGTATACTGCTCGCTCTACTGATCAAGCCAACTGTCAGTGGCAAAGAGTGCCAGAATACATGTATTATGGGAAATACATATGGGATTATTTCAACTTTGATTTTCTGCAAAGCTTTTTAAAAATGGAATGAGAGCAGAATGGACATTTACCTGTTTGCCATGGTCATTTGACGTGCTTAAAGCAAAATGATAACTTTTTGCTATGTTGCTAAGTTAGGTATGCATGTCACCTGACATATTTACCTTACGTTACAAACCCTTAAACTGTCACAAACTTACTTATTTTAACCCAAACTAAACTAAACTGAACCTTAAACTAAACCGCAACTGTTTCAAAACATTAACCATGTGCTAATGTGTATCACCATGGAGACAGCAATGTGTCTTAGACGGTAAGCTAGAGGGTGCCTTGAGCGTTGGTACTGCATGCTAAGGGGGTGTGACAAAGTTTGACGACCTGGGAATGAAAATGGGTTTAAAGAATGACTTAAGACCTATTTAAGAGCATGAATTACAAAACTAACAGCAGAAATCCTTTTTTATCCCTCAATGACAACTCCAAGTCTGCGTACAAACAGTGCACTACTGATTTAAAAAAACAGTTTCATCATCAGGCTTTGGTCTTCTAGTACTCTAGGCTGACATTAAGTGACTGATGAGAAAACGCAGTTTTGTGACACTTTCCATGGTCTGCTTTTTGAAAACAACAATTTTCTCCTGCGCTACACGTAGTGTCATAACCTGTCTGTGCGTCTAGCTGCTCTGAAGGTATGACCAAACCCTGAATTACAGCAGAAATCCCTGTTATCAGCTCAAAGTAAAGACCTCATTCAAGTCTACCCACTGACTGGCTGCTGCCTTACACTGTAATCGGGGAGAAAGCTCTGAGCCATGCCATTCAGGTCAATGCTTTGCTTTATCATTTTATTCTCTGTTCTGCCCTGGTTACCACAGACTGACATCACACAGAGAACACAGGAGGATAACTAGCGAACAATGCCATCAGAGGTATTAATGTCAGCGGTGCTGTGTACAGGCTTTACGCCGAAGACAAGTCTAATTCTGCCAATGCTGAGTGTAGCACGTATGCACAGTGACAGATGTGCACACACACAGAAAAGCACACAGTGACACACTTGTATGAATGTAAACAGCTACAGATCCATTCACTGGATTTCTCACACACAGAACATTTAACAATACCAGAGTGGTTACATCACAAAACGGACCCAACAAAGAGCTGCTGTGTTACATCACAGCACTGAAGTGCCAAGTCTGTACTGTTTGTATCAGACAGAAGGTGCACAAGGGAACAGGCAGGCAACAACCCCATACAGACAAACACAAATACTCCTGAAACCAGGAGAGGATCAAACACACATGTACTTACACTCAAACATATAGACATACATCGAACAAATCCAGAAACAAAAACAGGCAAACAAACCAAGGACAAAGGCAATCAAAATACTGCACAACACATCATTAGTGTTGTCGGTATTTGGCCATAAATGAAAGTGTTGATGATTTGATGTTGATGATTCAGAATTTTGACCTGATGATGGCACCAGTGAAAAAGTCATGGGGTCAACAAGAAGCTCACAATTGATCCTGAGCAGAATAATAATGTCTAAACCAAATGCCATCACAATCCATCCAATGGTTGCATGTAAACATTTTAAATGTCAAGACCTCAAATGTCAACCTCATGGTGGCGCTACAGCAAAAAGTCAGGGGATCATCAAAGTCAGGAGGATAAATCCTCTTGAGATCATGAATGTCTGTACAAAATGTAATGTGCAATCCAATAGTTGTTATGATATTTTGCTGCTAGCATGGCTAAAAATATTTTGTAAAGGTAGCTAGGTAGGTTTATCACTGACCATCATTCCTGTCTGTAAGAGGCTGTTCCAGGCTGATTTATTTTTAAAGCTACAGTGATGATCCTGCTATCCTATGAAACTAGGACACCTGAGGAATCCAGTGGTGTCGACCATGTAATGCTAGCTTCAGTTAAGGGGCGGAACAACACAACACTTAGGTTAAATTTTGGTGATGGAAAAATGCCATGGCCATTTCACAGGGGTCCTTTGACCTTTGACTTCAAGATATCTGAGTAAAAATGGGCTCTCTGGGTACCCATGAGTCCTCCCTTTATAGACATGCCAGCTTTCTTCATCAATCATCAATCATCCCATGCAGATTTTTGCTGTCATTTGACTTCTAATCAGAACAATGTGGTAAGAATTGCTTTACCCTGTCAATGTGGAATAAAGGAACTGAAAACATGTGATTAAAAAATACTATTAATCACGATTGACTACAGAAATTCTGCAATTAATCGCAACTTAAAAACTGTTTGACAGCCCTAATTGTTACTTCATGTTTATGGCACAAAATAAATACAAAAGATACAGTATGTCTTATGCACTGCAAATATTTAAATAAACATGTACTGTATTTCCTCTCAAGTGTACACAATTAGAACAGACAGATGGGTGGAGCATGCATATCGGTATTTTGTGAACACGCACTCACTAGGCTGAGCCATCGATAATACAAGATGCAACATACACAAGCAAATACAAACATAAGTCAATCACTGACTGTTGGCATAGCCTCTTCTTTTTCTTTTCCTATGTTTTTGACGTTCTCTCTAATACCCGTGTCACTCTGATGTTTACCTTTCTCCCATCTCATCTTCTCAAATAGCTCTTGACTGCTATCAGCTTTGCTCCCTGCCAAATGCTGCCCACACCCCCTCTGCCACGTGCCCCCCTGCCCTCCCGCTATCATGTTTGCTCTTTTTCATCCTCCCTCCCTTTGTGTCTATTATTCGCCGTCCCTACTTTTGCTCCGGCTATCATTTTTTGCCGAAATTATCAGAGGCTGTGGAACAAAAGACTGAGAGGGAACAATTTCAGGATATTATCGCCTCCTCCTATCCTCAACCCATCTCACTGACACACACATGCACACACACATTAACATTTCTGTTTGCATTTGGCAGTTCTTATCCAGAGCTGCAATATGCTTACATATGTGGGTGTTGAACTTGTGACTTTCTGATTCTCTGTTTTCATCAAAAACACAGCTTTGACAGACAATTACATAACATGCATTTGCGACTCTTTGAACAACGTAACATTTAGGAAAACCAAAATAAATATGACTATTCAAAGCTTTGAGCAGTGCAAATGAAATCCCATTCACACCGTTTACACTGGATTGGAGGCAGAAACCTCAACAACAGATATTTTCATGTGAAGATACCACAACTGTTAAAATGTTATTTTGTAATATGGGTGAAGCGATCCTTTAATTTAATCTTTGCCTCACTGAAACATCTTCAGCTTAAACTCATGCTGACATCTTAATCATGACGTCACAGATTAGGCCTCAAGTTCTGCTCCCTGATTGTGACATCAACAACTCTGGCATGAAGTTTCTCAGTGTCATCACGACACTGGCCAAAGAAATTACTGGCTGTATCTGAAATCCCTTTCACTTATTTACTGTAGACACTTTTGCATAGTATTTATATATATATATATATATATATATATATATATATATATATATATATATATATATATATATATATATATATATATATATATATATATATATATATATATATATATATATATATATATATATATACACATTTCTTTTTTGCATCTGCCTCATGCAACACATTTGTGGTATTGTCAGCAAAAAGTGGTGTACACCGTGCCTGACATCAGGCAGAACTGACGGCTCATTACACTCTGTTTCCATCTTCAGAATCAGTCAACTTTAGCTCAATGGAATCGATTCAAAGGTCTGGACCAAAGCAAGTGTTCCCCCTAAAGACATTATTTTATTGGTGTTATTGTTGGAAATTTTTGGGGCACTATATGGTGGATACATTTCACACTTAATAAAGACTTTAAATAAAACAGCGGACAGTAAATAAAGTGCACTTTATGGTTAATTAAGTGATTTCAGACACAATCATTGCACGAGGCTACAGGCAGTCATTGTCTTCAGGGAACACATCAACCACAACATTACAATTTATACATCAATAACTCACCTGATTGTTATACTGCATTTCTGAAGAAAACTTTCTTTTACTCACATGCCTCCATGGTAAACAAAGAATCCAAAATGGAGAAAACGGTGTAAATGGGTTCCGCATTTAACTTCAGCAAAACGATATAAAAGCATGTGTTTACAAACTCTCAGACAACTCCAGCAGTATTATTCAAGACCAATTTATCCAGTCTTATGCTCAGTACTTCCAAAACACATGCGTTTTTGCTTAAATCTTACTATTTAAAACATTTGGGCATTAAAAGTCTCATGCATCGACAAGTAGCATGCCTGGGTAAGCACGTGCGTTTGAACTCTACTGAATAAAATGAGTAGTGAATAAAAGTAGAACTAAAACGCACGCTCTTGCCAGATGCCTTACTCATATAATATGGAGAACTTTTTTAAATTGTATGGTAAGAAAATGTTTTGTGAGTTGTGTGAGAGTTTGTAAATGGATGTTGTGATGTTTTTCAACACTCATTTACCCCAATTCATCAAGAACTGTCTTGGGTTTTTGATTCTTCTTTCAGGAGACAAGCAACAAAAATAAAAGTTCCTTCACAAATTCAACATTGCACAGGGTGAGCAGCTGATAAACAAATGATCATTTGTGGGTGAAGTATTCCTTTAATACAAAGAAATGAACTCTATCTGGTTTTGTGATGACTCCACAGCCTCGTGGTCTGGGTTGCATACCATGTAATCACAATGCCTGCTGTTTGATTCTGGCCCGTTTTGTTTCATTTTCTGCCCCTCATTCTCTTCTCTGACTGTCTCTTCGTCAATTCTTAAACAGAAAATAGCATTATTGTCATCTAAAGCCTCAAGCCTTGTAGCTTAAATTCGACATCATCAAACCTCACCTTACTCGCAAGCCCCTGACTGAGAGATCTGCCACCTTTTCCAGTGGTCACTGTGTTGAAGGCAGTGGGTTTTTTGTTTCCCCCGTGTGTGTGATTGATGGATTCCATTTAGCTCAACCACACAGGCATTTATTTATGTCCGTGCCTATCCGAGTCACATGGCGCTGACATACAAACACATGTGTGTGGAAAAAGCAAACAGACACATTTAGGTTGCAGGCGGCCGCCAGCACAAACGCACACAATGCTTCTCAAAATGCTTATGTGCATATGCAGACACAAAACACCCTGTGGACTACAAAGCAGCACTGCTGTCTAAGAATCTGACATCAAATCCAAAGTGGACTGACAGGAAACAACTCCACTGACGGAAGGACACCGAGGAAGAGGTTTAGGAGAAAGAGGGGCAGTAAAACACTGTGAAAACAAAATGTAGTGAATATCAGTCAAGCCTGGTGGCCTGCAGGCTTTAAGCCTTCACGTCCCACTGATACCCATTATCATCATCACCACCACCATCACATCCAGATGGACAGTCACACAGTCCCACTCCTGACTGCACATGCCCAGCCTGCATGGAAAACAGCTTGCAGCAGAAGACGGGTTCAGTTAATGTTAATGTTAGGCTAATATATTGTGTATTTTTTTTTGTGTGTGTGTGTGTGTGTGTTTGTGAGGAAAAGTGGGGAGTGTCCCAATCATTTACATTATAACCATATCAGCTGCAAGTCAGCAAACATGTTTGCATGTGAATGTCAGGCAATTTCAGGTCGAGCGCTCGCAAAATGAGATTCAATGTTCTGCTCTTTTTGAACAGTCATGCTGTTGTGTGTCACGTGTGTGTGTGTGTGTGTGTGTGTGTGTGTGTGTGTGTGTGTGTGTGTGTGCATGTGAGCGCATCGTCTCTGCTGCCTGTCATACTTCACCAAAATACAATTCCTACCTCAAACCCAGAGTGAAGATAAGCTTAGGTAAGAGAAGCAATATTGATTTGTAATGCTGCTGAAGGTTACACACACACACAGCAGCCTTTTAGACACTTACATCTTTCCCCATTTGCAACGGCAATATGTAATGTCATTCTTCACTACTTCCAATTTTTCATGTATAAAAATGCATCAAGTGCATTGTCGACAGTACGTCTGCGCTGTAAGCGTGCTGTATATAACAACTACAGAGTCGTGAAAAAGTATTGAATGAAAATGCTGTCAATCTGTGTTTCTGTAGGAGGCTGGAATAAAAACTAGAACCCTCAGACAAAAAACCCAGCAACTAATCCTGAAAAAATGTGTTTGCTGCAGTCAATTCCAATCATAATTCACTGTGACATGTACGCTAGGATACTACATTTCCTACACATTTAATAATATATGCAACTGGAATCTAATCACATTCACTGGTGGAAGCATTAGGGAGGATATGGAGAGTGGAAGGGAGTTTTTGTTTTCTTGCAGACCCCACGTTTGTGTGTGTTGGATATGGCCTGGTTATGGAAATTAACAAGCATAATCTTGCGCCCGCAGTCTGTTGTGACACGCCGATTTCATTTGATTCTTTCGAATCAGCTACTCAAATCTGGGATGCGAATTTGAATGATTCTCGACTACTAATGACATTCCATTTTCATTCGCCTCATCCCAATCAGCCATTTTCATAAAGACCGTGACCCAGATATAGACAAAACGGCCTGATAAATTTGATTCCCATGAGTGCAGATAGATGAGTGCTACTGCAGAGCCTTACGTACAGCAGAGGAGAGGGGAACAGAGGAAAGAAAAGAAGAAGCTGCAGAGCAGTTCATTCAATCTCATGTCTGTCTTGTCGGATTGCTAAACGAGAGGAGGTCAAGGGTAATCAGATAGCTCCTCAACCCTGGAAGACACACCTATTAGAGTCACTTAGAGGGGAGCAGGACAGGGAGAGGTTGTGCTCTTATGCAGTGTTTTTATGTATATGAATGCCTGTATGAGTGTGCATCTTTTACAGCATATTAGTGCCTAATGTTCGTGAATGAAAAGTGTGCGTGCACACACAGCCACGAGGGGAATGGAGGTGCAAATTCTAGTTGCAAACATTAGTCTCCTGACAGACTGAGTGGGAACAACCATCTGCTTATAATAGAAACCATTGCGCATTGTAATGCTTTCCGATACCGCCGTCCTGAAGTAAATACAACCTTGTGAAAGTTACAAATTGTATTTTTTGACACTGTCCAAGGGAGGCGTTGATGCTTGTCGGTGGGGATACTGTTTGCACATTATGGTATTCTACTGCTTTGCATTGTTTTGTGAGGTGGGAAAATGTTTCAATCAGTATGATGCCATCCACATCCACAAAGTACATCTTAAAAATGTATCAATCAAGACAAACAACTATGAGCAGTATTTAATGAGGAGCTTTTGTGTTGCATTGTGTTACATCATACAGGTGCCTATTTTTCTTATCACTTCATTTATGTTTGCTTGACAGTTGCTACGTTTAAATGCACACTATAATACTCCATTATTAAAGCCACAGTAGGTGACCTTTATTGCAAAAAAAAAAAAACAGATTTACTGAAACTGTCACATGGAGGCACTGCATGTTAACAGGAATATTATTAGAATTCAGCCATATTTCAGCCATATAAAGCTTGTGGGAATTTTGTATTTCTTGCAAAATAGGCAAAAAAAGTATTTTGGGCATGTAAATGTAGTCACTATGAGCATTCAACTTGCGTGTTTGTCTACATTTTTTTCTGTGCTCTATTCTCTCATGCACACACTGGCATACACAATGAACGCCTGAGTGATTCACCTGCCTGATCCTCATTTGACACCTAACCTGTATGTATTAACCAAGGTCATGAGGTCAAATCTCAAAGGTCATACAGTAGTCTCCAGGGAAAACTGGTGATCAATGTTTTTCCTTTTCATGCAAACACGAACAAGTAATTTCAGCAGGTAATGTGCTTGGGTTCCCACAACATCTTTTGTTTTCTATGTGTCCAGTCATTCTTCTTTTAAAATGCTTTAAAGACATAAAGAATGATGCATCTAATTTAATATGCAAATGAAAAAGGGGCTTTAGGGAAGGAAGCATGAGAAGTTGTTTCTAGTCTTCATAATGTGTGTTGGTGTTTGTGGAGGCGTTTCTCAAAAGCAACAGGGGCCCTTCTTTTTCCCCAAACTGTCTAAAACATGCTTGAAAGAGAAGAACCACTCCAAATAACTGATTAGCTCCCTAAATGCATGAAAATACCATTAATTATAGATGTTACAGACACACAGCTTTCCCGCTGTAAAACGTTAATGTCCAACACAGGTATCTATGATTTCTAATGTCCAGCTGACCATTGAAGGCAAACCTAATCCCTGCTCATCACTCTTCCTCTGTGACATTGGAGATCCAAAGTTATTAAAAAGCTGAATGGCTGCAGAGATGGATGGAGATGGCGGTAGGGGGTCACTTGGACCATAAGGCTGATTAAGTGTTTCCAATGGTGGGGGGAGTCATGGTCAGAGCATATGACAGTTACAATGTTTGTGGAGGGTGTGTGTATGTGTATATATGTGTGTGTGTATGAGCACACACAGACCCCATATAATGAGGAACAGTTGGTCTATGAAGGAGATGGATTAGGTGGGCCGATCCTCCAACCGCTCTGACCCCCCACCGGTTTTAATGGCTGAGCTTCATGAGAGGGCTCAAAACAAGCGCATATAAACATGGACAACACACTTTAAGTGTTAGACGAATCCTTTTCAGCGCCTACTGACTTTTGGTGAAAAATGCCAAAATTTTATGAAAAGAGCATCAATTTCATCTGATTTTCACCAGGATTTCATGTCTCCCAGAATCCAAAACTGACTGTGTTCCTTGCTGTGAAAACACAGTGATCACCGCAGTTTACAGTCAACAAGGTCTTCCTGTGACAATCACAGCTCAGGAAATGCTTCTTGTAATAAAAAGTGAGAGGAGGAAATGCAAATGAGCTGCTGATTACGCACCAGAGTCCCTTGAAGAAAGTTTAAGAAGAAAACAAACACTGTGAAATTGCAGTGTTTTCACTGGAAATTGCATTTCTAGAATCACCCAAATTTCTTTATTATTGGTGGGTTTTTTTTTTGCAATTTTCATCAACATTTTAATAATCAAAATAAATACGGTCATTTTTTCATGCTCCAAAATTCCAAAAAGACCTGGATTGACAAGACTGTTTGTATATAAACTGATTAAAAACAAATAATCGCTGTTGGCCGCAAACTCTTATCTCTGTTTTTCTTGTCCTTTTTTTTCTCTATAAATCATGGAGTCAACATATTAGTTAACCTTTAGATCTGTATGTGAGTTTTATGATTATTTAACAAATAAAAAGTATTGAAAAGAGCTTGTAACTAAATCTCATCACCCCAAGAGATCCTTAAACTGTCGGCAAAACCTAAAGCTCCACCCTGCCTCCAGTGAATAAATGGCTGTAAAAAAATCATCATTTTTGGAGCATAGCAAAGCTGAAGTTAAATAGTGATGAGGCGATTTAGTCTGACTTCTAAATAAAGAATTTAGAAGGTAGAGGGTAGATAACAAATGCAGCATTTTTAATTTTTTGTAGTTTAATGTTTAAATTTTTTTTTTAAGTCGGTCACTTGAAGCAGCCCTGCCATTAAATATGTGCAACTTTAAGTCTTAACAAAATGTAAATGGTGACTTGTAAAAAAAACAAATCCTACTGTTAAACTTCTCATGAAGACAGAAATTAGTTGTAAAGACCAAAACTGTTTCTTTTTTTTCCTGTACCAGGCTGTAAAGATGTTTATTTCTACTGTAAGTTGGATATTTTAACATGGGGATTTATGGGAAACTCACTTTTGGAGCCAGCCTCAAGTGGCCATTTGAGGAATGGCAGTTTTTAGCACTTGCATGTTGGCTTAATTTTTTATCCTCATAGGTTTCTGCTTGGTAAAACATTAATATATGATGACACATATACGTGTCTGACCAAATACAAAGGTTTTTTTCTTTCATTTCCTAAAAGTGGCGGTTTTGGACAAACAAGGGTTCAGCCCAACAGTGCCAAAATATAACCCCGCCCTATAATCAAACTATCATGGGTGAGCTGATGCATTGTCAAATAAAATATCCACTTGTTACCCAAACACACAGACCAACACAAATGCGCGCACACACACACACACACACACACACACACACACTACACTACACTGACAATTAACACAGTTTAGTCTTGCCGTTGTTTGAATTAAAAATGAGGCCTTGCAACACAATCAGAGGCCGCAATTAAGCTGTGAAGGTAAAGCGGCCTTGACCTTGTTGTGTAATTAACAGACTCTTCTTTCATTAATCCCCGCCACCCCTCCCCCGCCCCTCCCCCAATCCCTCGTTCACTCATTGCCTTCCTCCTTCTAAGCAGCCGTTTAATTAAGACGTGCAAGATGGCGTCACGAGGAGTCAGGGGAAAGAAGTCAAGCAATTAAGGGACGCAGAAAAGAGGGGATGAAGGGAGGGACACAAGTTAAAAGAAAGACATGACAAGAAGTGAACAGAAAGTAAAATCTTTGTTTTTTCTGTTACCATTGTCTCAGTCTACCATAATCACTCGTTTCTTATTGTGTTTTCATACCTCCAAAGTGCTCTTTGCATCTTGTTCATTTCCCCTGACTGTGACTATTTTCTGAACCAATCTGTCACAGCATCCTCCTGCTCTGAACCCACTGACGATTTCTCAGAAAGTTACAGAGAACAGTCATTTACAATAAAAATCTATGAATGACGGTTGCAGCTTTGAAGGGTTTTCACTATATTCTGAGTGCAATCCCCCTCCTGGCATGAAAGCAAGCACACACACATACACACACACACTGTCAGGATACTCTACTAAGGTCTTAGCTGGGAATTATGGTCCAGACGCTGCAGCATGTGGAGACAGACTGAACCAGACAGTGAGTCATCAAGTAAAGTGACTCAAGAAGCATTGCATGTGTGCATTTCTGTGTAAATGCAATTGTGCGTGTTCACTTTGTGTGTCTGTTTACGTGTGTGTGAGGATCTCGGGGCGGGTGGGGGGCATCAGACTCAGCATACCATTCGTAGAGGGGAGCGATGCTTACATCTGTGCTTAAAAGAGGCCTCGATGCCTAAAACCAACTGTTCAAACAGAGCAGAGAGCAACTAAAAAGAATCGTGCTGCACAAGCAGACACGACAGACGTTCCGAGACCCACTTTACAGAGCTATTTACTGCCTCACTTAGTGCTGTCAACAACCATCGCCTAATACAGGCAGAGAGCTGTGGTGAGGCTCGGCTTGAAACAGGTAGGAGAGGTAGACAAACAGGTGGCAGGAGCCTCACTGCGCAGTCAGATTGTGCTTAAAATGGTGTGTGAACAGTCGAAAGGTAGGTCGTAAAATTTGGACACAGCAGCCACGAGAATACATTAAGCATCCTGTCATTTTTGGTCCATCATGATACATGTTAAGCCAAATCCCCAAATTCTGCTTTTTGCTATATCATTTCTGTCATTGTGCCAGTGCAAAATCTAAGGCTGACTTACAATAAACACTATCTGGCTCATTAGCGTCTTCTAATTAGGGGCTACAAATCCTTAAAATCCCACTCTAGGCATTTCACAGACTACAGTCACATGCTGATGTTTCTACTACATTAAATGCGAGTCAAACATAAATTGCTGATAAATAAGACTTGTCAGACAGCCTGCTGACTAACCAGTCACTTAGAGGAATAATGGCACTGGCTGGATGTCAAAATCTACTGACCAGACAGACACAGTACTTTCTCCATAATTTGGGCAGAGCGAGCAGACATCCACTCCACAGAGGCCATCAGCACCGCTTACAATCAAACTCTGACACTAGGCGGTACAGTTAAACTGGCCTGATTCACACTCGCTCCTGCTGCACATCCACATTACTGCTGTTACTGCTCAGCTGTTCAAGTGCTCCTCCACTGCTTCAGTGCATTATAAAGAGATGTTGACTATCATGGCCAGGGCCGCGTATAAGGGGGAAGTGGAAGAAAGCTCTCTGGGGCTCAGGCTCATGATCAACCAACACTGTCTCACTCCCAACTTGTCAAATGCCAATGCTTGGCGTGTGTGGAGACACTACAATTATCACCTTAACAGTTGATCGTACAGTCCAAATGGATGTTCATGCTTAATTCGAAGAAATTCCCACAAGGTGTTCTTGAGATATCATGTTCACTTGAATGAAACATGATGCAAGGTCACATTGGTCTTGACCTATGACTACCAAAATCTAATCAGTTCATTGCTGGGTCCAATTGGACTTTGTGCCAAATTTAAAAAAAACAAAAAATCCCTCAAAGTGTTCTTAAGAAAACGTGTTCATGAAAATGCGATGGACAACCCAAAAACATATTGCCTCCGACCACAGCCTAAAAAACCCCCAAAACATTGATGTGTGTCTACGTGTGGCTGGTCACATGACCAGTCATGCACTGACATGAGTAAAACAGATTTGGGCAGGGGGCACTAACTAGACCTTTTGCAGGACCCAAGCCATTTCTTTAGGTGGGCCTGATCATGGCTACAAGTGAATGCTAAATTAATTCAGTCTTCCCAACTTTTTTCTTAGTGTACTTGCAGAAAAAAAAGTCCAAATAATATTCACAGGGGACATTATATGTATACCACAATTAGGAAATAATGATATCTGAGTTTTGGACTATGCTAATGGTCAATTCATCCATTTAATTTTCATTACTCTGTCACTGTATGATTATGATGTCTAGATTGTTACCAAGGACAAGCAGCAAAGTGTATGCTGGCCTGCATTGTTCACAGTCTGCAGTGAGGTAAATACTCATTGGCATTGACTCATGGAAAATAATGCATATTTTCCCAGCTCCACAAACTGATGAGAGCTGTGTGAATGCATCATTAAAGCACCAGAGACCAGTTAAAAATGAGGATACACAAGTTGTGTCCACCAAATTTGGGCAAAACAAGGCTACATTTTTCACCTCATTTGGAGAGGCCTTTAGAGTGGGATAGCATTGCAAACAGCAGCATTTGATGTTTTTAGTCTTCAACTGCAGTCTTGTAAAGGTTTAGATGCAGTTGCCAAAAATCTATGTCCTTCTCTAGCTGCCTCGTTGATGAAAATGTTAGGAAAAAGGCCAATTATTGAAATAAACGCTGGCATATAATCAAGTTACTAAGCAACAGCCATTCGCCATAGCTGGAGCTACAAATATACAAAACTTAAAACATCTAGCTTTATCATGCCAGCATGTGCTGCAGTACCACTGAGGGTTGTGTGTAAATGATGCCACACCCTTGACCTTGACTGAGTTTTAATGAGCAAAAATTGCAAAATGCAACCAAAGATGTGTTTCTCCAAGCAGCCATTTGCACAAAAAACAGATTCAAGGTGTCAGTTTGGGATAACAGAGGCTTTAGAGCCAAAGCAAATATCAAATGAGTCCTTCAAGAGAATTGTGAGTTAATAAAAAAAGCTTTTTAAGAGCAAGGAAGCAGACGGGAAAAAAAAAAGTTTTGTTAACATTTACACGATCTATTGTTTAAAACTCTGTAATTTTGCAACAAGAATAAACTCTTCCACGCAGTGTGTAAAGATGACAGAGGTCACAGAGGGAGAAGGCAAGACAAACTACCAGCATTATTTAGCGGTTGCGTGGGAGTGTTATGTGTGCGAGTGTATCGATTTGTCCTCCCCCTGAAGCGCTGTAGCACCATCCCTCCCTTTGCATTTGTTGTACTTTCTTTTCACTCCCTCAATCCTTGCTTTCCTGTTGGCTCGCACCCTCCACACTTGGAGCTCTCTATTGCTGGGAGGCGAGCCGAAGTGGACCAAGTGTAGGTGTGTCTGAGTGTGTGTGTGTGCTTGAGTGTGTGTGGAAGCAGAGTGGTTCAATATAAGTCTCTGTCTGTATTTCCAACTAAGCCTCACTGTGGGGGCACCGCTGTAAGAAAAGGCTACAGTGATTACTATACAGTTCAAATCCTTTTTCTCCATACAACCAAAACTGTATGCAGTATCGATCCGACACCATGCTTCCCAATGATTTACTTTGGGATATTTCTGTATTCAGTACAAAAGAGGTGGATCATAAATGCAGTATGCAAACTCATTATTGAGTTTTTCTACATTGTCGTAATAATGAAAAGGCTCAACTATTCAATAATTCAGGCAGGGAAAACATATTAGGAGTTCCTCAAAATGTACTGTTGTTCTGATGTAAATGCGGCTCTTTACATTCTACTCTGTAACTTTAGAAAGAGTTGTTCTTCTCCCTCTTATTAGGCAAGAGGCAAATTGCAATTCTGAGGCAATAATGATTGTGATTTGGGCGTCATGACTGATCAGACAAAGTTCAGGTGAGTCCCAGCTTGGGCCAATTGGCGGTGGCAGTTGTGAGGTAAAACCATACAGTGTGTAGTGTTTGATAATGCTAAACTTTTGATATTACAGAGGAATTATGGCAGCAGTGTTAAAAAGATTTCACTTTTTCAACCTCTTACCACACAACCAGACCAATGTATTTGGGATTAGCTCAAGGTAAACAACAGTGCCTATGTTGTTTGTTGGTTTTGGGGTTTTTCTAGTATTTGTTAAAAAGTAAAGTTTGTCACCATATTCATCATTAATTATTACTTTAAACGTATCTTTAATTTATAACTTAGAATTGGAACAATTAATATGACAAAATAAAAATGATTTCAGATCCTAATGAATACGGTTTCAATGCAGCTCACCTAAAGATCATAACAGTGTATTGTTGTTTTTGACTCAGTCTTTCAATATCTGCTCCTTTCTCATTATCAAGACTAATAGAAATTATGTATGTTAGCACATACATGCTGTAGGATTAAATAATCCTAAAGTTTATGCTCATCTTGACCATACAAGGATACATTTCTTTCCCAAAAATTACAGCCTTAGGCCAACTTTAGGCTGCATAACTCAACCCTCTGCTTCTTGTTTCAAGTGTCTGTCCCTTTCTCAGAACAAATGTCTGCAAAAAAAAAAAAAAAAAGATCCTGGGGTCCTGATTTTACATAGCAGATGCCTCTGTATGGTCCACTGAGTTTATCTAAATACCCTGCAACTTCACTGTTTTGGCTTCCCCATCCACACACACACACACACACACACACACACACACCCACACCCACACACACACACACACACACACACACACACACACACACACACGCACACACACTCACTCTATCCCTCTCTCAACCTCTGCCACTAACACACACTTATCTGTCTCTAGCACTTCTTTCTCTTTCGCTCTTCCCCACTTCACACATGCAGAGTCCTGCTCCCTGCCCTCTGCTGCGCCGTGTCCTTGTTACAATCCTGCCTTTGGCACATCAGCCAGTTGTCCTCACACAAGGGTCGACTCGGGTACACGACAAGTCGAGCTTATGCAGAGGCAGCAAATACTCAAAACAAAGTGGGACAGGAGGACAGAATGTGACTTTTTTCAGGATTTTTGTGCTTTTAGGTCATCTCACATACATGAATTTACTTCATTTTTGCTTTAACTTATAGGGTATGGCAGTGATACTTATCTTACGACGTGCAGGCCAAATCTGCCCCCCGATTAACTCTTAGGTGGCCGTCCAACCATTTTTAGAATTACAAAAGAATAAAGTGGTTCACACTAGGAATTGTTTTTGTACCTTTAGTATACATATGGTGCCGGAGTGCACAAACAGCATCAAAATTGAGCTTGTTTATCAAAGAAATGTCCTAAAATTCTAGAAATGTCTTAAAATCCTACAAATGTCATAAAATCCTAGAAACGCCCTAAAATTCATTTAGGATGTGTCTAGGATTGAGAACATTTCTAGGATTTTAGGGCATTTCAGTTCAATTGAATCCTAGAAACTTCCCACATGTCCTAGAAAGCTCCTAAAATCCTATAAAAATCCTGAAATCCTACAAATGTTCTATAATCCTAGAAATGTCTTTAAACCATAGAAGCATGCTAAATCCTAGAAATTTCCTAAGATCCTAATGTGCTAAATTCCTAGAAATGCCCTGCAACCCTAGAAATGTCCTAAAATACTAGAAACATGTATGGGGCTGCTGCCACTGGTCCCTGGTCTCCTGTCATTTGGCAAAAGTGGCCCCTGAGCAGAGCATGTCGATGTTTGGTCTAAGCACTTGTTCAGATTACACTGATTAAAAGAACAAAAGACGATCAGAGAGCAAGAGAGAGAAGTATTTGAAACTACTTGAGAAAAGGTCGTGAAGGCGGAAGGAAACAAAGAGGCTTTAGAGACAGTGAGCGAGAGCGATTTTATTAGAGAGATGAAACTGCAGTATGATTGCTTTCTGGCGGGGCTGGATGGGTCATTACTGGCAGTTTCTGTGGCGGGCCAGTTGGGGGGTTGCTTGCCAAAATACCTTCCCATCTGGATGCCAGCCTCTCCACCCCTCCACCTCCTCTTGCCCGCTGTTGATCTGCATTGCTCTCAAAGCTGACCTCGTCCGCCCACTCTCCTCCATCCATCCATCCATCCATCTTGCTCTTTCACCTCTTTGTCCATCCATCTCTCCTCTCATTCTAACATCTTTTCTCCCACTCACTCACTAACTCTCTTTCCTCCCACCACTCTCTCCATTAATACCTCTCACTATCGCCGTGCCCTGAGGAAAGAGCAGCGAGTGAGTGGGATCACTCCAACTCAGTGAGGAGCGGCCGCGATCCAAGTCGAAAATGAAAACATCCGCGTGCACACATACACACATACATACATACACACACACACACACACACACACACACACACACACACAAACAGAGTCCAACGCACACACATGCACACAATCATCCCAGCAGCAGAAACACCCACTACCATCCCTTCTACTACTTAATAATCTGCAAGCTTTCTCCAAATATGCTTCTAGCTCTCTTGTTGGAAACTCTGAAAACTCACAGAGCTGGCAGTTTGCTTAATGTAATTTCCCCTTCGCTAGCTTGCACGCCGTCAGTTTCTATAGTTTCGACGAATTAAGTATGCATGGTTTAGTGTCACAAGTAACATGTACTTTGACGAGATTGCAATGGAAGTTGTGAGTTTTACACATGTTGCAAAAATAATAATGATCCCTGTTGAGCCTTTGGGGGGTTGTATACAGAGTGCAGTGAGCAGTTACCATGGTAATGAGGGGATCAATTTCGGTGCTACGGCTAAAACTGCAATAATATGATGAATACAGTCCCTGAGCTGAGATCGTTTGAACGGCCTCAAGAACAACTGAGCACAAAGAATGATTTGCCTTAACCAGCAGTGAGTAACATCACTTAACATTAACCTTTTGATCTCTATTATTCTTCAGTTTCACTCTCTTTATTTACAGGTTTTGGCACAGTCACTGCAGGTATCAGCTGGGTACACCAGATGGTGTTATTTAAAGGATAAGTTAGACTCAGAAATGCCTCCAACTACCATGTTAGTGGTGCTATGCAGGTTATGAAAATAAGTTTTACAGAATGGGAAGTTCGTTTGAATTGTTTGCCTCAAAGTTGACAATTCAGTTGACAATTTCAAGATGCAGCCAATGCTTATATTCGCGTGACAAATGCTTATGGTATGGTTTCAGGTACATATGAACCATGTTGATTAAAGTTAACATGCCTTATTTTTTTTTAAATGTATTAACAGTGTAAAACAAAAAAAAACAAAACACAATTTATTGGATTTTGTTACAGTTGTTTTCCATTTCTGCATCTGCATTAGGGATGAATATGTTCTGATATTTTCACCATATGAGTGCCATCATTCTTTGCTTAATGTGCAACACCTGGACCTCATGCTCTTTTTTTGTTTTTAACTGAACCAAAAACCAAATCTGCATATTGTCAGTAACTTGTCACAACGTATTATATATAACCATTTTGAAATGATGCATGTGGACCTTTAAATCTGTCTTTATTAATTCTAAATACAGCTTTGTTTTTTTTCCCCCAAATTCTGTTTTTTCTTTTTTCTGAATTGTGTGTTTCACAATTAATGCAATTTTTCTCATCAGAAAAGGGGTCTAAAAGTGGTGGATGACTAAAATTTCAGCAATTCAATAAAAAATGATTCATGTTTCTATATGTTTTTGAATTTTCTGTGTTCTGTTATTTAACCTGATAAGGGTCTGACAACTGAAACCTTGTTCACCTAATAAAGGTTGTATTTTTTCCAAGCAGTTGAACTTTTTTGGAATTCTCTCTTTTTTGCAATTAAAAGTTAAAAATTCTATGAATATCTAAAAATTTGATGTAAAATAAAATTGCACTCTTAAAATGTGTTGACACTTTACTTTGATCCTGTGCTGTTTCAATCAGGCCCCCAGAAGGTGCGCTGGGCTTTGACACCAATTTTCTTAGTTATGCCATGACAGCCCAAAAAATACATTTTTCCATTGACTTACCCACCAAAACAGACATCTGTAAATCAGTGGATGCCTTTTTTTGAGTGTCACAACGCTCACAAAATCACTTGATTCCCTGTCAGGATTTGATTCATCCAGTAAGATAACTTTTGGAAAATCTAGAAGAGCCGCACAATTGAACCATTTTGGCCTCATGCGCCACTTAGCATCTTTCTTACTAATGAACAGGCCCCTGCCTCTAACACTGCATGTAGGTCCCTTTATTCATCCATTGTTTCAATGCATTTACAGGTCCAGATACAGGAGAACTCTGCGGCAGCTGGTTTAATCATGGAGATGCGAGTGACTGCTAGCTTGATGTAGAAACATCAGACACCGCCTCTGGACAAATGTCTGGCCTCTGCCAGATCAAATCACAGGGCCCTACCTTGAGGACCAAAGGAGCGCTACTGGGTAGGCATCAAGGATCAGTGTTGAACATGCCTTGACGTTAATACTATTTGAAAACCACTGGATAGATACTAAAATCAAGTATGTGATATTTTTTTAATATCATTTTTCTGCTGCATACCAACACAGGTGATTTTTGACGTTAGAAGTACTGGGGAATTCAACGACATATGTCACAGCATTAATGACCTTAGCTAGATGTAAGTAAGTAAGTAAAGCGTTGTTATACCACTTTTTAAAACACACAGTTACAAAGCGCTTCACACACACTCACACACAGACACATACAAACACCTAAAATAAATGAATGAATGAATCAAGGTCCAATAAATTACAATATAAGACACAGCACAATTAGGGGCGGACAAGACCAAAACAAATAAAAATAAAACACATGCAGTTACTGTGTAGAAAGGCTTGCATATAAATGTGGGTTCTCAGTAGATGCTTAAAACACTGTACAAAGATTCAGCAGATCTGATGGACTGGGGAAAACTGTTCCAGAGGGTAGGGGCTAAAACAGCAAATGCACCTTTTGTTTTGCAGGTGGAACAAGGGATGGATAAAAGGCAGAGATATTAGAATCGGAGTGGTCGAGAAGTATAATAAGGAACAAGAAGATCAGACATGTAAACGTGTAAATGTCAGAAAAATGCATTTTTGATATACACCTCAATTGTTCAAAGCTTTGTTCCACGACACCAAAGCTTGAGCCTTCTCAAGTTTTTAGCTCCTGACAGTGTTGGAACAAAGTGTGCCGCTACCATTTAGAGACAAATCGTCTGGAGCCTCAAGGACACGCTGTTGCAACGAAATACAAGACCCAGCACACCGGCCCACACAGATATCCTCAGCAAGCAAATAAAAAGTAGTAATGGAGGCCGTTGTGTGTGGACTGCAGGCTGAACGTTGTAAACAACACAAAGAGGGATGCTGAGGGAGACAGATACACAAATGGTTGGAGCTTGATGCGACATGACCGCAACATGACCGAAGGGAATTGAGCCTGTCTGGACCGAATCCCCTGCCGAGTTTAACTGCTTGCAGAGATGAGGTGGTGGGCGCAGGGAGAGACGGAGTGGCTGGGTGTGTGGGTGGGTGGCTGGAGAGGAATATGGAGCAGGAGGACGGAGGAAATATGAGGTTGGCTGAGGGAGGAAGTGTCAGGATACACAACATGAGTCCCTGTGGACAGTTTTATTGTTCAGCTTTCAGGGTTTATGGCATTTAATGTTCCCTTTCTCTCTCTATCTGTCTTGTCGCTTTGAATTTTTTCCTTTAGTCACAGAACAGAGACACAGAGACAAGTATACCTCCTACAAGGACAATGCAAATGTTCATATAAAGGTGTAGTTTCCTCCCTGCCAAGTGTAAGATAGCAGTTTTATCACAAAGTGTAGATTTTTGGGCATATGGCAGGCACACACACACAAACAGTGCTTGATGCAGTGTTCAGGTGGGTTGTACGCACACTGATTTTTCTCGCAGACATCCTGCTGCGTGTCAGAGGACAAAGTGAAACCTACAGCAGCGAAGTGAGAGCAGAGGAAAAGAAATGTGTGGTAGCCAGCGGGAAAGTTGAGGAGACACTCAAAACTGACATGTACACAAACTCAATGTCTCCCAGCGTTCTCTGTTCTTTTTCTTTTCTCAACATGTCCTCCCTTCTCCCTGATGTATTTGATTTTGTCCCCATGGAAGAACCCAAGCAGCAGTACAAAGACTGTGAATGATGGCTGTTACACACACTTGTTTACTCCTCCCTGCAGGCAATAATTACAACCACAAAAGAAAAATATACATAAGAACTACAATTGCTCAACCACTGTGATGAAAAAGGATTCTGCCACAGTAAAACGTGTAAAGAAACAGGGAGAGATTCATTAAAAACTTATTGGATTTAAAGAACATTCTGTTTTAGGAATTTGGCTGAAGAAAATCCGACTTTTCAGACCTCAGCTGTTACCCATTTGCATAACATGCACCCTCCCACACATACTTCTATCAAGTTGTTATTTTGGGTTTTTCTGCTGTTTAACACGTATACCAATTAATGCAGTGAACCATAATCTGTGATAATTACATCACCGGCCAAGTTACGTATAAAATTGAATAAAAACCTGTGTGTGTGATTTGATTGAGCTGAAGAACAGGTCATTTTCTGCTTGACTAAATAAAGTGTTGTTATTTCAATGTTCGTCACATACTAATAAGCTGATTTACACATACAGAGTCAAATAAAGACTTGAAAAAAGTGAAAAAAACAAACAGCCCAGTGAAAGTCAGCAAAAGAAATGTTGGCATCCTGCAAACTACATTTCATATGTGCAATCTCAATGTTTCTAAAATGACGTAGTTCTGTTTACATGCATATGAACTATGTCTGTCTTTGGGAAAAGGAGGCGATGGTGGATGGTGACACAGCTAGGCGAGACAGCCGCCAGCAAGATACTGCACCTTTTTCAGAACTTTGTGGCACCAAAAACAGTATGTTTTAAGCCAAAACACAATCTTTTCTTAACCCTAACCAAGTGTTTTTGTGCTTTTTGAGAAGGCTGCCAGGATGCAGAGCACTCTTCAAAACCAACAAACAACAAAACTTGGTGTTTTTTAGCAAGACATCGCTGCAATTCCAGCTGGGATTGAGGTACCAAAACTGGGTATTTTAAGCCAAAACACAGTCTTTTCCTAACTCTAACCAAGTGTTTTTTGTAATTTTTGAGACATTTGCCAAGCTGCAGACTGCTGTTCAAGACAAACAAACAAACAACATAACCAGCTGCTTTTTTAGTGAGACATCACATCATTTCCAGCTGCAACTATGTCACCAAAACTAAGCTAAAACATTATCTCATCCAAACCATAATCAAGTGGGTTTTGTGCCTAAATATAACCATACATTGAGCACAGCGTGTTGTAAAGAAAGGTAAAGATTAGGGATGACAAAGATTAACTGCCGGTTGATTAACTGGTCGTTACGCATTTGATCAAAAATAAAATTCAATCAATCAAATAAGATCTGATTCTGAAAGAAAACAATGTTTAGTTTTCTATTATAGTCCAGCTATCAGTAGAATGGTGTATTTTAAAAGCATGTTTCAGTGTTTAACATGTGTTTCATATGTCTAGCCCTCGACATCTTTATATGTGTCATTGGCTTTGAAATACTGTCTGAAAATATACAATATGTTGCTGTGCGCTTGACTGAGGAAAAAATGCACTTTGTTTTGTTTGGTATAAGCAAAGTTTTTCTTTTTTTGTTTGTTTTTAAATCATGTTTAATCGATTATTTACCAATCATCAACTATGTTTTAAGTGCTTACAATATGCAAATATAAAAATATCTAATATACTGTATTTCCTGCACGGTAATGTACAAATGTTACACATCAGCATTTAAATGTATGTTACCAATATTTATTTTGACAACTGGGTTGAAATAAAGTGATTTGAGTCAGTGTGACATTTTTGGTCACAAATTGTTTAACAACTGAGACTAAAACTTGATATGTAACTGATACATGAGGGAAGAGTCACAAGTTAGACTGCATTTTGAGTTTCTCGAGTTTGTGTGCATCTTGACTGGTTAAGGGTTGGTTGCATTCCCAGTACATTTTTAAACCTTGGATCGAGACGATGATGATGAATGACAAAGTACTCACAAAGACAGACTGTAATTGAGCTCAATAGCCTGTGTGGGATTTGATAAGTGGAAGAACAAGCTGCCAGCAAATATTGGACTCCCAATAGAGCTTTTGATAACAGACCAGCGTCACAGGATCATTTCAGCATCAACCGCTAAAGAAGCTTAACCAAGGATCTTATTAGCATTCAGTGTTTCTGTTAGCATTGCTCTTAAAAAAATCAATAGGGAGCTGTAATTGCAAGGTGGAATGGTTACAATGCTGAGCTGGTGCTTTCCCAGTATCCCATTTGGCTTACATTAACAGTACGTTGTAAGTCAATGTTTGTTTTTCAACACAAAACACTGGACATTAATGTGGCCTTGATTCTAACATTTAAAAATTAGTCCAACAACCTTATAACTTTGTTCAAAATTTAGGCGTTTGAGTGCCATTGTTATCCATCTGTGACTTCAGAGAAGAAAAAAAAATTCAACATACTATTGCATGCATACATATACAGTAGGCTTTATACACACACATCATCTCTATCCTCCTCTTCAAGACACATGATTTGACAGTGCCAGCTGGGCAGATTAGACGGTATGACAGTTTATTAGAGAGGAAGTGACACGAGCAAGACAGGAAACAGCACAGACATCACATTCACAGCCAAGTCCACTTCTGTTCAATGCAGAAGACACACACACACACACACACACACACACACACACACACACACACACACACACACACACACACACACACACACACACACATGTCCTCAAAAGATGCAGATGTCAGCTCTGTTACTAACACACAGAGATGGACTTCAGAGATTCCTGCAAAGATGCAGAATGTGTCCAGATGTCAATTTCACAGTTTTTGGAGCATTTAAACTTCTGGAGTGTCTGAAGTCTGTCTTTTCACTCAGCCTTTTCCACATATAAATCCACCTCAGTTGTTCCCCATTTTACTGGACTAGACTTACAGGTTCTGCATACAACATTAATGCTGCATCGAACCACTGTTTACTATGTAAAAATATGATGCAGTAACATCGTCCTAAGCAGAGAATAAAGCTTCTCTGTTCATTTTTGTGGTAGATGATTCAGCTGTGCATGCATGTTAGTGCATGTGAGTCCTTGTATGTGTATCTCACTGGCTAGCTAATGACCACTGTTTACATAGCGTAGTGCTTCCGGTGATGCCTTCCCAATCCGTGCTGGCAGGACCGCATTGTCTCAAGACCATAGCGCACAGCCTCCAGTTCCCACCCTGGTTGACACCTTTAGCTCTGTCAGCACAGTTTGTGCCGCCGGCTCAGCCAACTCCATGTTGAGAGCAGTGTGCAGACAACCTGAATCAGACTCTAAGTTGTAGATATTTTCTGAATGTTGTATATAGCTCCTTTAAAGTGCACTAATCCAAACCAATCAATGTCAAGTATCAGGAAATGCAGCTCATGTAGGTGATGACTACAGGACATAGGTATGCCATGGATAGTTCTTAAGTGGTTTGGCATAATTGCAATTTGAAACCAAAACTACTGAATCAAAAGTGTACAGTGTCACAAAAATGTTAACCAATTGGTTCAGACTTTCAGGAGTGAGAAAGCCAAGAGTGCAATTAAGCCAGCAACGGCCACTGAGCAAACAAAAGCAGCATGGTGGAGAAAAAGAAAGTTCCTCTCTCAAAAATGAGTGTTCAAACCATGATGGGGAGTGGGAGTGACTCTAGAGTTCTCCGAGGGCAGAAGGAGGGTCAATCTATTACTGGGAAGGCATAAGGATCAGAGTTGGGTGTCAGTGTGCATGGGATGAACTAGGAGCAGCTGAGCAGCTGGTCAGGACAGAGCAGAGATCAGAGGCGGGTGTTCGGGTCTGGGCCCCGGGCCTGGGAGGCACCGAGCTGCCTTGTACACTAGCAGCAGGGTTTTAAATTCGCTCTGAGCTGCTCGGCAGCCAGCAGAGGGGACTGAAGAAAGTGAGTGACACAGGAAAAATGTTTTCCTCCAGCTTTGGCATAATTATATCAGAGTTGTGGCCGTAAATGGAACTGGCAACAAACACAAACAATTAGCATGAGCAGTGTTGCTAGCAGAACATGTTATGGCAAATTACTTTAGACAACGCTACTGATGTGGGCTGATTAGAGGCAGCACATTCTGATTATGGCCCAACTCAACAGTAACACCCACAGAGGGGCCTGTAAACTGTAAAAATGTACACAATCATCGCTTATACATGATTAAACAGCTTTTAACTGTTAATATTGTTTGTTGAGGCCTCATTGTTCTTTTATTGGATGAATAAATTCCATAACTGCCGTCGCTATGTAATGAGTTGTTAACTGGAGTTGCTAATTCAATTTAATGCATTAGCTTTGCCAGGGCGACCCACCCTGTGTAAAAAATATTTCTCTCTGCTTGGTTGGTTTGCATCCGGGCATGTGTTGGATTGTGTGTGCCCCACTGTGTCTATGAAGAGTCCTCATTAGTATTTCCTCAAGACACTTGTTGTGCAACTATGATATCTACCACTGAGCACCGGTATAATTGGACTAGAATGGGATCTGATGACTCTAAATGGGCCCCGCACTCATAGTTACTGCGCTAAATGGCCACAAAACCTGCTGGGTAGCATTCAAACAAAGAGAAGGCATGTCTCTCCTTGATTGGATACAATGAGCGGAGCACCTTTGTCTGAATTAGTCTGCTTGTTTTTCAGCTGACACAGAGCCAAGCCCTTCATATTGCTACTTGCACAAACACACACATTAATGTATGAGTGGCAAACACAAAAAGAAAAATCCACAATGGAAAGAAAAAGAACTACATCATATTGCATTCACTCAGTGGTGCAGCCGAATAATGCATGACCTTTGCTGAGCTGCAAAACCACATTTCAAATTCCCCCCAAACCCACACACACACACACACACACACACACTTACACGAATGCAGTAAGACAAAAAACAACAACATGCTGGGATATAACACACAGTGGTCAATAAACGACAAAAGCCATTCATTCCTCCATCCATCCTTCCTTTTATTTATACCTGTCTCTCATTGAGTGAATTTGATTAGTTGCTGGTAGTGGGAGAGAGTGAAAGGGTGGGAAGGGGGGCTTCTGAGGGAGACCAAGCTCGCCAATTAGATTGATATTGGAATGAAGGGGTAAACAATGGTTATCAAGACAACAGCTGGCAGGGGGTTGGACAAAAAGACATAGGCACAGAGGAATCTATAGCCTCTTTCCCACAGCACAAAAAACCAGTTAACATCTGCTAACATCTTGCTTTTTAATGCAGTGGGAAAGTGCACAATTGGCATTCACACCTAGGTCAATTGACTCTGGAGTTGACATGGCTGTTTATCGCTTCCGGCTCCGATTGGCATTGATGGGAACACAACACCTGAGTGAATGCACTAATTTTAGCTCTCTAACCAGCGAGATGCAATGATGCACCACCACTAATTACTGTCCGTCTCCACCTGAGCATCACTAAGAAGTAGCAACCGTAAAGTTTTCACAGACTTCAGACCAGGCTGCTTTCTACCATTTACCTGTTTGCTGGCCTGTCCTGACATCCACTGGGACCAACCAAAAAAACAACCACACACGCGCACAGAGAAGCATACTTGCCTGCTGCACAGCCGTGTACACAGCTGTGGTCTACTAGCAATGGGAAAGGGGTCTATTGTCTATTTTTAGCAGATTAACCTGCGTTTAAAAAACCTGTGTGCATGTGCTAATTTTGGTAGAAAAGGGGTATATTCTGTCTTTTTCCCTCAAGCTAGAGGTATGAGGCCAGTCTGTGTGTGCATCACACACTTGAGGTGCTCATTTTAAGTAACTTCCATATTTGAGTACTTGCATCAAATTGTTAAAGAGTACTCGAGTGCTCAAAGTACGCGATAAATAAATAAATAAATAAATAATCTTACTGAAGTATAGGAAGGTAAAACAGCGCAATATACAATTCATATATTGAACAACCAGGCTTCATTTAGCCTATTAAACCATAAATTGGTAATAGACATGATTTAAGTCAGCAAACCTTCTGTCTCCGGCGTTTACATTACAGGTTAAAGGCAGCACTGAGGGATCGTCCCCCAGACCGCTCTCCCTCAAGTCAGATAATGTCTGCCCAGCACGAGCTAACACGGCAGCAGCAGCTAACACCCGCTAACATATGACACCGAGTCATTTAAAAAACCCAACAAGCTCTCTGCAACACCAAAACAGCTTGACTCTGTTGTTAAACCCCTTTTTAATCGTTAGCCGTTTGATGCTAACACTAAGCCCTGTGTGTGTATATGTGTGTACATGCAGGTGGACTCTCCTACACTCCTGTAGCAGTAGAAATGGATAAACAGAGAGAGACAAAGGGGCAAGGAGATCCTGAGTGAAGCAATACGATGCATACAGCTCTATATTAAAATAAGATTTTACAGATTTGAAAAAAAATTAGAAAAGTAAGTCATGTTCACATGTGGAAAGGGAGGCTTTATATTTTGAAAGAATACTTAAGTCCAAACGAGTACTCATGCCTATCCTTACCACACACACACACACACACACACACACACACACACACACACACACACACACACACACAGAGTGACTGGTGAATCAATAGCGTATTGAGATGCAGACTATTTAGATCAATGCAGAGACAAGTGCAACCCCAAAGCGTGCACACACAAAGCATCGAGGTCAGATCTGGAGATATGAAGTGCAAGGAGAGGGAAAAGAGCGAGCATGGTCATGTGGTTACAAATGGGCAAACCAGCTCTTTACAACACCAAGCACCTGCATCTTATTTATCAGCTCTTACTACAGGGCTTCAGCTCAGTGTGATAACACCTCTGACGTGTGTGTGAAGTGTCTGCGTACCTATTGATTCAATACAAACACACAAACGCGCAGCAGCGGCAGCAGCAGAAGGAGACATGTCGATATACAATCTGGAGAATTCACACCTAATTGTGTTTGATCGCGGGTCGCTGCAGATCAATAACAGCAGACGCCGGCCACACATGTTTATACACACATAAAGTGGAGGCAGGCATACAATGACACCCATTATTGAGATGAGAAAGAGATTTGAGATTTCTGGATTAATCTGTTAAGCAAGTGGTCAATAAAATGTCAGGAATAATCCATCACAATTTACCAGAGCCAAAGTGGACGTCTTCAAATTGCTGTCTTTGTTTAACCAAGGGTCCAAAATCCAAAGCTATTCAATAACAACTACATAAAACAGAGAAAATCATTAAACACACCTTTAAGAGGATGAAACCAGCAGGTGTTTGACATTTTGGCTTGAAAAATGGCAAAGCACGATTCATCGCTTGTCAAAATTTACATTTTCTGTCAATCAACTTAGACAAGGTGGGATAATGATTCAGTATCAAGAAAACAGCCTTTAAAGGTCCAATGTGTGGGATTCAGGTGGATATACTGGCAGAAATGGAAAATAATATAAAGAGTATGTTTTCTTCAGTGTATAACAACCAAAAAATATGAATTGTTGTCTTATTTTTCCTTAAAATGAGCTGTTTATATCTACATAGGGAGAGGGTCCTCGTATGAGGAGATCCCAGTGTTGCACTGCCATGTTTCTACAACAGCCCAGAAAGGACAAACCAAACACTGGCTCTAGATAGCGCTATTGGCGTTTTTCCGTCTGAGTTGAAATCACTGGGTATGTTTGTGTTGGAGAGGAGGAGACCTCTGTGGATCACGCGGCTCCCGTTAAAAACCTCCTGAATGTCTAGATCTTCATTTTTCACAAAAAAAGGATTGGGAAAAATAATGATTTGAGGATTTTAAGGGATTAAATAATCTCGTTTGTTTTGTAGAGGAGACATCTGCACATAATTTGGCTCATGGTAAAAACCACCTTAACGTATGAATTCCAAAAAAGGTGAGCACACATTAGTAGGTGCTGGGCTAGCAGCCCATCTCTAATATAGAAAAGACTGAAAACTACCAAGAGAGAAAATGTGACATGTAAGAGAAACTAAATCAGAGAACTTGAGTGAACCCACAGGTCAGCTAAGTTCATCCCTGACTTTGCATGTGTGTGTGTGTGTGTGTTAAGTACAAGACATTGATGTCACTCTATGAGTCTCGGCAGAGCTGCAGCTAGCGAGCCACCCCACTGACATATCTGTCTGTTAGACTTACTCAGGCACTGTCGTCAACCTCCCCCACCTCACATATCCATGCACACACACACACACACACACACACACACACAAAACAACAATGTCTGTACCGCAATGTATAGATGCAGCATGTAATGTGCTTGAAACATGCTGACATGGCGTGAGAGTGATTGTAGCAGCAGGGTCAGACAAGGAGAGAGAGGGTTGGTGGGGTGCAGGGATGGAAAGCCGCAAATGAGAGAGAACAGGAGTAAAGAAGAGGGAATAAACATGCTTCATGAATAATTCAAACTAGGCCATAACCCTAGAGACACTGACTTTAACTCACACACACACACACTCTGGGCAGGTCACTTGTAATGGAGGGATTACTGCGTTCTCGTGACAAGTCAGATCTGATCCAGAGGAAGCGCCAGAGGCAGAACAGAGGAGGCAGAACGATGGAAAGAAGAGGTGAAAGAAAGAGAAGGGAAGGAAAGGAGGATATACTGTAAAATCTGACAAGTTGTCATACTTAAAAAAAATCAAGGAAGACGACTGCCTTGAAAAATTTAAGCAATTACGACTGGCTCTCTGCCCAGTCAGGTTGAACTGTTTGACCGGTAAAATGAATTTTTGTTTGTAGCTGCAATTCAGTCTTAAGAGATGGTGTTGTGGCGGAGCAGTGTCTGTATAGCCTGACCAATTTTTATATACAAATAAATTGATACAGCTGTTAAAAAGTTTGTTCATACAGGCTTACTTATTTTAATTTTTTTGGCACTTTATATTTGCTATTGTACTGTTTACTTTTGGAGGAACAATTTCTTTATTAAAGTATGGGAGCATTATTTTAAATTTGTGTGGTGTCACTCTTTTGTGTTTTAATTTGTGGGTCTATTTATTTTTCAGACTAAACTACAAACAAGAATATAAGACACTGCAATGTTAGTAATTAAAGTGGGTATGTGCACAAAAGGACAAAAGGAAATAAAAGGCTTGACACAACTCAGCTTAAAATAAAGTTATATTTACTTAATTTTTAAAGTTGTTGAAATTTAAAAAAGATAAGTTTGATCAAATCAATCTTTTAAAGTTTTAGCAACTTCAGTATTTCAAGTTTACTGTGCTATATATATCTGTATTCTGCTGGTTGCAAACAAAACAGATCTCCCAACTTGATCATTGAGGAAAAATCTTCTTTGTGATGATCAAGTTAAGTCAGACAAACATGTTTTACTGAAGTTGTCAATACTACAAGGTAATTCCACTACTCATTCTTAAGATGCAAAAGCTTCACAAAATTAAATAAATACAGATAAATGTTGAGTAAACTTAACAATAAGATATAAACTAAACCTAAATTAAGATAAATATTTATATTTACTTTACTTCTTTCAAGGCAATTGGTTTCCAAGATTATTTTAAGTAAGATCAACATGTCAGATTTTACAGTGTATGAGGACAAGTGGTTTGGAAGCTATGGGCTATCTCTCATCATCATCTCTATCCATCACTTGATTTTTCCTTCTCTTTGTCTCCTTTCTCAGTCTGAGGGTGTTATTCACAGCTTTCTTGCCCTCTAAATCACTCTCTGATGTCGAGTGGTTTTCTTTCTAACTTTAAAAAGAAAGATGAGGAGGCAGAGAGAGTGTGTGACTGTTTTTGATGGCGTGCAACAGGCTTTTGTCTGAACTTGAGGGTACTACTTGTAAGGCACATGTTAGGAGCTGAACATCAGTCGCTGAGGATGTGAGTGTTTCACTGAAGTTGTGTTGTCCATCGCTAACCGCCAGTAAATCTGGTATTATGGTAATACGAGGAGCTGAAATGCAAAAAAGAATCTTTCATCTTCTTTTGGTCCACATGACAGTGAGCGACCCTGACTCAGTTAGATGCTCTCTCAGATCTGCTTGGACAGATATTTCATAGTCTGACAGCTACTTAACAGTCGGGCGACACTTCCAAAGCATCGACCCCACCCTCGCTCTCCCTCCTTCCGCCCTTCATCTCAAAGTGCTACATGGGCACTCGTGTTCCTCTCCTTTCATCTGTCTACCCGAGTTTTCTAATAACAAACAGATAATAAAGGGTTCATTCCAAGTGCAGACTGTGCACAAACAGGTGTGTGTGTGTGTTAGATGAAGAAAGGGGGGGGGGTGCAATTAAAGTGGCCAGGAGCAGAGCGGGGAGCTTGTCTCGCTCTGTGGGAGAAAATGCACTTCAATCTAACTGATCACACACATGTAAAAAAATATCAATCTGTCAATATTCAACCAAAACCCAGAGTAAGTGGGATTGAACCACACACACAAAATGCCCTTCTGTTGGTGTGTGGCTGACCCTGACCTTTGACCTCGCTGTGGAAGTCTGGGTGCAAACAGAAATGGAATTTCCCATTTAAGGGATCGATAAAGTATCACCCTAGGAATATTATGATACGGCTATCGCTAAACTGCCAACACGTACAATCCATAACTGCTTAAATGAGATTGCCTAATGCAGTGGTTCCCAACTGGTGGGTCGCGGTCCATTCTGAGTGAACTGAAGATTGTGAAAAAATACTTTTTAAGGCACAGAGCTTTTAAATTTAAGCGCTGTTTATTCTTGCAATGTGTTTTATTTCTTTTGTGTTCTAAGCAAAAGTGTTTTTGTGGAATCTAAAGATAAAGAGAGAAACTCCCGTACACTGTCCTGCTGACTGCTGACATATTTATTGAGTGAAAATAAAAAAATTTAAAAAACATTACGGTCTGATAGAACTTTTTCAGGTTTGTACCTGCCATTCAGCCGTAAGAGGAATGGTAAGGTTCACACGCCACATTACCAAACTTGAAAGTAAATGTCATAACAAGGTTTGCTTGGAGGAACCCTTGAAAGAATCTTTTCCTTTTCTGAGTTTATTGTCCCACAGATGTTGAGCAATAAACTCAGGTTACCAATATTGGGACTTTGTGCATGTGGTAATTGTCAAGTTGAAACAGGAAAGGGCCGTCCCCATACAATGTGTCTACATCTTGTTTTGTTTTTGTGGAAAAACAGTGAAATGCTCATATGTGGCATGTCTGAAGGAAGATAAAAAGTAAGCGAGAGACAGTGAGCTGAGTCAAAAAGGAAGTGCACTGTGAATCCAGAGGGAGGATAGATTAGGGCTACAGAGAGAAGGACAGAGCCGATAAAAACAGAGAGAGAGGGATCAAAAGATGACAATGTGAGCATAAAGAGAGATGAATGGGTGTGGAGGGAGACAAAGATGAGAGATGAGAGCAGGAGAGGAAGACAGAGAAATCTATACAGGAGGAGGAAGACAGAGAGAGACAGAGACAGAGGGAGAGAGAGAGATGAGTGTGTCCTTGACTAGTGCCACTGTTATCTTCACGCTTTATCAGTGCGGTGCTGATCTGTGCTGCAGAGAGCAGACAGACAGACAGCGGCCATACGACATGGCTCACATCCCAGGGACATTTAGCATGGTCTATAAACCCTGCACTCAAACTAACACATACACACAGCCGAGCTCATTCATGTACGGAGCCGGCGCGCTAATGGCGCCACTGTCATTATGACAGCTCGATGCAATCGGCCTAGCCCGTTCCTCGGTTACTGATAAAATGCACGGCCAGTCACAAGTGTTAAATAAATCACAAAGAAGATGGCATTTCTTTTGTTGTCTCATAGTTTGAGAATGAGAGCTCGGAGGAAAACTGATGATAATGCCGCTGCTTTAATCAATTGAGAGAAGATCAGCTCGAGTTACAAGCATAGAATGGAGCCCTCCAGCCACAGCCCGAGCGCACTGATAAGCTTTGATGCTTGTTTCGCTTTGATGGTGGTTTCATTCTTCAAATTGAGGGAAGAGGAATTCCAGCTTGTCCACTGTCTAGCAAATGTTAAAACGTGCTTATTCTCCCCCGCAGAGAGCTCCCTTGAGGAGGAGCTAATGATGGTGTTTTTCCTGGGAAGATTTCACTGATGGCTAGGTGAAAGGATCGTGACAGGTGCCGCGTCCCGCTCCGAGGAGCCTCCAGCCGTGATAAAGACAGCATGACAACACTGTGAATACACAATGACTGGCCTGGGACTACATGTGTACGACTGAGTTGTGTGTCTGTTTTCAAAGTATGGACGAGTGTTTGTGTATAGCCGGGTAATTGGAATGTACATATATGTGGAGGAGGCGAGGTGATTTCCTGTGCATGCATGTATGCTAATCTGTTGCGTGTGAAGCATATACACCACATGCCACTTTGTGTGTGTGAAGCTTTTCTAAAGCGTGAGGAACAATTTTGCCTCAACTTTTTGCCTCAGGGTAGTTTTATGCTATAGGAGGAGATCTAGGGGGACGTTAGATGTATGTGTGTGTCCTCTTGGGACTTTGGGTTGCCGAGGCCTCTTTCTTTCTTCTTCTGTTACAATTCCCAAATTCCCTCCTCCAATCCAGGTAGCCTGAAGCAACACACTCTTACATATACATGTACATCTATCTCACCATCATGCCAATGCATTAAATGCTACATGAGCTCACACACACCAACACACAGTGATTAATTAAATATGTCATCTACTCTGGCGGGGGTACAGGAGGTAATGGGTAGAATGAATTAGTGATGCTCAGAGTCCTGAGAGAGAATGTGAGAGAGACAGTGAAACATAGAGAGACAAAAATATACAAAAACAGAGGATGTTAATGAGGGGAGAATTAAAAGGGTCGGTTCACCCAAATTACTGAAAAAGTATGTTTTCTCACTCAGCTGTAGTTACAGCTGGTTTCATTTGAGCACTCTGTTGCTCCTAGCAACCACTACGGACACAGTTCTGCAGCAGTTTAACTGACACTGTGACCCTGCAAATATTGACAAGACTCTTTAATCTACTCCCTAAAAGCCCTTGTTGTAACAACATGTAGAGGTACTCTTATTATTGCGGTTGTTTTGTGATGGTAAATTTGTCATTTCGTAAAATTAATCCATTCACTGGTATCCAGGCTAGACATTATAGGCTACAAGGTGTCCAAAGGGCAGATCACACTGAGACGCGTCGCTAGAGAAGTGTTGCAAGCAAAACCATTGTTTCCCTATGGCACAACGCACCTGTCGGCGCTCCTCTCTTGCTACTGTCCGATGCATTTTTCTGGTGGTTTTTGGTCGCACATAAAAGTGAAAATATTTTCAACTTTTCTGCTCAAGTCGCACCGCTCATCAGTGTAACTTTTGGCCACGCGCACGCAGCCCCGCTCCGCAGGCGCTCCCAGCTGTTTTTTCAGATGCGCTTCCAAGCCGATGTTGGAGCGGTCGCGCCTGGCATGAAGCATCTTGGTGTGATTGCCCCTTAAGGGTGCATTCATAAATCCAATCTGACATTCTACACGAAAATGAAGAAACAGAGTGGTATTTTTCTACATGAATTAACAAACAGTGTAGTTAATCACTTATATACTTGGCGCTCTGCTGCCCAGAGTACACTCTGCCACTCCGACAGTGCAGTGCTATGGATAACCGAACGGTACAACAGCGCTCTAAATTTACAAACCATCCAGTTTGTGCCAAAGTGCACTATGGCACTCAGAGTAAGTGTTTCCGAACACACCGTATGGCTAATGTGTTGCTTAAACAACACTCTAAAATAAATAACCTAACCATTTTGGCAGGTATCCACCGAAGGGATACAAGTGCTGAATAACAACAGACCGCCCGATCCATCCTCTCTTTCTATGTGCTTCAGCTCTCCCTGCATCTTAGATCCAGTAGTCTACTTTGTACAGCCATGTTTACTTCAACAGGTTTTCCATATCAAAGCAAGCAGACACAATGAAAGAATCTCGGCTGAAACACACTGCGCCTCCATAGTGCCCTCAAATGCTCCAAGCTGGCCGTTTACTGAGGAGCGCCCGGTGTTTTCAGCTGGATAAAAACTCTATGGTGGACACAGGGCCTTAGTTTATTGTCTGGCTAAGTGATGTGTGTATTGTGTGACTTTGGTGAATCCAAACTAACTACTAAAAACACCAAAGTCACACAATAACACAAACTAACTGCAGCACAAGACAGTAAAGGACCAGCAGCTCCTGTGTTAAGTCTGATAAAATTACCATTTTTGTCAATGGAGTTTGGCCTTGAAGAGCATAGAGATAAGTTTTACTTTCAGTTCAGTTCCCCGTCAGAAAGGGCTGTCTGTTTGGAAAGTGAGCATATGACTGGACAGAGGAAATTTGGATTATACCATATGAATTGTGTAAGAGTTTGTAACCTGATCTTTTGATATTAGTTTTGTTGTTGTTCAAAGCGGACCCCTTTCGTCTTTGCATTCACCAGGGGCATTAAGTTTTCTTAAAGCATTTAAGGTAAGAAAAGGGTGAATTATTGATATGCAACTATCATCTGGGGGCCGAGGTATTCATTTAATTATTGTTTTGTATCTCAGTGGTAATCTTAAAATTTGGACAAATAAAACCAAAACGAGCTGCATGGCCAGACAAAACACAGCAAGCGAGAAGATAAATAAATGTTTTCTTAATTTGGGTGAACTGAGCTTACTGAACTGACTGACGGGTGAACTGAACTGACAGATTTTTAACTCTTTCTCCTCCGCCTCTTTGCATTTAACACCCTGCTGAAAAAACACAGGGATCTTTAAGCAGTTATAGGCTGAAATACAAAATATTTAACATGACTGAGTGCATGAGAAGAGCTTGAGAAGAAAATTAAATATACTGCAGTGAAAAAAAACATAGAGAGGTAGAGAGAGAAAGGTATAAGACAGAGAAAAGGACAGCACCAGAGAGCCAGAGAAGAGTGAGGAGGGGGAGCTGGGGAGATGGCGATTATGTGGAGTTGGGAGGAGAGGAGAGGGGTGAAGTGTGAAGTAATGAGGCCAGAACGAGGGCTGCAGCTGTGTCGTGTCCAGGAGAACACACACAAGCACAACGAGACACGTGCACACACACACGCTGAAGCCAGCCAGCCGTGGGGACTCCAGAATGACAAATGACAAAGTGACAAATGTGTCTTTAGGGAGCAGGGCAGCAGGAATTGAGAGTTCTGCAGGGTTAGAGGAAAACACAAACCGCACACCGCCGTGCCACACCAACACAAATACACAAGGAGAGTCGACAGAGTGTGTCAAGACGCGGAGAGAGTGATGTAAGGGCTGAGTGGCTGGTCACGCATGCCGTGTGAATATCTCGTTATCTGCAGTGTGTGTGTGTGTTTGCATTTGCGCATGATCTCCATTTGTCAGACGTGTAGATGTTTGTGATCGAGTGGTGACAGCACACATCACTATGGACTCGAACAGCAGTTGACAAGCTGCTCTCACACACACACACACGCACGCACACACACACACACACACACACACAAACTCTCCTGAGAGCTTGACCATGTCAACCTACTGTGTTCTCTCTTTCATTGATTTGTTCTTTATTTCTCCTCTCACTTTGTGTGTTTTGTTTGGTTCCTCTTACCAGGGTTGTTTATATGGCGTCCTCTGGGTCAAAGACACACACGAGTGGAAGTGGGGAGGCAGAAAGAGGCAGCGCGACAGAGAGACAGAGAGAGAGAGAGAGAGAGAGAGAGAGAGAGAGAGAGAGAGAGAGAGAGAGAGAGAGAGAGAAAGAGGGAGATGAGAGATAAGAGGTTTGCCACCAGGGGTTATTGCCTTTCTCACACTGTGTATTGACTCCCCCTATCAGGGGGTGGGTTATACTGGGTCGCAGTGTTGAACACACACACACACACACACACACACACACACACACACACACACACACACACACACACACACACACACACGCACATATACACACACACACACACACACACACACACACACACAACCACATACACACACACACATTAATCTTTCCAAACTTTTGCTGTTGTGTGTTTGTTGCGGTTTACAATGAGGAACTGATCAAACAGAAAGAAAAGTCGTATGGAGCTCACAGACGCAGCAGCTGGCAGCCGAAGTATCTGGTGCCCATGCACTAATTGGCACCTCCCTCCTGTGAGATGCAGGGAGGGCCCTTGGACAAACACACATAAGAGCAACTGAAGGACGCGGGGGCACGGGAGAAGACCAGACAAGCGGGGAGAAAAGTGGAGAGGAAGCAAAGGTATCGATCAAAGTGAGAGGAGTGAGCGTAAATGAAGGAGAGTGAGACAAAGACATTCAGGCGGTATCAGTTAGAGCGATGGGGAAGACAAGTCAAGGGGAATACAGTGAGGAACAAGGCGTAATCCCCCCATGCGGAGTTTAATGGTTCGGCCCAGCGGTCGAGGGCGCTGGCGGGAGGTCTGAGGATGGATCGATCCAATCCCTCAGACAGGGGTGGAAAACTTTTCGTCTTTGAGAAAGAACAGCTGAAGGGTGGAGGAGACTGAGAAAAAGTTGGGGTTTGGGTGAGCGAGCAAGCAAGCGAATGAGAGAGAGAGAGAGAGAAAAGTTAAAAGGAGACTGGAGGTTAGGGCGGTAGGAGTAATAGGAATTAGCTCTGTAATGCTGTTTGACCATGCAGAATGCCTGGGCGATGCAGAGTGGCGAACACGCTGAGTGTGTCACCCAGAGCGCCAGTCAAACTTTAATTACAGCTGCAGAGTACATGCGTGCAGGAATAACCCTGTAGGTGATCTAATGCACATCACGCTGCTCAAAGAAAACAGAAAGAAACTGGCACGAGAACTTACAAAAACACATGAATAACTTAAGAGACCAAAGAACTTTGCTTTCATGCTATCCTTCAAACCTCCATGTGCCTTTATCCACAACCGCATTCTAATAGAGCAAATTTCACAAAGACTATGCTTTATTTTTTTAAAAATGCACGTGACATCTCTGCATACCATTTTGATAACGTTATGATTCTAGAATTAAGGGGGTTATATCTAATATACAATGCATCAATAAAATGCTGTGTTATTGTGTGACTTTAAGGGACGACGAAACAAGATTACTATAATTAACTATACTATAAACTGTAAACCAAACATATGTGTGGGAAAACAAACAAATATTTTAGTTAACTGAAATGAAAATAAAAACTAGACTCCAGAAAATTACTAAACAATATTGTGTACTTAAATAACAAACTAAAATTAAATAAAATTATATCCCAAATTACCTTGATTTTTGTCAAGTCAAATTTGTCAACACAACATGCATGAGTTGACATTGGTGTGTATGTTTATTGAGACTGGGATGTCTACATGACTGTGAGTCAAGTGCCTTTACGAAGTGTGTGTTTGTATTGTAATACCTATTTTGAACTTTTATAATCTTGCTGCTAACTAATGCCCTCCATATTATGATAGTAAAAAAAAACTAAAACCTAAAACCAATACTAAAACTCAGAAAAACTAATCAACAAGTAAAGATTTTTAACCAATACATAAACTGATACGAGCACTCTGTAAACTAGGTGAAACTAAACTGAATTAAAAAACAAAATTGAAGATAATGAAAAATACAAAACTATAATAACTCTGATCTGAACTAACCGTTTAAAACACCAGAGTCACACAATAATACAAAATTACTATAGATCGAGGCAGTGGTAAACCAGCAGCTATTGTGTTCAGCGAGGTGAAGTGATTGTTTTTGTCAATGGAGTCTTTGAAGAGAGCATAGATAAGTTTCACTTTAGTCTGAGTTCTCTGATGGAAAGGGCTCTCTGTTTGGGAAGTAATGACCACTGGATAAATTATACTTAGATTATACTGCAGGATTTGTCGAGAGTTTGTAAATGATTGTTTTGATGTTGTTACGTTTGGACCCCTATGACTTCAATTCATCAAGAGTAGTTTTTTTCCTTTTTTGTTTGCCGTGAAGGCATAGGAGAAAAAGAAACTTTTCTTCATGAATTCAGCGAAACACAGGGTGAGTAAGTAATATATAAATGATCATTTAGGGGGTGAAGTATTCCTTTAATGTCAGTCTACAACATCAAACTCTCTCACCCCAGACGTTAAACTACACCACAAACACACAACTACATGTATTCTCTCACAGTGGATTTCAGCAACCCCACAATCTTTCATTTACAGTCCTCCTTTATGCACCTTTTCAAAGACGGATAACATTTCCCCACATCCCATCCATCTTCCATCACTCACTTTTACCACCAGCCCTTCATCCCTCCATCCCTTCCCTCCCCCTCCTGGTGTAAATCACATCAGTGAGCGGAGAAATCCCCTCTTTCTGAGGGAGGAGATTAGGAGGGAGCACAGACAACTGGATTTAAATAAAGATCACCTTCCCTACGGGGTTCAGCGCTAAACTGGGAGCCAGGACGGACCCACTGTGGACATTCAGTGTGTGTGTATGTGTGTATGAGGGAGGGATAGTAAGACAGAGAGGTGAAGAGAAAACGATCCAGAGTGCAAAACTGCCTGCATGTGTAAAGGTGTGTGTTTCTGTGTATGCCTGTGTGTGTGTGTGTGTGTGTGTGTGTGTGTGTGTGTGTGTGTGTGTGTGTGTCTGCATGTCATGGTGATAACTGCATTATAAAAGCAATCTGCACGGAGCATCTCAGCCGGAATATAAAATGAGATTTTTTTTAAGCTGGCGGAGTTCAGAGAACAATCACACATGCACAAACACAAGCACAGGCATACACCTGCCTGATAACATGCAAATACTGACACCCGAAGGTCAGCTGCAGCTCTCTCCTGCTGAACTGTGACGCATTGTGGGAGAAGGCGGAGAATTTAGCGTTTGTTCCCTGAGCCAGTGTTATCGGAGGTGTCACATGGAGTGAACCCCCTCACCCCCATCCCACTACACTGCTACTTTCGATATCTGCCATTGCTATAAATTTACTACCTCCATCCCACCCCCACAACCGAGTAACAGCACATGGCTATCACATGGCTGGTAAACTGAATACTGGACAGTTTTATAGGAACATAAAATTGGGGGGAAGCTTAGTATCATATAAGAACTGACAGCAGAGACAGTGCATGCTCCCATGCATCTTCCATCCCATTTGCATGAAAACACATAATCATAGCAATCACAGTATCTGGTACAGTATCAGATAATTGAGAGGACACGTTATCTCTGTCATTCATCTAGTAAACAGTGTTGAGATTGTCAGATACCATCGTGTGGATAAAAGTAATCTCAGCACTCACTGACGGACACACACTAGACAACAGTGCTGAACAGACTGGCATGTTTTTTTGATGAATTTTTGAGATTTTGCTCCTTTTTTTGCTGCTTTTTCTGTTTTATATCTTCAGAAACTGAATATCACTGGATTTTGGAAGATTTTAAAGTCACCTTGGACTCTAGTGAATAGCGGTGAACATTCTTCTCAATCTTCTTAATTGGGGGAAAAAACAGTTGACAGGTTAATCAATACTGCAAATAAATGTGTGTGTACGTCAGCTTTGAGCACAGCAAAGAGCAGTTCATCAGTAAGCTACTTGGTGTACCTACAGGGTCATGGCTTGCTTAAAGATACCATCCAGACCGTGGGTGTATTACCAAATGGACCTATCAGACCCAGGCCCAGGGGTCCACAGGTCCAGAGGACACCAAAGCTGGAGCCTCAGCTTCAAGTGCATTTTTTATAACAGGGCATCATGATAATAACTGTTTCTATCCCCTCAGTTTGCCTACAGGACCTCGGATACACTGTCTACTCTATGCAATATGGGCCCTTCAACTCTATGGTAAGACACAATTGTCCTCAGTGAGAGTAGGGGGGCCTTAGACATGTACAGGCCCAGAGACCCATGTGTCATAATCGTCCATGTTACAAACACATTTTAAGACAAAAATACTCTTTCAATCAAAATTTGTGTTTGATATGTTTTTTCCACACAAAAAATCCAGTCAAGTAGTTAAATTACACATTAAGATAGTTAAATTATACTCCTTCACTGAAAAATCCAGAATCTCTAAATATGCAAGCATTGTTCATTTCAAAATTGTAACTACTGGACACAAGCTGTCTCTTACTTCACTGAAAAGTCTCGATGTATCTGTACACCGGAGGTTCAAGTTCACTTGTGTAAGTTAAATACTGGACCATGATTGGCTTCCAAACTAGTTGTGATGTCACGAACCCGAGCTCATATGCACACGTCTAATGCTGCTTTCCAGGCAAAGTTAGAAATCAGAATTTCCCGTTTAAATATCCAGCTTCTGACTTCCAAACTTTCGAGAAGCCCAAAACATAAACCACAAACAAGGCTGACTGTCATAGTTACTTTTCTTCAGCAAGTGCTGTCTGGCACACATACACAAAACACAGAGGAAAAAACGATAGATGAGGTAAGTAGACAACATTAAATGTTTTATTTTCTGGCATATTTATAGATGGAATCTAAATAGCTGAAAGTGTTTACTATTTTAATGAAATGCTGGCAAATATACTTTACGTTGCCTTTTAGTAGATGCTTTTCCATTAACAACTGGCTCTTTTATGGTTTCTTTCATTTTAGTGGCTTTCCATTTTGCTTCTTCTAGCAGGTCAGACATTTCTGAGTTGTCTGAAACGAAGCGTAACAGTCATGTTTAAGGCATGCACAAAAAACATTCTGTGCCAGACATATACATCAATCCATGTAGCATAGCTGAAATTTTCAAGGTAAGTGAGAACAAGCAAAACTTAATTTTGAGTGGAATAGGACTTTAACCAGTGCAACAGCAGTACATTTTCTAAAACATGTATTCAGATCCACTAAAACACACACATACACAAACGGCAAAAAACCCACAAACCTTGTTCAAAGGCCAGAAACACTCCTATCTTGACGCACACAAATAAACAAAACTAAAAACACCCAAACTTTGTACTCAGGGAAAGAACAAAAGAACAAACCAGAGCTAAAATCAGAGCACTTAACATGCATTATTGATAGTGTACACTGGGTTTCCCTGAATTACAGACCAGAACCCAAAATGAGTCCCGGGCCTGTTTCTGGTAGATTGAATTCAAAACTACAAGAGTACTGGTATGTTTTCATAAGCACGCTTCCAAGGGCGACACTAATACCTCCTCAGAGTGGATGCCGTTGCATAAGATTATTCACAGTTTATCCTCGATTTAAGTAGAATCCCTTCGCTGTGTAATCAGAGAGGCAGTTTATGCATTAATTTAGAGTGTTATTGCATGCTTTTCTCAATGCCACCCTATTCATTCTTCTCTGTTTACATCGCCTAAATGAGCACAATAGGCAATTTCTCATCCCACAATTCTGTCTTTGGTCTTAAGCTGAATTTTTTTTATCTATTCTAGAATAATGCAGTCAGCACACTTGCGTGGTATACGCAGGAAACTCCTTAAATCCATCATTTTCTGACTTACAAACTCCTGCAGTGGGGCTCTTGGAAAATCTTTTATCTAATTCTTTTTCATGTCCCCTGGCAAGATCGGCCTTGTCCCAACCCTTTCGGCAGTGGCAGTGGCCTGACACCTTTTTGGCCGGGCAAAGCGATGCATTTTAAAATTTGATGAGACATTTTCTTCGTCTGTGGGGTTTTGGTTGGAGCTGAAGTGGACTTAAAATGAATGTGGAGGTCCTGGCCTCAATCAAAATGAGGTGGATAAGAGGAGAACAGAGGCTCACCTGAGCTAAAAATCCCAATCTTGACAGAAGTCAGAGATTTGGAGATGGATAGGAGAGAAGAAGAGAGGATGGACGATAATGTAGTGCTTTGAAACTGTAGTTTGGCAGAGAGGAAAAGAAAGCGAGAGTACGAAGGGAAAAACATGAGGTGACCATGTTGATTAAAGTGAGACAATGGGAAGATATGAGGAGCAGAGAGAGAAGTAGACGAAGATTGAGAAAATCAAAGCAGTGGTGAATACACAAGTACTTTTTCATGGACAGCAGGCAGTAAACAAGTGAGCCCTGGAGGTTTGCTCGGAGCGTCACGACTCTGGGTGAGAAATAAAGGGGGAGAAGGGTTTATGCACTGGAGGAACGGGGAGAGGATGTAAAGTAAGTGAAGAGGCACGGAGAAGGGGGGGGGGCAGATAGGAGGAGAAGTGTTGTTTTGCTCGCCGGCCCGGTCCTCCTCTGGCCCATGATTCATTGCAAATGAAATGTCACCCTGGCAGGCAGTAATGCAGGCCGGCCCGCTCCCCTGCAGCCTAATTGAATTTTACAGCCATATAAACAACAGTCAGCCAGCGGAGAGAGAGAGAGAGGGAGAGAGGGAGAGAGTGAGAGAGAAAGAGAGCGAGAGGTTATTGATGCTGGTGTTTACAGGTGGAGGCTTCTGATGTGCCATCAGAGAGTGTGTAAGGGCCTCTGGGGAACCATAGCACAAAGCACACAGATGGAGGGGACGCCAAAGCAGGCCTGCCACTAACACGACTCCCTCAAGACACACGCACAAATACACATATAACCATGACACTAAAGCTGTCTGTGCTCTGAGACGCAGATTTGCTAAATACTACGGCATGCTATCACCACATTTACCGGAAACGCTCTTCAAAAGCGACGAACGAGGATACAACTTGACCCTGCGCAACGTTCACCGCACTATTTGCCAGAGGTGTGGACTTGAGTCACATGACTTGAACCTGAGTCAGACATGACTTTTGTACTTGTTGATACTTGCAACTTGACTTGGACTTTTCAATGACATCATTTGGACTTGAGCTTTTAAATTAAAAATTAAATAAAACTCTATCATCCACTGGTGCTCTTGTCTATTTGTTTTTGTTTTGTGTTTTGGTTTTATTTACTCCTTATTTATCTATTTATTTATTTTCTTCCTCTCTCTTTTGTCTAGTTTTCTTTGGGAATTGTGTTATCTGTGATTTGGTTGTTGCTGTTGAAAATTTGAAATTTAGTAAACTTTAGGTCATAAAATGTGTGCAACAAATAGATTTATTTCCCTTCATTTCCTGAATCAACTAACATTAACACTATTCATTCCCAGCTATTAAACACTCAATTCTCCAGATCCACTTTGTTCAAACAAATGAAAAACTAACGTTTTGCTACTGAGCACCATTTAGAAAAAACTAAACCAAAGATAATTTTGTCCATGAATAATGTAGTGGTCAACAAAAAACAAACTGCAGTATGCAAAATATGCAGGTCGAGATTGCAGGTAAGTACACAACAACTTCTAACTGTGTTTGACACTTGAAGTTACACAAATTTAACCAGGTGACACTTTCTATTTGTTAATCTACAGCCAGCTACAGAGCGGAGACCCCACCAGTTTGGGAGGAGCAATCATGAGCAGTTACAAATAATTAGCATTACAGCAAACAAGCACATAACTCAAACTGGAAAATAATACTAAAGTTCTGACAAACTAACCTTTACTTGAGTTTAATTGGATCTTTTTAGTTGGATCTTTTCTTGGTCTTTTTCTTTCCCAGTCATTAACAATTTGGCTGCTCTTTCAACATTCAAAGTCAACAACTACTTATAAACTAACGATCATTTTATCAAAACTGTATAATTTCCTTTTTTTCCTTTAAATTCAATAGAATTTGTCACTTACTTTGTGTATTTACTCAGATCGTGGTCTCTAATTTCTGATTTTGATGCATATAAGCTGCTTGCTAACGCTAATGAAACGATAAATTAAATCAAATTATTTCCCTATGCAAACATAATTGCATAGTTCTTTCCTGAAAATAATTTTATTACTAAGAAATCAAGAGTCGTGAATAAGTTACCTACTTTATAATTCCTATGGAAATAAGCCACATGCTGAACACCTTTCCCTGACATTTCAGTGTGAACTATGCTCGAGTGTGTCCTCCCTTAAGTAAGATGTGCTGGCAGAGCTTTTTCTGCAGTTGACAGCCACTGAAGACGGTATAGGAACAGTCAGCAGTGTCCCCGCAGGCAGCCCCGGGGGCCAGGTCAATTTGTGCTATCCTGATAGAGGACATCACCTCCATGACAGCCGGGCAGGTTGGCAGACAGAGAATGAGGCATCTGCTGCACCGCCGCAGACTGATTCCTGCAGCAGTGGGCAATTTCTTTAGAATTAACAAGTCGGATTGAGGGGATAGAAGGTGCTTTCATTTAATAGCACTATATTGAGTAAATATGAGGCATGCTTGAAATTAATTTTATTACTAAGAGGTATTTAATTCCACTGAAATCAACCCGCTCTTTCTTTCTGGAAATTACCAGTCCCTGAGGGTATACAGGATAATCACTTAAAATACCAAAAATGTTAAAGCTGTAAAGGCACAATTATGTCAGCAAGCTCAGCAAAGGGAATTTTATTGTGATACAAGAAGACATTTATCTTTAAGAAAGAAACATTTTTAAAAAAAATTGCAACAACTGATGATGCCAGTTGTTGTACACCTGATCCCACAGGTATATCAAGTCCCAGGTCAGTTTCATCCCAGAGGAGGAGGGCGCCTGGAGGATAAAGCATACAAAAAGCAGAAAGTGGGAGCTTTCAGTTCATTTATTGCCACTTTACAGCTCTGACCCAACCTTCTGCAGGCCACCCTTACCACTGCACTTACAGATACCACATACAGAGCAGCAGCCTTTTCAAGGAAACTGTAGCTCTACAGCGAGCAGGTTCTCTGTTCAGAGCAATCGACAGGAAACTGCATTTTGTTGCTGCCTGCCAGAACAGAATTTGAGCAGGACTCCCGCACACACAGCTCTCTGGCTTGGAAACACTAGTTCTGGTGCCCAGGGAGTAGGCACAACTGCATATTATCTTGTATTCAATAGACAATGCAGGTTTTCAGTCATGGCCTTCCAAGCTGTAAATTAGAGTTTTAGTTACAAACACTTGGAGAGTGAATTTAGTAAATTAATTTGGAGCAAAAGCTTGGGCTTTGTAGAGCTACAAACACAGTTGTTCTGACAAGGCTCAGGCTGAAAGAAAAAAGCTGTATGTCCAAATTAAAAAAGTCCAAACTTTAACCATAACTCATAGATATTTCGGTGAGCTATGGTTAGATACCATGAGACAAGATCTCAAATTCCATCACCAGTAATGAATAAAAAAGTCACTACTAACTATATTTGGCAAAATGTTCTTTTTCAACATTTTGCCAGCTCAGTATTAGAAATGCGGCCTGGGCATCCTGATGGCTGAGGGCTTTAAAGTGCTGACTATGTAATCACAATGTCCCAAGTCTGAGTCTACCTGTGTTGCAGGTCATCTTCTTCTCCCTCCATGTTTGTTATAAACTAATGCTGCAATCTATTGTAGTCAAAACTCAGAACAACTACCTTCAACACAGAAAAATGCAAAGGAACGGTCATTCAAGCCGGAAACTCGGCAGAATCCATCTAGCCTGAGTTCCCCAACACAAACACATCTGATGTCACAGCAACATGGGGATGCACACGATGAACCGAGCGAAATTCCTTCATTCATCTAGTGCTTTATCTAGTGTTTGTTTTGTAACAGCATCATAGCTGCCATTTCCATTTCCAATCAGATGATTTGTGCTCAATAGAAGTCGTTGCCACTTTTGGTTGCGGATCTAACTACTTTGCTCGGCAATCGTTTCTACAATTTCTAGCTAGGGTAAGTTCTTTGAATGAGCAAAGATCAGCGAGACAGTTCATACGCCGTCTCTCTTCATTAATGGCGCAGTGATATTCATGATGGTCCTCTACAGATAGTTGTGAAGCATCAGAGACTTGACATACAAACATCAGTTTGCTGCAATTGTCCATGTTTTCCTGAACCCAACCAACGCAGGGTTTCCCACACATCTATTTATTTTTCATGACCTACCACTATTAAAACCTGTGCCGCCACATACTGATTTAATATTTTTGGAGGTGGAAGAAGAACTGATGGAATATATTTACTGTAAAGTAATTCGCTGTACCACACTCTCGGAACGCAGTGTGTACTCTGGGCACGAAGGGAGTAGCAGAACACCAGTCACAGTGAAAATGAAACTTTACAGTTCATTGCGGTGGGCCTGAAAGTTTACTTTCACTCCATTGATTCGCTCAATTATGTCCCTGCGATTCAAATTTTTTAATCTGCTGCTGGAGAAAAAAAGATCCCATGAAGAGTTCGACTGTGCTGTGTTCATGACAAAACACACAAAAAAGTCCTTTGGTCCTGCCACACATAAACTCTAGTACTGCAATGAGATTATTTCAGCCTGCAGAACAGCTCTACTTTGAGATTTAATCATGCAACCAAAACTCCAACCTGCTTCCATTCTGCCTTCAACCTGCAACCTGTCTTGCAAAATGTTTGTCTTCCTTTCAAACAGCAAGCAAATGTGTGTATGTCTGCGCTCCAGTCTCTCTGCCTGCTTATTCATCCTTCTTTTCAGCAGCTCTGCTTGTTCCTGCCGTCTGTCCCTCCTCTGCCCATCTGTCTTTCCGTCTAATAGTTCACTAGCTGCTCCATGTATACCTCTATCTGCCTTACAAGTGCTGCCTCATAAACTGGGACCAGATTTATCCTTGTGCCAAATGAGAATAACGACGTGGGAATAGATGAGACTGGATAGATGAGATAGCACAGGAGGAAGGACAAATAAAAACAGTGAGGGGGCGAGGCTGCTGTATGTGTGTGGGTGTGTGTGTGCAAGCATGTGCATTGCATTAGACAGAGGCGGTTAAGAACGTGTGAGCTGTCGAGTTAATCTGGAAGACAATAAATATCCATCACATACCTTGGTAACAAGCTCACCTCATGTTGTCTTAGTTTTTATTTTATGTGTGTTTTAAAAAAGGTAACTAATGCTTGTCAGTGAGTGACAGAAGACGTGGTGCTATTTTTGGATTGAAAAAAAAACTGCCCAACTGTGTGTGTGTGTTTATGTTTCGTGTCCCTGTCTCAGCAGGACTCTGAGCCTCCCCTGCTGACTATGACCTTCCCTCCAAGCAGGCGGTCCTGTTTCTCTCATTCCGAACCCCCAACTTTCTCCCTCTATCCCTAAATCCCTCCGTTCTGCCGTCTCCTTGCTCCCTACAGCCATCCATCCTTCCTCCTTCCCTCCATCCTCGCCTCTGTCATCCCTTGATCCACCCGTCCCTCTCTGCGTCTGACTGGATGACGCTTGCAGTCCTTGATCCTGAGCATGGAAAGGGGCTTCATAAATACAACATCCATCACCGCCAGCAGGGCCAGTTAAAACCACATGACATGCACAACATTGATTCGGTGTGTGTGTCTTCTCAGTGCCACGACAACACATACACACATTTATACAGCAGAGCCAAACAAAAGCAAAAATATGAGCACTGAACTGTGCTTATGTACACACATCACTTGAGTGAGTTTCACTGTGTAATGAGAAGGAACACTAAGCATCTGTGTTGACTAACAGGTGTGTTTGTGTGTTTCCATCCAAGTATTATACGTGCATTTACACAAAGACACAGTCCACTGCACTAAAGACATTCACATGTCCAGACATAGTGGGGAAACCAAACAGTGGAATGTACAGCTTGTGTGTACACATGTATGTTGTGCATGAGCAGGTCAACCGTTAACTCTTTGTGCATGACTTTCTGTGCACGTGTGTGTGTGTTTGTGTTTGTGTGCATTGCCTGGCAAAAGTGCACATGGGCGGGCATGTGTGAACTCTTGTTTTTCCCGTGTCCGATTTTTCAATCTGTGCAAACAGGGCGACGGTTCACTGCACCGCACAGACTCACTGCTCCGCACTCCGCCCTCTCAGTGTGTCCTGTGTGATGGATGATAGGGAAGGAAAATAACTAATTCAACAGTAGATTTACATTGTTCTGGATGGCGAGCAACACAACACCACAGTGGGAGAGAGAAGAAGGAAGGAGGGAGAGTCAAGCTCTTGCAGTGGTTACATGTTGGTATTTATTTGTGCCGTTTGCATTGCTTTATCAGTAACTGATTAAAAGAAGTGAAAATAATGAACTGCAAACTACGGACTACCACATTACCCATAAAGTAGATGTCCAGGAGGATGATTTGAAGCCTTGAGTTACTGTAGATCCAAATTTGGGCTGAGTTGTAAAAGCAAACGAAAACCACCATGACTGAGTATAAGCATGACTACGCAACGTTTGAAAGAAGACTTACAATCTTCCTTTAAAAAATACATAGTTCAGTTCACAAGCAATATAATAAACTGTTCCTCCTCTAAGTACTGCAGATATTACATTTTTTTGTGATTCTTTAAAGAAGTTAACAGATGTTACACAATTTCCCAAATTGTGCTGTTTCTTATGTTTTCCTGGATCCTCAGTCTGGTGGTTATTTGAGGGAGTGCAGTTTAAATGGGACCTATTGTGCTCATTTTTAGGTTCATACTTGTATTTCAGCCTGTTACAAAGGCCACAAGCAGACAAGGACAGCGTTTTAATCTGTGTGGGCTGTTACAGTATAGACACGGGATAGAGAATGAGCAGTTTGTCATGCGCTTTAAAAAGTTTGTCATGTTAGAAATTGACAGAGACAGCGAGAGAGAGAGAGAAACAGAGAAACTCACGAGAGGTTCAGGGGCTGGGAGTTTTGTTTTGTTTTCTTTTCTTAAGAGACACTTCTGAAAAGATTTGATCTGCTATTCAGAAGGCCAGTTTTCCTCTTTGTTGCTCAGTGGCATAAGCACATCACAGGAAATTAAACAACATAAAGAAAAGACAGGAAAGCACTGTGAGTTTCATGCTGTTATCTCAATTTCTGTGTGTGTTTGTGTGCACTGTGATAGTCTTAAGAGAACCAGTTTAAGTTTCAAAGTAATCTAAAGGAGACTCGCATTGTGTTAAAAATTGTGGTGACAGTAAGGTACAGAAAAGGGTATTAAGGGAACTATGCATAGTAAATAGCAGGGACACTCAGCTTGCTTTGTTTGGGGGGCACTTGACTGGCCTGGGGCCAGTCACAGTGGCTCTATACATGTTTCTAGAATTTTAGGCCATTTTTCAGATTTCAGGATCTTTCTCAGATATAAGGATGTTTCTAGGTTTTTATAACATTTTTTAGGATTTTAGGACATTTTTGGGATTTTAGGATTTAGGGAACTCTGTCAGGGGGTGTGGGGGATCTTCCACTAGCACTTTTTTAATTTAAAAAAATGAACAAGCTCTATTTTGGTGCTATTTTATGCACTCTGGTACCTTATGTGTACTAAAAGTAAAAAACAGTTCGCAGTGTGAATCACTATTTTCTACTGTGAAATAAGAAATGGTTGGGGGGCCATCGACACCCTATCAGGGGCCAGATTTGGCCCACAGGACCTAAATTGAGTATCAGTGGTACAGGGTAAAGCAGTGGTTCTCTTGACCTCTGTTGTTAACGTGAATAATTTTACAGAAACCTGAAGGGGTAAAACTAGCCAGCATTTCACATGAAAAAAGCAAAGATTACAGAAAAGGAATTTCAGCAACCCCTGCCCAACTAATGTCCCCAATCTCTCAGTGCACCAGTGGACCAGAGGCTCTGCAGGAAACCTCAATACCACAGCACAGTGGAAATGTCACCCATAACACTCGCCTCAGGATGCCAATCACTTCACATTGCTCCCCACCGTGACTGTGTTTTGTGTGTATATGTGTGTGTGTCTGAGAGTGAGAAAAAGACCAAGGGACATGTCTATGTGTGTAAAGAGAGCATGCGACAATTATTGATATAGTGAACGCATAAAATCCCCCAAATCTCTACCAGAATATAAAATGAGATTTAGCCAAAGTGTATGTCGAGATTTATGTTTTTGTGTTTGCGCTCAGTGATGTGGGAGCGTCTGAGTGCTAATGAGCCTGTCCATCCAAGGGGATTATGGGTTGTCTCGTCAATATGAGGACTACAGGTGTTTGTGGAACTGTGCACGATTATACATCAAAACAATGAATGTGTGTATGTGTCAGTGTCAGAGTGTGTGTGTGTGTGTGTGTGTGTGTGTGTGTGTGTGTGTGTGTGTGTGTGTGTGTGTGTGTGCTGGCTGGTAAGCAGAAGACAGAAACAGATGGAGTGGGTTATGGACAAATAACGCACGAGCCTGTGAGAGAGTGGGAGTAAGCCCATGTCTGAGCACGCATATGTGGTGTTGTTTGCTTCTGTGCGTGTATGTGGGCGCGCATGTGCCGCACATGAGCGTGTGATTATGCAAATGTACGTGTCCAAGAAATCCCGGAGTACATCTACATGCATATGTGAGGGCGTGTGCATTGGTGTGCGTGCATGTAGGGGGGAGGTTTTGGAGCGCAGAGGCGCAGGTGTCCCTGGAAATGGCATCTATTTTCATCGGGATGTGGATTCTGTGTTTCAGTGTGTACGAGGGAGGGCGCATGATAGGGAGGGTGATGACAAATGACAACAAAATGAGGGAGGCAGGGGGATGGAGAGCCAAGCTGGCACAGGCTGGCATGCCAGCCTCGCTGTGCAGCCGGGGGGAGGGGTGGCCCTCTATCCTCGCGGCAGGCCCCTCAGCCGAGCTGTGAATACAGAGACAACAGCCGGCGCACGCGCAGGCTCGCACGCACGCATGCTCGCACGCACACACACACACACACACACACACACACAGGCCCATGCGCAGAGTGGCAGCAAACACTGATGGCATAGCAGCCTGTCTCATGCAAACACACATGTATGCCTTTGTACAAATGCACAATAATGGTGTGCAGGTTTGTGACATTCACAGTGTATTTCTAATCAATGACACCTCCTTGATGAAATTACTAGCCTTTACGTTATGTAATGATGAGCAATTTAAGGTCATGACTCATTAGAGTGATATGATATCTTTAATCTTCAGAGTGCCAATCCAAACCATTTTTTTGGCATTCTTAGCAGTCTGGACGGGAAAAAAACACATAATTGTGATTTTTGCTAATTTAATCCAAACCACATTTGGAGGTGGTTCGAAATGTGATTCCAATAGAATTTCTACAGATGTCTGGACACTGTGGCTGCTTACATGGGATGTCTTTGAACACAATAAACAATTATGACATCAAATCCACAGTGACGGAAGTGCTGAGGAGTTCCTTGCTGCCACTAGCAGAGTGCTAAAGAAGACAACATGTGGAACAACAGTGCATGGACAAACAACAAAATAAATATTTAGAGGGCAAAGCCATAGACCTCCATTTCTTATGCTTTTGCATTGGAAGGCTGCATCACCAGCTCTGCTACATAATTTTTGATGCCGATGTCGTAAACATAGGAACCCATGCACATAGGTTAGTGACGTTTGGACATACAAAAGCCATCTGATTACTTGCAAATAACCATGCCACAGATCTGATTTACGAAACCAATCTGTTTTTTCTTGCCTGCAGTCTGAATCTTGAATACCTAAGAAGTCAAGTCAAAGGAGAAAATGCTTTGCCACTTCGAGACTTGTTTAGTTTAAGTGACTGTTGGAGAGTTTCCAGGCATTTTTAAACCTTTTTGGATAAATCACATGTTAATGTCATATGATGGTTGTTCAGCTCATTTGTGAAAGGAAAGCCTCTGGGAGTAGTGCCAGTCCGGGAAGTGATTTCAGCAAAATGGTGGCAATCAAAATTGATACCTGGCTAATCAAGAGTTAGCCAGGTACCACTTCTGTGAAGTGTTTTTTAAATTATGTACTTAATCCCAAATATGTCAGTTGTGTCTAAACAGAGAGCGAGAGAGAGGAGCACACACAGAAAAACACACAAGTAGACAGACAAAAACTTTGTGATTATGAAAGAGCAGAGGAAGGGAATCACTGACTGCAGCCTTTGAAAAAAATACATTTTGGTTTTGACAGAAATAGTAAAACACCCAAAAGAAGTACTGTTAGGTATCGGTACAAAATTTCGGAAACTAGCAGTATTGGTTCAGAGGTAATGGTACCCAATCTTAACATGTGACCTAATGACTTATGTCACTTCACCATGTGGACTTTTTGAAAAATTTAAATGCCAGCAAATACCTCACCAAGCAGTAGAACTGGATGAGCTGTTTTACATCCTCCAAGACTAATTCTGCAAATCCATTCACCTTTGACTCTGCACTTCTAGATACATTAAAGATATTATTTTTTCATTTCCCTTCTGTGACCACTGTGAGACCTGCATGTTAAAAATAATTACAGCTTTAATGCCATTCCTGTTAAGACTTACTTTTGAATGAGAGCACCTTTGCGTGCACTGCTGCGCTCATCGTCTTTTGACCATTTTGACAGAATAAGTACGTTTCTCTGAGGTTAAGTGGGGTCGGACAGATCTATAGACTGATCCCACATCAATTTTGAAAAGATGGAAAGTTATTACTGGAGGCTGAATGGGGATGGAAAGAGGTGATTGTGTGACAGCAGGGCAATTGCTCAACAATGCCTTCTCACCTACCATATATCATTTTTAACAGAGGGCAGATACAAATGAATATCAGCCAGGTAGCATGCACATGTATGTGTCTGCTTATGTTTCTTGTGTGTAATTCCCAGTCTTTCTACTCTGTTGGGGCTAAAGAAAAATAACTCTCTGTCAGCTTCTAAAATCCGTCTCTACATGACATGGCTGCACGTTTACAATGACACGAAAACAGTGGTAAGCAGTCTTGGGTTCCAGCGTCCCTCTGCTGTGTCACTTCAGGACACAAAGACTTACACATTCTGACATAATCAGACTTGGAATTTATTTTCAGGCTCAGAGGCAGCTTGTCCTCACCCAACCTTTGATGTGTTTCACCCAGGATTCACAATCTGTAGCTTATCTGCAACCGTGGTCCAAAATCACGCTTGTCATCGACCCTCGGAGGCAGCGGTGATGTGATTCGAAACTACATGGGCTTCTCTTTCTACTCATCATTTCCTGTCTTTGTAAACAAATGATTGTGTTTAGGGCTAATTGAGACCATATTAATCTTTACACCTTCTGTGCATATTTTCCCATCAGTTGCTATCTTAATTTTTCATATTAAGATGGATATTGATATTGTCACTGACGGTTGTCAACACTGACCGTGTCTCTTTTTTTATAAGTAAAAGCTGCATTTTCAGTTACATGTTGATGCATTTTCAGATAATCTAACATCTCTAATGGTTATTTAGCTCAAGATGTAGTAGAATCTCCCAGCACGAAAAAGGAACTCTTCAAACCCAGCAGGTTGGAGAGATACTGTCAGGGGAGCACATTTTCACTTAGGGATGCTGCACATTGAAAATGTGTAACATTACCTACATTGTTGATTCTATGAAGCATCGGTCTAAAGAATATGCATTTCCTCACCTCAGACATATAATTTCTCTCTGGACCGCATGTGCCAAATTTCTAATATTTCATTTTTCATGGTGCTGGATATCTCCCTCTATGCTGAAGCCACTCACATCCCCCGTGAAATGATGCAATGGTTGCCGTCCACGCTATAACTTAAAGGTCCCATATTGTAAAAAGATCAATTAGAAGACCTGGAAACACTGACCGATCAGATCAGACTGGTTTCTCTTAAGGAGACAGACGCTAAAACAGAGTGTTTCAGACAGAGGCTGATTACAGATACACTATGAGGAAAAGTGATGTGTTTTTTAAGCATTAAAACATGTAAACATGTCCTAGTAGACACCCCAATTACCAGTATGAAAGTGAAAATGAGTATGATACAGGTCTTTTAAAACTTGAAACTAGGCTAATTTATGGATCTAAAAAGCAGCTCCAAAACTGTCCTTGGAGTTTTCTGGTCTTTCTCAGCCTGGTCAGCCTGTCCGCAGTGTTGATTGGCTCTCACTAACTCATTTTCCCCCAAGTCTAGCTGAACATTACACTTTCAACTTATGTGATGATGCTCCCACATCAGATCAGATCTTTTTTGTCACAGACTTTCCGACAGACACCTTACATGCTGTTCAAAATTTAAATTAATTGTTCAGTGACCCCCATTAGTTATCAAATGGTAAACAGCCAACTTCTTACTGACTGTTACAATCCCTCAGGACCCACCTTCCCAGGCCCATGTGTACTGTTTTCTCTGGATAGTTTTCTCAAAAAAAAGAAGAACAATATTGTTAAGTTAAAATAACATGCTTCTTCCACCATCAGTCAGGTAAATGTGTTTTGTGGGAGAAAAAAAATGATGCTGTTAATCTTTCCCTCATTGTTCCATTTTTATTTATATTTTATTGTCCTCTCTGTATATAATTTCCACTTGCTGCTGCAAAACACAATTCCCCAGCAGGGATGTATCCAAATTTCTTAATAAGCTGGGTTACAGTTAAGGTTTCTACCTGCTGATTTAATCAAAAACACCTAAAAAAAAAAAAAAAAGAACATATAATTTAATCTCCTGCAGTGAGTAATATTACAGTCCCCCACATCTACTGTGGTCCATTGTGGCAAAATTGTAGTTGTCCTAGAATCAATATGAAATCCCTAAAAAACAAACAAAACTAAGAAGAAAAGGTAGAACTGGCGTGACAAGGAGGAAAGCTGTCTTAGTGATCTCTTTTTTACATGCCTTAGTAACATCACACCTGTCATATATGTGTATCTAAGCGTTTCTCTTTCAGGATATTTCCCTCCTTAACTGAATGTTGGATTCAGCTCAGTGGTCATGAGTGAGGCCGGGAGAAATGAGGCTGTCATGTCGGTTGAGTTAGCAACATGATTAAGCTGGATGCCAACCTTTTCTAACTTTGATGCATTCATGTCGGCCGTGTTTAATTCATGAGTCTGGTGTTAAAGATTGAAAGTGGTAAGAGGAGGAAGAGAGGAGAGGGAAGGATGGAGGTAACACGGAATAATTCGCCGGTTTGTCCCACCTTGTTAGTGATTCCGCCCGTGGCCAAAATCTTTCCGGTTTCACTTCCTCTTTTCATTTCTGTTCTCTTCTACTTACAATGATTGGCACTTTTTTCTCTCTTTCACATCTTTCCTAGTTTTAGGCTTCCAGCTTCCTCATCTTGACTCTCATTTCTTCCTACTTCCTCCCTCACATTGTCCTCCCTATTTTCATTTACATGACCAATCCTCCCCTTTCTTTTCGCCCATTCCCATCTCTCACAGGCATCTCCCAACACCACCATTGTGTGCGTTTTAAATCATCCTCCGCTTTTACAACTCATATTTTATGCATTCAGCTTTTATGCATAGCAACTAACAAACAACAACCGCAAGAATTCTCCTCTTTTCTGCATCGCCGTGTACTCCTTCCTCCTCACCCTCCCCCCCTTACATTTTCATTTCCTTCCATAATGTCCTCTGCTTTCGTTTCCCCCCCTTTGCTTCCTTCCTTTCTCTCCTTGTCTTATTCTCCCTTGGTAAAGCAAGGCAGAAGAAGGATGAATGCTTGGCCTCCCTCCAGCTCACATTTTCAATAACCAAAGGACATTTTAATGGTCTTTCTGTGAGTGAGCACGCGCATACAGGAGCATGTATGTCTATGAGGGAATGAGTGTGTATTTGTACCCACTTGTTGTATGGCTGGCCGGCTGAATAAATACATCAGATGCTGGGCTCAAAAGAACACATTTGTCTTTCTCTCAGGAGATTGTGAATTATTTAAAATGAAAGCTGGGGGAGAGGGATGACTAACAGGAGTGGGTGACGTGGCTGGAGAGGAGAGGGGTGGAGGGGGGAAGGAGCAGATGGGCAGCAGTGGCACAGAGCCAGGGAGAGCTGGTATGAAGTAAAGGGGTGCAAATAAAAAAAAGTGTGATAAAAGAGAGAAGGGGCATGAAAGAGGAGTCAGAAGCTTGAGAGGGAAAGTGGGGGTGGTAAGTGATAGCTTTGAGAGGCTTTTGTATAAAGGCACAAATCAGTCGGAGGGAAGCAGGGACAGGAAGGTTTAAGAAAATAAAAGTCAAAGAAGAAAATACAAGGCAACGTCTGTCTGAGACAAAGAGAGTATGGGAGGACATGACAAGAAGTGACAAAAGGCGGAGGGGAGGATGAGTGCGACAGAGGGAGCGACTTTAGAAACATATGATTGGCCACTGGTGCCAAATTTGAGCACACACACACAAGTGGACACAAACACACACATCAGATGAATCTCTAAGCTTCTCTGGCAGATTTCAGCCTGTTAACCTGACTCACCCTGCCTCACCCTGTCTCACCCAGCCACATGGTCCCCACATGGGGAAGCAGAGAGGGGCGGAGACAGAGAGAGACGGCAAGTTAGAGCAAATATTGAAAAACTAGACATACCGCCACGCAGTTGTATGCCTCTGTGCACCAATCAAGTTGCACTTACAGTTTATATCCATGTTTGTGAAAACATGGATGCTTCACACACAGAGGATCTATACAATCAGCACCGTTTCAAGGCGAACTCCCAAGGCTCTTGAGCTATGGCCAAAAACATGTTTTATGAGGTCACTGTGACCTTGACCTTTGACTACTAAATTTTAATCTGCTCATTCTTGAGTCCAAGTGAATGATTGTGCCAAACTTAAGGAAACTTCCTCAAGGCCATCTTCAAATTGTGCGTTCACAAAAATGAGATGGATACAAGGTCACAGTGACCTTTGACCTTTAAACACCAATTTCTAATCAGCTCATCATTAAGTCTAAGTATATGTTTGTGTCAAATTTGAAGAAATGTCCTTAAGGTGTTCTTGAGATATCACTTTCACTAGAATGAGACAAATTCAAGGTCACAGTGACCTTGACCTTTGACCACCAAAATATAATTAGCTCATTATTAAGCGAACATTTGTGTCAAATGTGAAGAAATTCCTTCAAGGTGTTCTGGAGAAATTGCGTTCACAGGAATGTGCCAGACGTACTGATGCATGTACTGACAGACGTACTGACAGACGTACTGACAACGGACAGACGGACAGACGGACAGACGGACAACCTGGAAACACAATGCCTCTGGTCTCGGCCATCACGGACGCGGAGGCATAAAAAATACGGGAAAAAATATTGAATCAATTATTATTATAGTGCCTATTTAACCCTTAGTGCCTTGTCTTCACTTAGTGACTATTAATTCTTGATGTATTTGTTTATTTATTGAACTTATATTGCGCATCATAAGGAGTTTGCAGTTTTGTTGTATGCTTGTTCATATGATGACAAATAAAGTTCTTCATCTTCCTTATTATGGAAGAAAATCAAATAGAGGGAGAGAAATAAAAAAGGAAAAAAGAGAAAATGAGGAGGTAGAGGATGAGAAAATGAAACTAAGAGAGGTTTTAGAGGAAGTTAAGGAGGACTGCTGAGATCAGTGGGATAGAAATTAAGTGCACACTTCTTTGGCAGTGTAGGGAGTGCACGGGGGGTAAATGGGTGAGGGAAATAAAGAAATGGGGAAAGAGGGAGGAGAAGGAAGGCGTGTAGTAAATTACAGAGGGAAGGAGAGCAATAGGAAGGAATCGCAGGGTGGCGAATGTGCCTGGAGCCGGATTGTGGAGCAGCAAACAACGGAGATAATAAGAGAAGCTGCTGAAGGCGCGCGCTCCACTCAGTAATTACATAGAAAGAGCAGCCTGGCTTAATTAGAACAGGATGGAGCTCATGAGTGCGACAGAAACACACATAAATACACATGAAACATAGCATTTGTGAGGAGAATTATTAAATCATTTCTTTTTACCCTCGGTCTGTTCGTGCTGGTGGCATTTCATAATGAGATGGGAGAACATGTGTGCGCTCATCACGGCGAGTACACGCACGCGGGGTCAAGATATACGGTAACAACGCTGCGCGTGCACAAGTCTCGCTGACAGAGAGCCGAGGCTTCTTCATCACAGTATATCACTTCTAACTGCTCTGTTTATTTAATTCCCTCTTCTTTTCCTACACCTTTATTACACAAGAGGAAGCTGACTAGGCACATATGCTAATTTTCAATAACACCCTCCTTCACATTTACACTCCTCTTCAAATTCACAATTAGGAGCTGGTCAAGTGCCACCGCAGTCTTCCAGTCCTCCGAGCAACTGGGGATTAAAGTGTTTCTCATTCATTTTAGGCGCCAGGATTTCTTCCTCCCAGTCATTCTTTCTTTTTATAGTTTATTTGTGGTAACTCAATTTAAAGAGACAAAGCCAGGGGAAAAGAATAACAGAATCTGAATGCTGCATGCATTTTCTTGTTAAGGCTTTCTGCAATCGGACATTCATTCAGTTATTATGCACAAAGCAGGAGAATTAAGAATCTCTTAATTCCCACAAATTTACATCCAAGACCTATTTCTTATGCAGCTATGTTTCCTGTGTCTGTTTCTTAATCAAATGGGGCTACAACTGTGTGTTTGTGTATGTGTGAAAGTAAAGAAACTAACACATAGCTACACATGAGTTTAAGTATCCCAGCATGCATCGCATTGGACTTGGTGTATTAGTCCCACTTAAGGTTATCCAGTGCGAGACATGGTTAAAATGTAGGTGAATTCATGTAAATGTGACACCCTCCGCATCATACCTTTTGCTGCTAATAAAGCGTGCTGTTCTCTGGTGTTAGTGGTGTAAAAATCACATTACGTCTTTTTGTATATATTTATAAACTGGTAAAAAGCATATACAAATGTTTTAACGTTCAGTGTTAGGTGGATTCTTTTTACAAACCCTCTGAGATTTTTTCATCCTACCTGTGCATTTTCTTATGTTATTTTTTCTCCAGCAAGCAAACAGGTATTGCCTGGACTATTTGCTGTATCTTCTCTTAAAGGACTTCTTCACCCACAAAATGATAATCTGTGTATCTACCTCTATATCTATTACCTACCCCATGTTACACTGAATTTTTGAAGAAAACTTCAAAAAAATGTTCAAACGTTTTTGATCAATTTTAAGTTATACACGCCTGCATGTAACAACAACAAAACAAAAAGTTTCATTTGTCCAGTCATATGCCCACTACTTCCAAGACACATTTTTTTCCTGTAAAACTTTATTATTTGAAACACTTTCTCAAAAACAGTCTCAGGCAGGGACAAGTGGCATCCACTACCACACGCATGCATTTGAACTGTGCTCAATGGAATTCATGAGCAAACGCAGATTGCTGCTCATGTGCACTACTCGCATGCATAGGTAAATAGTCCGGCTTTAGTGAAAACGTGTTTAGGAACTAGTGAATACATGAGACTTCAATGACACAACATCAGTTGTGTAAGAGTTTGTAAACTGATGTTTTCATTGTTTTGCTGTTGTTTAACATGGACCTCTTTTCTTCTAATTCATAAAAAATCTGTTTATTGGAAAAAATAAACACTGTTTACTGTTCACTGTGAAGGCATGCAAGAAAAACAAAGTTTTCTTTACAAATGAAATGCAACACAGGATGAGTCACTGATATATTAATTGTCATTTTGCAGGTGAAGTATTCTATTAAATAAACATATCTTTAGCATTAAAGAGCAGAAAATTCTAGCGAACATAGATCATGATAACAGATGCTATAATCTGACATAATCCGGTGTTGCCTGTGTCTGCTGTGACTGTTACACTGTGTGTGGTAATAATCCTCCTCTCTACTGCATGACACTATCTGCTCACACCATTATCAGTAGCTACTCACTGGCTATTCAATATTATTGACCTGCAGCGAGACGCTTAGTGCATTTGGTCTCACACACTAACACAATTAGGACCCAGGAGTAAATAAGACGTACTTACAGGGCCTGTATACAAACACAAATTAATTGAACATTACGGTTACGTTATGATTTGCTTGCTTTGCATTCATCATATCATGTTTCACGGCAGTGTGTCATGCAGTTCCTCCACAAACACATACAGTCAGCGTGACTATGACACACAAAATCACGCCATCCGTTTATACCACATACACACACAGACTTTTTCTTGTCCAAAAATTAAATCAACCGGGGTGTGTGTGTGTGTGTGTCTGCTGTGTAGTTGCACGTACCACAGCATGCTACTGAATGTGTGTCCTTACTCTATGTGTGTGTGAGCGCTCCCAGCGCAATTCCTCAGTTTAGTGGAGCATTACGGCTGATCAATAGCTCTGGTGCAGTGGGAGATGTCGGGGTTGGGGCTGCATATTCATGCCATTACAGCTGAACTGAGGAATGAGACAATACAAGGGAAGTTATGAGTGTATATATATATATATATATGTGTGTGTGTGTGTGTGTGTGTGTGTGCGTGTATGTATGGGTAGATTGCTTTTAGGGGATATGACAGGCCCTGTCACCTAGCAGACCACACCGTTACACACTAAACTGTACCAAGGGAAGGTCCACCACCGGATACAGCGTAAGATGTCTCTTTCTCCGTCTCTCTCTCTTGCTGGGTTTCCTGTCTTCATTGGTTCACGTCTGGACTTCACCATTCTGGTCTGCAACACCGTGTCCTGCTCTCCCTTTACTCCTGCTTCTCCTTCAAAAGTTTTTATCCTCCTGTCATTCTTAGAAATCACATATTTTTCCTCCCCTCACCTGCGTCTTTCCTGTGTTTCTGGACTTCATTACTACTCCGCTCACAGTGTCTTTTCGTCAGATTTTATCGTCCTCAGCTCGGTTTTTATTGTAGACAAAGCATTGTTGGTAATTACAAAAAGCAGGTCAAGCAACACATACTTTGTTTGCACACAGACCAACTGCCAATATCAGTGGGCAGTGCTTATCTCCAACTGTCAAACACTTACTGTGGGTAGAGAAATTCTGCAGCGCAGCCAAAGTTCTGCATGACTTATGATCAGCAGAGTTGATTCCACCAACGTTCCTACTGATACTTTTTCCCACTTCCACACAGATCCTTGTTATCAACTGCTGGTTCCTCTAAAAAGCTGAGAGTTGCTTCTGTCACTCTGTTTATTCCAAGTTGTTTCTCACTTCCTCTTACCCACTTACTGTTTTGTTTTTTTACTTTATTTTGTACTTTGTTTTTTGATAAAGTGCTGTGTTAAACTCATGTTTGATAGCATATGGGTTTAATTAAGGTTACATTTATTTATGTTAAACATACATCCGAAAACTAAATAAATAAAATCCCAAATCTGAAAATGCTATCCACAAAGCCATAGACTGTATCTTTGTAAACTGCCTGTGTACAAAAAACTGTACAAATGCCACAACCTAAGTTAAGTATTGGAAGCACCAAATCACCTGCCCAGTATTAAATAAGTAAAATGTAAAATATGATTGAAATATTATGGGATAATCAAAAAATTAAATAAGGTAACATATATATTTATTAGTTCAACATTTATAGAAATATGCTTATTTTCTTTCTGAGGAGGAGAGTTTTTGGGCAGGTAGTATATTGATGTTATATTGATATTGTGCTATGAGACTAGATATTAGATATCTAGATATTGTCTTGGATTTTGAATACTGTATTATGGTGAGTGTTGTCTTTTAATGTTTTTCCTGATTATTTATCAAAAATCTCATTGTGTAAATTTATTTTGTGAAAGCACCAATAGACAAACCTACAATATTGTCACAATATCAAGGTGTTTGGTCAAAAATGTCTACAGACTGCCCCACTCTAGCGGTCAAGTATCAGATCTGTGCAGAGCACCAGAACAAGAACACCGGCAGTATGATAATAAGATCCAAAACATAAAACTCACTCTTGGTGGTTATTGTGACATAAGAAAGACTTTCAAAACAAGCAAAGTCATGCAATGCCACTGCCACTGTATAATGTAAACACACATTTGTTGTTCACTACGTAGCATTACTGTGGAAAATAATAGGATGCATCCAATGGAAATGTCAATAGTGAGTTTACAGAGTCCTTTCAGATTTTGATGCGTCGGGGACGCAGGACGCATACTTGGCAACATCATTGTAGTGTGATGGATTTTATGCCTCATTTTCACTGCAGATTCTTCTTTTTTAAATACAATTTTATGTGTGAGGAATGAAGTCTGATTTTTTTTGGTGTGTATGCTGTGTTTATACATCTGGTCTTACATCTGCCATAGACATTCTTCCACCCCCTTTTTCACTCCATTATCACCTCTGTTCACTTCCAACACTGACTGGAACTGTATATATTTGCCTCTATACATATTAATCCTCTGTTTACCTCACTTTTCTTTTATCTCTATTTCTTTTCTCTCTTTCAATATCTTTTTTTTTTTTAATTAATCACTATATCAGCATGAGAACGAAGCAGGATCAATAGTTCAGATGTTCTGTTAGCTCCGTGTCTGTGTTTATGCAGTTTATTGGTATAAATATTTATTGCAATGAGCTCAAAGTGAGGCATGTTATCAAGGTCTCAACTTGGATTAAAAAAACAGCTGTAAGTCAGTACTGTATATCACACCCATAAAAACACACCATTGGCAGAAGAAGTTAATTTCCAAATATAGCAATCAGTTCAAACCATCAGACAGAGCAACAACCCAAGAGTTCAGCACTCCTACTAAATTATCTGCACAGTCTGCTGTCCAGTGACTCCAACTCCCACGTTGCATTGCACAACAATGCAAGATGGTGTGTGAAAGCTAACAGCAACAGTCAGGCGCTCAAAGTGCCGCTGCTGTATGAGCAATGGGTTGTGACAAAAGCTTCCAATACTGTCCCTCTCTGTTTACGTCAGAGAGAAACACCCCACACCACCCACCGGCTTTACACTGACAACGCTCCACGTACAGTAAGTGTGTGTGTGTGTGTGTGTGTGTGTGTGTGTGTGTCTGAAGGCAGTTAGGGCTACATTCAAATGTTAAAAGAGAGGCTGTGGTGTTAAACTCAATAGGGCACAGCCGTCTGAAGAACATTAGTCACCGTGTTCACACTTACACCACAGCGCTCAGACCACTCAGCCGTACGCTTCACCTACCACGCCTCACATGTCGATAGGTGTGACAACACTCTTTGGACGTACTCATGAAACAAGGTAACATTACGGGTAAATCGAGGCCTCGGCACTGATGTCAATGTCAGCGTTAAACAAAAGCAGAAATGGAATGAAATGGAGTGAGAACTTCTGTACTTCTATTGTCCACTCTGTATCCTTCTCCTTGCCTTAACAGTCGCTAACAGCCCTTTTTTCTTCATTTCGCCTCTCGTTTCCTGCTCACATGCAATTATTTCTACCCCTCTCTTTTTACATGGATCACACCTTTCCTTTCACTTGTTTTCCTTCTGTTATTTTAATATGTTACAAATTTAAGTTACAAAGAGGTGAGCTTCCCTGACCTCTCATTCCTAAAAATTCCCGAAAGGTTTAGTGACGAGGATTTAGGGGAAATATATCATATAATATATTGGCAGAAATGGCATGTAATATACATAAGTAAGTGTGTTTTCTTTATTATATAATCGCCTGAAAATAAAAATTGTTGTGTTTTTGTTGCCTTAGATTGTCTACAGAGATTGACATGTTGCACCACCACTTTTGTATCTGCCAGCATAGTAGTAGAAATTGCTTTATTCAGTGTTTTTACCAGATTCTATCACTGGGTCTGTTTGTTTTAGAGAGGAAGAGACCTGTAGAAATAATTCAGGTCCCCTTAAACACCTCCTGAATATCTGGATCTGAAGTTTTCGGAGAAAAAAGTTGAGCAAACATTAGCTGGTGTTAGTTGCCCATCTCTGACATGCCAAACAGCATCTGATTTGTAAAGTGAAACTGCTTTATTCAGTGTTTTTTAGGGATGGGAATCATCAGAAGCCCCATGATGCAATATTATTGCGATTTTAAATGTGTTGCGAGAACATATACTGAGATATATTGCAATTGAATACCCTTTTTCAACTGTAAATTATGTCCCTAAAGGAAAATGATATTGGGATACCACGCTGTATCAATTTTTAGCCCACCCCTCGTGTTTTTACCGAATTAAATCAGCTGGTTGTTTTGGTAGGGCTCTGTGGATAATTTGGCTCAAATGAAAAACTTCTGTACAAAAAACACTGAGAGAAGTTTTAGCTGGTTGCAATCTGCAATTCTAAAAGCAAGATGCCAAAAAAATCTTCCACAGGGCTCCTTTAAATAAAGCTGAGCAGTGTTGGAAACGAATCATACTGTGCAGATTTTTGTTTATGATTCGGCAAAGCTTTTGGGGCTTAAAAAATACACAAGAGTTCATTTTAAAGCTGGGTATTTTTGCAGTGTTCTCACTTTCTGTTTCACTCTCATACTGAAGAAATTGTTGAAAATTGTTGAAAAACATCATCTTCCCTCCCTCCGTCTCCTACCTTCACATCTGCTTTGTAAACATTTCTTTGCCTTGTTCTTTCATTTTTTTCGTTAGTTCTCCTTTCCTCACACAGTCCCTTTCTTGTTCTTTTTGCTCCCTCTGTGCTTTCTGTTCTCTTTCATCTACCCATGCATCCCTCTATTTGTTTATTTCCTACCTTCACAGCTGCTGTGTCCCTCCTCGTAGCCGGCGCTGCAGCTGCACTTCCCAATGGGCACCAGCCATTCCCCCTCTGCGCTGCAATGCATCCTGGGAGGGCTGTCAGCATCAACCTCAGAGTTGTTGACGCAGGTGCCTCGCACCTCTACCAGCGTGGCGAAGGCTGCTTCAGCCACCGTGTCAGGGAACACTGCCAGGTTCTGGACGGTTGCTAGGCAGCGTTTATAGTACACTCGCACAGCGACCAGGGCCACGCAGGCGCCGACATCCTGGAAAGCCAAGTGGAAGCCCTTGCGGTTGAGGTGGCCGATCTCGCGTACCTCTGTATTCAGCTTCATCTTCCTCTCGCCCAAGTCGCCCTGCGTGAAGCTCTCATCTGCAGCGATGGTGTCGATCTTGGTGTAGCGGTCTTCTCGGGTCACACCCCCGAGGTCCCTGTCTGACTCGACGTAGAGGAGGTTGAATGTCTCCTTGCATGTGCCCGCCACACCAGGGATGCTGTTGCAGTCACGCAGTGTGAACTGGAGCTCCACGAAAATACGCTGGCCACCTCGGCGCGCCACCCAGCCAGTCTGCAGCCAGTTGTTCTGCTGCGTGGGCTCCATCACGTTGCAGACCTGGTATGTCCGGATAGGCTTGTACTTCTCATCGACACCGCTGATCTCCTCCCACTGTGGAGGGGAAGAAGGAAGAGAGAGAGAAAGATTATAAAGATGCACAAAGGTGGAGGTGGAGATGCAGAAGTAGGATGAGAGAAAAGAAGGAGAGAACACAAAATATGCAAAGACAGTTGATGATATTGTTAAAACAACAGAGGAAACTGGATTTACCGCCATGCTGTTGTATAGTTTCGTGCATCAGTCAAGTTGCACTTACAGTTTACATCCATGCCTGTGAACACATGGATTCTTCACACGGCTTCCCCCGACAGCACAGAAGATTTATGCAATCAGCACAGTTTCGAAGAGGGCACCCAAAGTACTTTATGAGGTGAAGTTGACCATTGACCACCAAAATCCAATGAGTTCATCCTTGAGGCCACTCGATCATTTGTGCCAAATTTGAAGAAATTCCCCCAAGGTAAAAATATTGTTTTCACAAATGCAAGGTAACTATGGCCTTGATCTTTGACCACCAAATACTAATCAGTTCATCCTGGAATCCACTCAAACATTTGCGCTAAATTTGAGAATATTCCCTCACGTTGCTCTTAAGATATCAAGTTCCCAAGAATGAGACTGAAGGGGTCACAGTGACCTTCACCTTTGACCTTTGACAACCAAAATCAGTTCATCCTGATTGATGTTTGTGTTAAATTTGAAGAAATTTCCTCAAGGCATTTTTGAGATATCGTTCACAAGAATGTGCCAGACTGACAGATGGACGGACGGACAGATGGACGGACAACACGAAAAAATAATGCCTCTGGCCTCGATTATCAGCAGTGGGGAGGCATAGGATCAGCGGGGAGTTTAGTGATATGAGGGAGTAAAAAGACAGAAAACAAAGTGACGCGAGGTGGGCGGGAGGCAACGCAGATAATGAAAAAGAAAGTCAAAAGTCAGACAAAGACAGAAAACACTCAGTACAGGTTAACAGTCTAATGACATAATATGTTGAGTGGGTGTGTGGGTGCCTGAAAAAGCATCGGCACTCAGATTCTTTAATAACGTCAGAGAAAATGACAAACTGCACAACCTCAGTCATTACATCAGCCTTGAGTGGTGTTTCTGAAACCCTGGGTCAGACCTTGCTTTTTCAACCAGTTTCTTTTCATCTCTGCCGCCTTTGTCACTAAAAGTAATGGCATTTGTTAGGCATGTTTGTTAAATATTGCCGCCTACGCTCTGCTGCTTCACTCGAAAGAAATTGTAACATAAAAGGGTTATACAGTAAGATGAATCTAAGATATTAAAAATGAACGGAGGTAAGTGTAAACATGGCATTATAAACAACTTATTTTCATTTAGTCTCAACACTGGCAATGAAATACAGAAATATTTATAGAAACCAATTTCTGTTAACATTATTCCAAAAATGACTGTTATGTCATGAATTCAAAGCACTTTTATGGTAAGCAGATTGCACTTAGGGCATTTTTATTATAAGGACAACTGATTCGTACTATGCCCGAGAACCACCCCCCTTTACATTAGTAATGTTTTTCTGTCATCATACACAACTTTTTTTTTCTCTACAATGTGTATAAAAATGTCCCACAGATGGACACTGCTGCCCTGGGGACCGTCTTCAGTGGGGAGCAGTGGAACAGCAAAGCAAACCTCTGCTGCGGGCCAGACCAGGAGCAGCCTGCTATTGGCCGCAGAGCTCTCCACCTACAGCTTCTGCTCCAGCTGCAGGTCAAATTCTGCAGTGAAGCCAGATTGGTTCTCATCTGCCGTCTTAGATAGAGGCATCAATTTATATTGAGACTGTTTCATAACTTGTTAAAAACTCCTCGTCAAATAGCAGTCCACTCTCTGTTTTGGTAAAGTTGTTGTTTACACCTGACGCGTACCACACCAGAATACACAAGAACTGTAACTGAGACCAACTTATAAAGTGGGCTCTGGCACAGACTAGCATCCAGTGTACCGCTACAGTACACAGTGTTCACACTCATCGAACAAACAGGACTTTGGGGTCGAGTGCAGCCCTGGGTCCCTGATGTATAAGCCCCCAGTTCACTATTGTAGGTGAGGGTTTGGGGTCTAAAAATATATTAATCATGGAAAAGTTGATTTTGTATAAAATAAAACATAAGGTTAAGTTTGCAAAACAGTTTGATAATCTGAGCACCAAATGAGGATCTTGCACATACACCACACACAACAAACCAAATAGTGACAATAGGACATCTGTGATTGTAATGTGACATAGGTGCAGGTGTTTTTCGATATGAATATGAACTAGAAAGCAGTGATGTGTTTTTTTTTCTTAAACTGTCCAAGTTGCAGCAAGAACTTCACTGGATGATAACAGGTACTGTTGCAAGATGAATATAGAAGAAAAGGTGTGCAGTGGCCCTTTCACCAAGTCACCATCTGTAACGATGCGTCATTCAAACAAACTGTAACTGAACTGAAAAGCAAAGGACACTTCACATCAGACACTAGAGATAAACACCTCTGTAAGTCAGTGTATTGTGTCTTCGGGCATTGTTTTGTCATGAAATGTGCCCCATTTATATTTTACAATGTATATAAATCTTTTTGTATGAAATCAATAAAGTATTATTAAAAGTGTAATGTGATAAACTGCACTACTGCTAAGGTGACTAAATCAAAGTGGATGCAGTGTGTTCTCTCACAGCTCTATTGGGGAACGTAAGCGAGTCTTACAGGTCCATTAATCTTAGATTTAGCTTTGCATGTGGTCCAACAGCCACTTCAAGCTGACAGTGACTCACAATCTACAATAAGCAGTGCACACGTGTACACTGCTACTTATATAATGGACATTTTGAGTGTGCTGTGCATGGAAAGGCCAAACTCCAGGTGGGAAGTGGGTGACAAATTGCTTATTCTTTAAAAAAGGCTCCTGCCTTTGTCTCGCAGTCATAACTTGGCGCTCAGGTTTTTACAAGCCCAATCGATCGATACAGAGGGGGACCATTTATCTGTGGCAGCATATCTGTGTGGCTGGTTTGGACACCGCAGTATCCTAGCCTGCATAAGCACCATCGATTAATGATAATGATGAGCTGTGGACTGTAGGAGAGAAGAGAAGGCAAGGTGGAAGAGAGAGGAAGTGAACAAAGAGTAGAAACAGCATGAAGAAGGAGGGATGAAAAAGGGGGAGGTGTGGGCCAGCTGTTAAGCAAGCAGCTGTGTTGTTGAGCCGAGCGAGTGAACAAGCATGTGTACAAACAAACATAAAGACAATGAAAAATGCAAGTCAGCACACTTACTCCGTTGGGGGGATAGGACGTCCAGCCCAGCTCTGCCTGAGTCTCTTTAGAATTCAGCAGCACCACTGCAGGAAATAAAGGGGAAAAACAAACAGAAGCACAGAGGTCAGTTTAGGAAGGATTATAGAGCCTGTTTGCATTTATTTTATCTTGTCCGTATAAATAAGTTCGTCAAAAGTGTGCCACGAGTGCATGTCAACAAAACACGTTAAAGGCTACAGAGTAGTCTTAAATTTAACAATGTAAGACAACAACATGACACAATAAATCTGGAATATTGAAAGCGGGCCATTAACACAGAGGCAGGCTTGTCAAAATCTGGTGAGGGTGAACGTATCCTTTGATAAGTGCATTAATACCATCTGTTGAGGACTTAAGCCAGGCAAAGAGTTTTCCATCATCCTTTGGCTTCGGCAGCAAAAACACACCAAAGACCGCACACAAAACAAAGACCGCAGGGCTTTCAAAACAAGCCCAGAGACAAAGAGGAGTGCCCCTCAGTTAGCTTTCAATGGCGCAGCAGAGAGAACACTGTACTTAAAGGTCTGCGCTCCATGTGTTTTCCTTTCAGCACCACGGACAGGGAGCAGCTCTGAGTCTGTGTTCAGCACCATGGACAGCTTCACGAGACACAGTGGTGTGAAGGCAGAAAGAGCTCAGTGCTTTATTTCGGCTTTTAGCATTAGCTGCTCAAATAAAAGACACAGCGAGGTGAAGTTTCCTAAAAGGAGCATCTAAGAGTTAGGTTACTAACTAAACATGTTTTATGTGTGAGTGTTTCTTGTTTATGTTAGAAATATCTCACTAAAATACCAGTCAAAGGACATTACTACATTTACATTCCCTTTATTACTTAGTTTAAGTAAAATTTTGGGCTACTTTATTTAAGTAGTTAGTTGTGTTATGCTACTTATTATTCTACTTTAATATGTTTAGGGGGAAATGTACTTCTTGACTTCTATGCATTCAACTAACAGGTATAGTTAATGGTTAAATTTACCTCCGAAAAATGTATACATCTATATGTTGCTTTATTTTCTTATCTTTGACAATTTAAGCACATTTTGTTTCTGAAGTATCAATACTTTCACTAAAGATACAGAATGTAAAGCAAGGCTGAAACTGATGTGTTTTTCATGTGTAATTAATATGATGTTGGCTTAATCCTTTCGAAGACATGTCTACAGAGACAGAAAACAGTGGGAAAAAAGGTCTCCGTCACAACTTCCCAGAGCCAAAATTTGTTATTGTGTCCAACCAAAACCCAAGATATTCTTCTAACAGAAGTAGAAACAGTTATTGGATAGTTAATCAAAAGTTAAGTGTAAACTATTCCTATAACTGATTAATCATCTCTGTCATTTCTAAGCCAAAAAGGAAACAAATATTCTCTGATTACAGGTTCCTAATATGAAGGAACAGCTTTATCTAAATGCAAGTTACATGTATGACTTTCAAGACTTTTTTAATACCACTGGGCATTAAATGCAAAATCAAAACAAACAAAACTAAAGAAGAAAACTAAAATCATGAACCTACACCAAATACATAAGATTAGGGATAATTTTGCCCTAAAACGTGATTTATCTCACAGAGACGAAGGGAGAACAGAACTACGAAAGAGATTATGTTTTTTTTGTTGGGTTTTCTTGGCAGTTTATGTTTCTCACTCTGCATGTGGGATCCCACTGCCTTGATTCCCATCGTGCCAAGTTTCAAAAGCCTTTTGCATAACATATACTGAGCCTAGGACACATTGTCTTGTGCCAGTTTTATCCATGCTGTGAAATTTTGGTCGAATAGCCAATTTTCATTGAATTTGCACTTACGCATGTCGCCCAGGGTACAACAACAAGTAGTTAACAGACACTCTCACAATCTCGGCCGACAAAAAGTAAGAGTTGTTTGTTGCACCATCTTGATCTAGGTGACAATAATGTGAGAAGCATTCGGTAAATTCTTCAAAAAAAAATAAATAAAATAGATGTTACTTATTACTTTGATATTTTACAATGCAACATCAGGGGAAAAAAATCATAAAATCACACTTCCCATGTCTGAGCATTTTTAAGACTTTTGAAGCTGATTCAAGACATTTTAATACCAGTTAAGGCCTCATTTTCTATATTAAATGAATTTAATCCCTATTAAGACTTTATAAGGATCTGCAGGAACCCTGTTCAATAAGTCATGTTGGGTTCTGAAAAATTATAACAGACATTTTTCATAATTTTGGGACATGAGAAAAACACAAAGATTGAGTAATTAGGAGAGAATATTCATCAAATTAATAAAACAACTTTAGCTGCATCTGAATGTGTCCACCGCTGAAAAATATCAGTGATTACAATAAAAGGCATCACCTAATACTTATGTACCCTGTTCAAACCAAAGTTGACACAGCAGCCAAGAAGACAGAGTTCAGTCCTCATGATGTTTTTGAGCAGTTAGAGTGAGAATAGCCGTTGTTTCAGACTCAGTAGTATGCAGCAGGCGTGCATGAAATCCATCATCAGCACATTTATCTTAATCTATAATGTAATATCAACATCTGTAGCGGCATATGGTGAGCTGCATTACCGCCTCATTTTTAAGGGATTTTGCTGACATTAGAGTTACCCATGCTTTAAAGCTCGTCTGCTTAAAAAGACCCACTCCTGTACCCCCCGCCCACCCACACACACACACACACACACACACACACACACACACACACACACACAGACTTTCAGGCTCTCTTGCAGTGTTACACCTACAGCCTTGAGGCAGTATGAGTCTGACAACCAAACAAAACCATTTTTTCAGCACTTTGAAGAGCACCCTGTGCAAAGGCTGCTATTTTCCATCCTCCAAAAGTGCTACCTTCACTCTTCACTGTGTTACTTGGCTCTAACTTTTGTTTTCTGCTTTCACTTTCAACAGTTTCAGGACCCTTCGAAAATAACCCGCGTGGTAGAGTCTTGAGGAGGCATCACACTCCTTGATAAGCATCCATTTCTCCTCATCTTCAGCAGCGCTGGCGACTTTGATCTCATACCCACTGCTACATGACAAATACTTGGCTGTATATACATGAATAACTGGGCACATGGACGTCCTGGTGAGCAAAGAGTAGAATCCTACGCAGTGTGACTCACGCTGTGGGCCTCATAAGATGTGGCAACTCGGGACCTGTAATCTTGCTGAGTCATGTTTCTACAGGGAGGGGATGGACTCGGACACAAAGATGTGCTGATGTTCCAAAAGCGAAGAAAGATTTTTGATGTTTTGCAGTTGTACAGAGAAGCAGGTGTCGAAACGAACCTGTCGATACACTGGCTGAACTTTTTACACAATCCTGCCTATCACTTGCAGAAAACTATTTTCCCAAATATGTTCTTTAAAAAATCCCTCGGCCATGATTCAGGGGGAGAATATAAATACAAGGTTACATAAACGTTGTTTGAGGGTCATTTTAATAAAAGACTTCAGCGTCACCACAGTTTGGACAGCCAAACCCCTGAGAGGCCAATGACAGTGAACGGTTTTTCTTAATTTTCAGCTTGAAAATGAGACACTGGTGCCTTGGCTTCAGCGCAGGAAAGCCTCAACGGACCATGGGAGATCCTTTACTAAACACTTAACGTTATTATTTTTTGGGTTAACACTGCCGGGTGCCCAAAGCATGGTTCTGTGGTTAGCTGATAACATAGAGGCATTTGGAGAAGATTAGAGTGGGAGAGGCCAAGGGTGGTGGAGAGACACTGAGAAAGGCTGAGGCGGGAGCTGAAGAGAGAAAATAATCAGAGGAGGGTGAAGAGAGGCAAGAAAGGGAGCCAACTTGAAAGAGAGAAAGACAAAAAAAAAAGTGAAGTCGGCAAGAGAGACTGAAAAACAGGGAAAGGAAGAGAGAAAGGCACACATGAAGTGCAAATAAATGAAAACTCTGAGCAATACACAGAGGGATCAGTGTGCCTTAGTGAGCAGTCAGTCAGTCAGAGAGGGACTCAGAGGACAAAGTTGGCGCTATGATCACACACTGAACACATAAGTCCTGTAATCACAGCCTAGTTAGACAGACTAATGGGCCTTTGGGGGCAGGAGGGAGAAAGAAATACAGGCAGATAACAGAGAGAGAGAGACAAAAAAGTTAAGAAAACCAAAGGAGGCTAGAGAAGGGTCACTAAAAGAGGGAAAAGTTAGAGAAAGAACAGGTGAGAAAGAAAGCTCTCCTTCTCTGCTATCCATGGCTCCTATGACTAATAGTCGTGACACATTAGCTACTAAACAGCAATTTCAAAGGTTGTTTCATAAATAATTGCCCATCATTATAGGGACAATGTGAATGTGTGGACCAATTTTGTTTTTTTGTCCATTTGGCCTCAGCCCTATTTCAGAGACACAAGATAAGGCTCGCCAACAGATGAACACAAACCGGCCAGACAACAGAGGATGCATAAAGAGGGATACAGCGTTGTCTGCTTTAGCCACATCACATGGAGAGCTTCAGTAGAGAGAAAACCTTATATAAGAATTAGTTACATGTGCTCTGATGTTCATTGAAAGCAGGCTCCATTATGTTTTGTTTTGTTTTTCTTTTTTTTCTTTTTTTTTTTTTTAGGTTTTTATACAATTTGTGGCTTTCCAGCTTTTGCACATATGTAGGTTTTGGCCTTAAAATGCTATTTTCCTAACTCTTTTTTAAAAACTTCTATATATAATGATATAATAATGTATATAACAATGTAATTTTGTCTCTTTTTTGTATCATCTTTTAAAATCAGATTGAAGATGGTTTTTTTTAGCCAGCCATTCCAGTAGTCTGGTTCAACTATTTAAACTAGTATTTTATTTCATTTTATTTTATTTTATTTTATTTCATTGGTTTTATTTCAGGTGTTCTTATACTTTTACTTTTTTAATGGTTTATCTGTCATTTTATTTTATTTGGTTGGTGTTACTGTTTGTGTTCTCATCTTTTATTGGTTTATTTATCCAATTTAATTCTGTTTTTATTTTTTTATGTATTTTAATGTATTTTAATTCATATGCACTATTTTCTTTTATTGATCTGCTTGTAGTGTTATTAGTATTATTATTTTTATTACTATTTAATTTTAACACATTTTTTATTGATTCTGACTCATAACGTGTCTTTTAAAGTTTTATTCTTCATCTTAATTATTATTTTATGAGGTTTAGGTTTTAGTTTTAAGGGATTCAATTAATGTTTACATTTGGTTGCTGACTTTAAGTTGAGGTTTAATAGCACAAAGTTCCAACTCTAAGTTCAAGTCTTCCAAGCTAAGACGTTTCTCACTCTCCATGCTTTACACGGTCAGCCTACGGCATGCGTGGGGGGTGAGTTTGTGTGATAAAATCAGCACTGTAACCTGCGTCACCACTTTTTGGTAACAGCTAAGTGTTACTTTCCATTTGAAAAACATGGAAGACAATGCAGATGGACGCACCCTTTAAAAATGAGCAGACATTGGAGAGAGACACTGAAGAATAAAAGCGCTTTCATCCGAAAGTCTGAAAGAATAGACTACAGAAACCTTTTGAAAAAGTTATTAAAATAATGAATCAATTACCATTAGAACGCACAGACACTGCACCAGTAATGGAGCAAAGGTGACCGGATGCCTGTCTTGAAATTCAAACCTTCCACTTTAGCAAACTCTCAAGTTCCAGGAAACACTCTTCTGGATGAGAGCCATGTAAGCTGGCACAGTACATGAATACTGAAATCATTTTTTGTGCACTTCAGAGTGAAAAGTGTCTGTGTTTTTCTCTTAGAAATATGACCTTTTTGAACTTTATGAAGGTTTCCAGGCTGAAGGATGCATTAAGAAGAGTCCTTGACTTGAAACTGCAGATTTTAATACTGTGTGGTGTTGTTGTTGTTGTTGTTGTTGTTCCATGTGTCTGACTGCCTTCATGTGTGTGCTTGAGTGTGTTAGACAGTTTTGTTGTTTTTTTCTTTGTTTTGCAGTGATGGGTTTCATTAAATCTAAAGTGTGTGAGCGAAAATTTCTATCTCCCTTGCCTCACCCACGCTTTCATCTCTCCCTGGTTTGTGTGTGATGTATTAATTGAGCTGTTCTGCCGTGCTGACACACAGGGATGAGACAGGGATGGATTCAAAGCAAGCACTAAGGGACGAGACAGCTGTAGGAGAGACTACAGCTCTCAGGTCAAGTGTTTAAAAGAAAAAAAGGAAAGGAGGGATTCTGGTATACCCAATAGCTCTCAGGAAGAAGCAAGCACTGACAACTGGCCTTTTTCGAGTGTGTAGCCAGCTCTTACACAGCTATTTTTCCTGTATAGTAGTGGACGGCAACATGAAGACAGCTCTGTAACAGAGGCCAATTTCAAGAGTCTCCAAAGTTAAGGGTTCTTATTCTTTCTGCTGCGACTAAGTGTGTGTTTGCCACTCTTGAACTGAAAGTAAAGGGAGACTTCCGTAGCCAAGTATTTGATCTGAAAGAGGAGAATAAAGACCAGAGAGAACAAAAAGTTGTGCGATGCTCTACATGCCTAATGAACAACGTTGTGTATAAATAGTCTACGAAATTCTGTCAGACAAAGGAATCCGCCTCTGCTGAAACGCCGCTCAAGAATATACAATGTAGCATACAAGTATGTTCTTACCGATGATTTAAATCCCTCCCAGTGAAAGGGCTCATTTCATAATTGGTCTTGGTTATATTCTATAGCTTCATGGCAGGATTAGCTCTGGCTTTGGCTGTCCTCCCTGCGACCTGCCGGCTACTTATCAGCCAGCCAACACCACGGCAGACCACGCGGCTCAGGAAGCTCAACCTGCCCGATGAGAGAGCACCGAGGCGCGGATAAACACAAGCCACTGACGCTCCACTGGGACGACTATTGTCCAGCCATTATCCTTCTTATACAACAGGAGAGTGGAGCAGAAACTGAGACTTTAAACAGCCTGAAGATGAGATGGAAGAAGTGAAGAAAGAAGTCACAAAAACTAGCAAATGGAGACTAAACTTCTGTGAAACTTTATTAATATGAGGACTTGACTCCCTAAAGACTTGGAGGAATAACTTAAAAACAAAAACATTCAGAACAATAATAGGCTCGCATGCTTTGTAAAGACATACTAGGCCTAGAATATCCTATGCATTGAAGGGACCAAATCAGGGTTGGAAATCAGTGCCAGCCACCAGCCAAATGCTGCTAAAATATGCAAGTGGCTGCTAGATTTGCTTCACTCACCAGAAAAAAACCCCAATGATAATCTACTGATCAGCTTGTAGATTTTTTTGAAGCCACAAGCCACAGTGTCACCTGGGGGGGCGGGCGACGACATTAGTATCAGAAGCTCTGATAAGAAAATGTGAAATAGAAACTTGAGAACAGTTTTAAACAGTACGTAGCACATGTAATATGAAAAATACATAGGTATGTACACCTGTGGCAGAGAGAGTTTTTTTGTTGATCCCCAAGGAGGGAGACTACCTCTTTACTTTCCCTCTGAACTGAAATATGGAAGCAGCAGCACTCTTGAGGCTGGCTGGGATTTACAGTCTTGCTCGAGGACACTAGAGTAGGGCGGGAACATGGGACTTGGAGGGCCTGAATCGCAACACTTCATATGAAAAATGATCTTTCCGTTTGCTGCACCACCCTGCTGCTCAACGAACGTGGGAGGGGAGATAATATACACTCCAACAGAAGCAATACAGTAATGCTTCTGTAGGACAGATAAAAAAGGATAAATGGACGGGGATATGAAGTGTCACATAAAAACACAAACAGGCACATAAAAGATAAATGCTGTGTATAAACGGACACACACACAAATCAGGAACAAATACACACACAAACACACATGCTACCTTCCAAAACAAATGGTGTCTGGGAACCCCTTGTCCCTGACACACACCCATACATACAGAGGGAGAGAGCCAGTGGCATCATAATAGCAGCTCTAACAGCAGAGCACATTAACTTCAAACACGGCTCTCCTTTTAACAGAGTCATTAAACTTTCAACTTCGGTAATGTGACATACTGCAAAGAGACTTGGCTGTCTGCTCTCCACAGCCCACCATGCAATTACCTACATGATGCATGACTGTGGGGTTAACGGTTAAATGCTATCATGGTACAAAGCATGTGTCTCTTACCTATACATTGTGCTCAAATAAGCTGTCAAGTAGTGTGCAGTATATAAACTACGACTACCACTCATAATCATTTTTACCACAGATTAATTTGTTAATTTTTTTGTTGTATTAGTTGTCAGCCCTTAGTCAAACATATATGAGAAAAAAAGCCCATGATACAGTAGGTTTCCACAGTTTAGGGTATTGTATTTAAATTGCTTGTTTTGTCCAACCGTCAAAACTCAAACTCAAATATTAAACATAAACATAGTGGAATCTCAAGATTTGAGTAATTAAAACCATGTACACAGGATTTTTTTTTCAGCATCCTAACCTTACATACGTACATGCTGGACAGCATCCATTTTCTTGAATGTTTTTAATGGTTTTAGACTATTTAAAGCTAGAAAAAAGTGAGTTTCTATTACCTTGCTATTGTCAGCAGGGCTGTCCCTTGAAAGCTGAAGATTTGAATCATAGGTCAGAGACCCCTTAGTCAACTCTCTCTAAAGCCACGTTTAGACGAGAACGGCCCTACTAAAAACAGGAAAGTGCTGTAGTATGCATACAAGGCCAGTAGTTCACAGTGTAAGTTTGTAATGACACTCCAAAGGGGGAACACCACGCGCATATGCAAAGTTCGGCCATGACATCACTATTCTCATATGATTCATGCATTGCCAGTTTATGACGCCACAAGGGGAAGCATTTTCAAAAAATTGACTGCAGCTGCCTCTACACAGACCCAGGGTGAGTTTGAGTGAGACGGAGGAAGCTGCCCGGAGGAGAAGAGACTTTGCCCAGTCAGGCTTTGAGATAACGTTATCTTCTCCCCTCTACTTAGAAGTGGCGAATTTGCAGCTTACAGCAACTTAATAGGATATAGTGTCATTTTGATATTGGCAAAAGTTTTGCACATTTCCAAGAACGCATTAGCTCGGAGGGCAAACTTTGCCTGTTCGCGTGAATGTCGCTGTCACCCTGAATGTAAGGGCAGGGTAGCAGGTAAAAAATGATGATACAAGTACCAATATCAGTACCCTTAAAGGGGTACAATTACCAACTGAGTATTTAATTTGATACTCATCATAACTTTACCACACCACAGACTGAATTGGTTGTAGCTGCTGCAGTAGCCAATCACACATCACGTAAATCAAAGAATGCATGGGGTGACTGGCTGCATGCAAAATCATACAAATAGTTACGGTTTTCCAGATCTGGGTCCAAAAAGAATCAAATGCAGGTTGCAGAATTTGCAGAATGCAGAATTTTCAATACTACTTATTTTGGTCAAATGTATTGCGTACTGATACCCAGCCCTACTGAACATCTCACCAAACCCTGTTCAAACTCTTAAACTCTATATGGAAAGAGAGGAATAAAATAGTCTAATATTTGTTAATAGCCATATCTGATTCACCTGACATGATTCTGAGTCGGGTGAAGCCCTAATGGGCAGACAACTCGGAAAATGTGTAATGAAACATAACAAATCTAATAACTCCATTAAAAAAAGAATTCTATAAAATATGACTATATGTCCATGTGTGAGGAGGTATATACTGTGGCAGATGATATGAAACAAGGTGCTAATCCTCTCACAGTTTTATATGGTTAAGGTAAAATCCAGAAATCCATGCCTGCTTACAGGAAAAGCCAGTGTGTGCAGATGTGAGAACAGCTGTTTTATGGTCGTATTTTTTCATTTTTACATTCAAAATGAGAATTTTCTGTGGCTGGCTTCTTGGGCAGACCAGAAAAAATAGTAAGGCTGCAATAACTGAAAAGTGCAGCGAGCAGTCAAGGTTTCAACATCAGCAATAACAGTATAGAATGAATTTTTACAAAAAAAAGACATGAAGAAACTTGAGCTATCAAGGCAAAATGTGCTATACAGAAATAACTCTTGCTGTTATTGTAGCACCTTGATGACAGCGACAACCTTTATGAAATCTACCCTAGGGGCAAAGTACAGTACATCACAGGAAACATAATGCCTCTCTGTGTCCCCTGCACATCATTTCTCTTTCTAATCACTTCCCCGCCTTCTTTTCCTCATCTGCTCCTCCTGTACTTCTCCCTTTTCCCTCCCCGCCTCTCTACCTCTCTTGCAGCGCCGGCCTTGAATCTGAATGACCACCTGTTAAGACAAATCGCTTCCAGGGGGGAATAAAGTGAGTGTGTGTATGCATGTTTGTGTGTGCTCGAGGGGAATGAAAGAAAAGAGTCATTGAGTGAGTCAGAGAGACGGTGAAAGCAAAGAGTGTGTGTTTAAGGAAGAAATGGTAGAGGCGGAAATAGCTAAATCCAGGCAAAGAGTGAGGACTGACTGTAAAAAGAAAAAACGACAGGTTGAGTCAGCCATCTAAGGAAGAAAAAGAGATGCTATTAAAGTTATACCTGATGCTACTGAATAAATACACGGCTGCGGGGCGTTTTTATTACAATATGTTCCAGAGCTGCGAGTGTAGATATTCCTTCCTTTTTATTTTCCTGCCAGACACAGGAAAAAAATGATAGAAAAATCAGAACCAATGGAAGAAACACGCCGTCAGAAAGCGAGAGATGGAGCAAAAGAAAGCAAAAGATAGAGAGATAAAGAGACCGGAGGCCAAAGGACCTTATTTTCATTTGTAGGATCTGGTAAGAGGTTGTAATTGGTTGTCTGGATTGATATAGTGAGAGCGGTGAGAGCGCTGTCAGGTCTTATTGTTACGACAGAATGGCTCCTAGGTGCAGGCCTGCTTTACTGGCAACTAGGCTGAAAGTCAAACTTCTGCAAAAAAGCACAGCGCTGCCTTCACCACAAAGATTTCACTATAAAAGAGATAGGCTGATATATTATTGTCAATGGTGGAATGTAACAAATTATATTTACTCAAGCACTGTACTTGAGTACAAATTTGAGGTTTTTATACTTGAGTGTTTTCTTTAAATGCTACTATATACTTTTACCCTACTACATTTCAGAGGGAATATTGTAATTTTTACTTCACTACATTTATCTGAATGGTTAAGTTACTTTACAAATTAAGACTTTTCAATTAAAACATAACAAGATTTTATACAACATGTGCTTTTGTAATAAATTAAATTACCACATAGTTTATACAGGTACAGCTGTGACGATAGTTTGATTAATCTATCAGTCGACTGACTGAAAATTGATTAGTTTTGAAAAACATTTAAGGTTTTTTTTTCATTTTTTAAAAATAATTTTCTATTTTTTATTTTTTGTTTTTGTTGTTTTCTCTCTGTTGTTGATGATTGAGTTTTTAGGGTTTTTTAAATAGAATTTTGAGGGGTTTGAGGGTGCTTTTTAAACTTCTGATAATTATCAGTTTTTTGGTTGTTTTTTATTTAATAATTTAGAGTTTCTATGTGTTGTTTTTGTAAATAATTTTAAGGTTTGTTTTGTTTTGTATGTTTCATAAAGGTTTTTCTGCATTGAGTACTTTTGCTTTTAATATTTTAAGTATATCTTCCATATTATACTTACTTACTTTTAATTAACATTTTCAATGCATGACTTTTACTTACAACAGAGTATATTCACAGGGTGGTATTAATATTTTGCTTAAGTAAAGGATCTGAATACTTTGTCTACCACTGGTCTGCACTCATCATATTATGTATCAGGTTACATTTAGGACACAGAAATCCAGAATTAACATCCTCTCTTCCGTGACTGCTGGCTCAGGTCCAGGAGAGCCACTTTAACCCTGTTTTTAGCAAAAGGAATGAGCAGTTTAAAGGAACGAGTGGAGCATGCAAGTAGAACCTATTTAAAGGACGGACAGAGTGGTAAGCGAAGGGACAAATGCAGAAACCATTTCGGGAACAGTCACAGCACTAAAAGCAAGGTGCTGGAAATAAAAACGCTGGAATATTCCATGGCAGATATCAACCAGGCAAACATGCAGGTGAAAGAGACTCTGGCAGATATAGACATAAATAGAAGAGATGGACAAAAGTGAGAGGATGAAAGATGACGAAAGAGATACTTAAATACAGACAAGCTGTTTCTACTGTGCTGGAATGACTCAGCTTTCTGTATCCAGGGTCCTGAACTTGCTGCCAATAAAGCCTAAAGGGTGTGAAATTGGCCACAATTTTCAGGACTGGGTGACACAACTGCCCACAGAAATAGGCTAAATCTATGACTATTTAAATAACCAAGAGGAACTGACAGTTCACTCATTTCCTCTTTCCTTTTGATCATTTAAGACATTAAATGTGACACCAATCATTTCTGAAAAAAGAACAATTTGTGCGGCATCAGTAGTTGTGAACAAGCCAGCAATATGGAGCTCCAAAGCGACTTCATTCGCTGATATCCAGATACTGAATGACACTTTATACAACATAAACAACTTGTCTGAAGCACTTAAATTGTTTTTAAGAGACGTGACTTCAGTATATGTTCAGTTTACCATACAGTGAATACATCTGCTTCTGTATATCCACCCAGAGAACGTGATGAGCTCCAATTGGAAATTTTAAAGGGACAGTTCACCCCAAAATAAGAAATACATGTTTTTCTTTGTACCTGTGTAGCTATACATCAATCTAGACTGTGTTGGTGTTGCAGAGCATTGGAGATATTGCCCGTAGAGATGTCTGCCTCGTCTCCAATATAATGGAACTAAATGGCACTCGGCTTGTGGTGCTCAAAGCGCCCCAAAAAATATACATTTAAAAGAACTCATCAGCATTGTCTCTTTCCAGAAATCATGACCTGGTTACTCAAGATGATCTACTGGCCTTGTGGTGAGAAGTTTGATTGAGGAATTACTTTCTCTACCAAACTACACCCACCAACTGTATCACCATGCAGAAGGAAGCCTGCATCTCCTGATAGCTTACCGAGCACTCCTGAGGTAGCGAACATTGCAGCTCAGTTGAGGAGGACTGAGCTGTGATAGATTTGGCGAGTTTTATGGAAAGGGTTCCCAAATTACTTAATTAGTGCCAACTTTGAGGAAATTTCCTGCGATATTACAATGACAAGAATTAGACAGATGCAAGGTAGCAGTGACCTTTGACCACCGAAATCTATTCGCTTTATGGTGAAGTCCAAGTGAATCCCTCAAGACATTCTTAAGATTTTACATTAACAAGAATGAGACAGGGGAACGGACGGACGGACAACCCGTACACATTATGCCTCTAACCACGGGTATCACCATAAAAATATGTATTTTTGATTTTGAAGTGAACTGTCCCTTTAACCCTCTATCCCAGTCCTACTAGCAAGACTGTGAATATTGATGACTTTTCGAAAAACAAATGCAGCTTGCTCCCTTAAAGTGAACAATTTCAAATCTTAGTTTTTTCAAATCAAAAGCATCTTAGCGACAAAAATATTTTTAATAATATTTGCACAACAGGGCTGACAAAAAGAGGCTTTTGGAAAACAACAGGCCTTGAATAGAAATCATAATAGAAGATGCTGAATTACTGATGTTTTGTTCCAAGGTAACACCCATTTAAACGCTGGAACTTTTAAAACATGTAACCATTTCCAGTGTTTCTTTTTATGAGGTAAGATACATGACTTTTATTTCCTTGGGCTCTTATGCAACCAGATATCCATATGTTATGTTATGCATTGCCCTATTTAAAAATAGCAATCAACAGTGAGTGTGCATATGTGTTGAGCTCAGTGACCCAGCTTTAAATGTGCTTGCATAATAAAAGTGCGCACAGAGTTCATCATGGCTACACATCTCGGAGGTAGAGTGCATATACTGTATGCTACATCTTACAGATTCTCTGAAGAAACAAGTTCAAATAGAGGTTATTCATGCAGAAGAAACTCAAGTGGAATTTGTATGTTTGGACACACGGATGGCTGCATTGGCACAGCATGAATACACAACTGTTAGATCATTTTGCACAACAAATAAAGAATGTTGCTTTAATACAGCCCGTGCCAAATTAAAAATATCACGCTTGTTTGCCCATAAATTTCAAAAGCTTCTGAAAAAAATTAGACTGAAAATGTCACTGAAGGCAGAATTAGTGGCAAACTTTCCCTTTTGCAATGACACTCACACACACAAACACATAATTATATTCCCTTGCCGCCGTGACAAGCTCCAACGTTAACCTTTTTGAGTGCAGGAGACTGTTTCAAATGTCATAAAAACACAGAGCGTAAAGAAAAAGTGGCATGCGTGGCATTCATATCTGCACACACACACTCTTATGTCTTTGCATGCACCTCCACAGGTTAATATAAGCTGGATTTGTGCATGCAAAAATATAAGTGCACCTGTGTCAGCATATGTAATGCATGACTGGGCTCAAAACTTTGAATGCCAACATTTATTTGCGAACACACACACACACACACACACACACACACACACACACACACACACACACACACAAACACACACACACACACACACACACACACACACACACACACACACACACACACCCAGCCTTAGTTTTAATTCTAGGAATGCCTCACTTGCAAGCCTTTCAGAGGACTGTTAAATAATAGAGGTCTGTATCTTTGCACTGTGCCACTACTTCCTCCATCTTCTCCTTTAGTCTCTCCTCAGTCCAGCCAGCCTGGCAGCCAGCAGACTGCATTATTTAACTCGACACTCATTCAGGCCACTATCTGGAATAGAGCCTGCTGGGGGCTCAGTTTGATGTCAGTGCGACAGAGAGAGAAAACATGCAGGACAGGGAGGGAAGAGAGAGGATAATAGTGTGTGTGACAAAGAGAAGTAAAACTTTTTGTCATCTTCTCTTGTCAGGTTCATTCTTTACAACACCCTCATCTGTTTTGCTCTCTCCCCGCTGCACAACACAACACTTTATCCTTCTGTCCTCCAATTTTTCCCTCGATTTTTTCCCTCACCTGCCACCTTTTTTGTACATTCTGCCCTCGTCTTTTTATATTTACCTTCCCGTTCTCCCTGTCTCATTCATAAGTGAGCGAGGAGTGAGTTACATAACTGCAGCAGGTTTTGTGCTGACTTTGTTTTCCCTCTGGTTCAATCTGAGAACCACTTTGGATTAAATTAGGTTGTCTTCCTCTACCCCCCCAACCCCTGCTTCATTCCTCACCGTCCCCTCTTCCTTTAATTCACTGACAGCTAAAACACAGAGAAACACCTGCAGCAGTGCTGATGTACACAGGGGCTGACTGGGGGTCAACATGCACATAAAACTATAAACACAACACTCCATCTGATGCATACTTGGTATAATCCATATGACATCTTTAAGGTTTCCTATATTTTTATTGTTTTCCTCCAAGGTTATTTTTCTCTTACTGCACACACAGAAGTGTCATCATGCAGAACTAGAGAAATAAATGAACACACACCACACAGACACTTACACAGACATAACAGTATTCATCGTCTCTCTCCTATCTTCCCATAGTGCACTGCAAAGCAAACATCCCGCTGTGCAGAGGTAAACAAAACACACAATCCAGTCACTGAAAACGGAACACACCGACAACACTGCAGCACAGAAAATTAGGCTTCAAAAACAATTTCATAGAGAGATGAATGTCTTAAAAACATGTTTTTTGGTATTAAACCCCAGGTGAACCAGCTATCCCTTCGAACAATTTCTGCAGTGGCACAGCTCTCCTGCTTACAGAGCAATTCTACTGGGATCAGAACATTCAGTTGTTTTCAGACAACTTCAACTGTGTCATTCATACATTTTGAAGACTTAAAATTAACGAAGGTTAACAAGTGGCTAAATGAAGCCACAGGGCGGCATCAAGATGAACGCTGCTTTACAGCCTTGTCGTGGTGGCAACATTGAAGTCATGTGACCATGGTGTTTTCTCTGTCTGACAAAAACTGCAACCTTAGGCTTGTCAAGTCTGCCTAAAATAAAATTTAAAAAAGACCATCCATTCAGTAATTTTCCCCACTTCCTAATGGGAATATGACACCATAAACTTTTTGCACAATGATTAAATTATTGTCGAGGTAACAAATAAACTGTCCTGAAATACAGACAACCACCAAACCAGACCTGCAGTGCAGTGATACGTCTTTTTACTCTCACACATCAGCACCTGATTGTGTCTGATTGGGCTGTTTGTCTCCACTTTTCCAACCTAAATTACATTTTCTCCCTGAACATGAAGACATGCTGCTCAGATTAATCACTGCACAATGAACCTATGTGATCAATCAATCAGTCACCTGCTGCGCTGATTCAGACAGCCTGAAGCATCTCTGCTAGATTTATATAACTTCACTCCTTAAAAATGTGCCCTCTAAGTAAGAGAAGTATCACCACTACTTGCTCTTCCATAAGTCTATAAGCCTAATATTATCTTTCTATCTATCGATATAAACTGCACTTTTTTTAGGCTAGGCAGAGTACCTTAGCTATAAACTCTGCATAAGACCATGATATATAGTTTATCAGGGGAAATATAGTTATCAGATATCATGTAGACTGTGCAGGAATCACGGACCTCTTACAGAGCCTTTTACAGAAGTGTCCTTACTAAATAAAAGACGCAACATCCATGGCAAGACGAGGGAAGAGGGATATGTTTGCTTGCTTGCTGTCACTTGCTGACACGGAGATACACATATATCTAATATATCACCCCATCCCCATGTCTTGGTCGTGTTGGTGGGTGATCCTACATGAAATCATACCAATCACTCAGCGCTGTAGCTTGACTCAGAGAACCTCTTTGAGTGCGATTATATTTTTGCTTCAGCTCACCTTCTTTAATCTGAGACACTTAGCACCATGATTGACTGTTTCCCTGGGGCTAAAGCCATAGGTACATATTTGCATGCATATATATATAAACACATGGTACACACTGTGCATCATTACCATGCTCTCAAACTAGTACCTTTTCTCACCCTTACTCTCTACTCCCTCCCGTAATGTAAAAGACATTTGCTTCTATAGGGGCAGTCTGCTGGGCTCTAATAGTCTCACATCACCTCATCTTAAATAACCTCTGTCTTGCAGCCATGGCAGCAGTATAATGTTTTGAAAATGCTGCAGTTAAACTAGGTTAATACATATGCATTAGCCATCTGGTGAGGATGTCAGTAAGAGTGGATTATTTCACATTCAAGAATGAGATGATAACCTCATCTATAAGCCCACTTAACTTTATGCTCAAGCCTTTTTTCCCCAAGGAAAGGATGTGTGCTCAGCTGATGCAATGTTTCTGAATACAAAAATATATGAAAAAAATCAATTAAATGCAATAAAAAATTCCTTGACATTTGAGAATGACTCTTTTAGGCAATGCATTGGTGGGACTGGCATCAGGACAGAGCAGATAATTACGGCGGGTTAAGAATAAAATGGTGGGTTTAAAAAGCAAAGCCTAGGCTACTATCAATGGCATAGGTAGAATTTTTGACATTAATGGTCCCCTCCTCCAGGAAAGTTTGAGCTTGACAGACTTCATTCCTGCATTTTGGTGTATTTTTATGCCCCAATTCATGAGTAAAATTTCTTTAAGTAAAGGAAAAAACTAAATTCTGTCAGCAGATAACAACTGAAAATATACAAATACAATGGAACATAATGTAGTAAGGATTTCTGGCATTCTGTATTGCTTCCAAATATCTTTTCTCCCAAAAATCAACTCTTCTTATTTAACGTTATATCTGCTGAGTATGTGGGTATAATTTCTTCTTCTTCTGTTTAACATTGTATTGTATAATTTCTTGATGTGAAAAAAAAAACGTAAACCTTTTTCAATTGTTAATTTTTCTTGGTGCAAATTATCTTTTACAACATTTTGACAAATTTTGGTTTCAAAAACCGATGAGAACAAAATCAACCACTTCAGAAAGACAAGGGGATGTGTTCCCAGTGTCCCCAGTGTGAATGACACCTATACAAAACAAACAAAATCCCAGTCATCTTCACTGTAGATTAGGTTGACAGTAAAATTCTCAGAGAAGCACACATTAAACCAACACTAGCCAATGGCTTGATACCAAAGTTCATGACAGATAATAATGGCTTTTTGCGATTTGGTTGCACTAATCCTTTAAGCTTTATTACAGTGCTAGATTATCCTTAATAAATCCTAAATGTATTTAGGGCTATACCTGACTCAAAATTCTGCCAGTTGAATCAGATTTGGCAGCTCAACACGAGTATTCAACGATTGTTGTTTTCCATTTAAAGTTTAAAATGTTGAACAAAGCTTAGCAGGGCGTTTGGTATGACAGCAGCATTCATGTAATATAATAAACAAGCTAACAACACTAACAACATATCACATAAGCAACAATATGTTTTGCCAACACTAAAAATTATCCAAGATCCAGCCACTGTGTCATATTAACTTGCTGTGAGCTGTTAATTCACCACTTCTTCACATTACGGTGCTGTATTGCTCCCTCTGTGCTGCTGCCTGCATGTATGCAGCTGCTTGTACCAAAGAGTAGTGTGAAAGACATGAGCACTTACTCTGCAGCAAAATCTGGGAACCAAAATGTCCCCAGCAGAACACTGCTCAGCACACTGACTAGCAACAAAAATACATACAGTCTCAGACTGATAATTTAAATCTCCCACAAAAGGGGCATCCCTAAATATATTACAATAATATACTGATATATCATGCATATGAACTGTGGGTGACCACGTCACCATGTCCAGGCAATGAGGACAGCTTGTTCTTTACTGAGCAGAGCTCTCTAACTCTGGAGGTACATTAGCCACCTTCATGTAATTCAGTGACACAATCCACAAAATAAAGTCAGCACTCTGGCAGCTTCAGGCTTCTTGCAGCTCTCTCCTCTCTCATCACCTTCTGTCTTGTCTTTTCCCAAAAGCCACCCCATGTGTCTCATGGCTGCCCTCAGGCAGACACTTTCCGTCTCTCCTCTCGTCTTTGAATCTCTCTCTGTGTCTCTCCTTGTCCTGTTCTCCCCTCTTTCTCCGCTTTACCTTGAGCGACATCACCACCTCACTCACATGCCATCTATTCATCTTTACGCTCTCTTCCTATCATCCGAGTCGTGTCAGCACCACGTCTATGGACCCGCACAGTCTTTGCCCAGCTCCCTGCGGACCCGGTACCCATTATCCTCTGCATCGATCTCAAGTTGCATTGATGAGCGATAGCAGCAACGGACACAGAGGAGATAGAGCGAAAGACGAATGCAAAGACGGACAGACAGATGAATGCAGAGAGTGGAGGAGAAGGAGGGGACTGGAAATTAAATGAGGTGCGTGATAGAAGGAGCAAGGCAGATAGAGAGAAGTAGGAAAATACAAGAGAGGTGAAGAGCAGAGGGAGAAGATGATGGAAGGAGCGAGGGAGGGCAATGTGGGACCATTCGTCAATAGCCAGCAGTGCGACCTTGGGGATCGATGTGGCCGACAGCCAATCAGTCAATAGGCTCCATAACTAGCTCTGCTAGGCAGGGACAGAGAGCGGAGAGGGAGGAGAAAAGACGGCTTGGTTGTAGCAGTCAATAGGCCAGAAAAACATACCGCCTGTCTGCTATGACACAAGTCCAGTATAAATGGCACAAAAACACAATGGTGGAGGAGTGAAGAGTAATAGGGACAGAAAAAGAACGTCAGTTAGAACAAAAGAACAGATGAGGGATGAGATAACATGGCGGAGAAACAATAAGAAATCAGCGTTGTGTTTGTGTGTATTTATTTGGAGAAAGTCCTCCCAAGAAAAATGACAGCATCAGTCTTTTCGACAATGTCTAAAAACAATGGATGTTTAAGTTCAGAGTCAAAGCTCTCGGAAAGAATCCTGCCCATCTGATCAACAATATAAATATACATATAATATATATAAACAACGTAATCGGAGAACTTGCTGTTTATTTGTGTCTTATTTACACAAAAAGGCACCACAGACAGAAAGACTTCCTGAATCGTTAAGATGTCTAGAAGCACAGCTTGACTTCTGTACATGCCAACCAAACAAACTTTAAGATTGGGAAGATGACAAGACTAGAAACAATCATGAAAAGTAAAAGTGAGTCAAACTTGGGTTCACCTTTCAAAGGATGTATGTGAGGAGTTCTTCAAGCGCGGACGGCACCACAAACTGTTATTATCCTTTGAAAAAGTTCCCAAGTTTCTGTAGAAGAACAGTTGAGCTCATTTTAGACAACCCTTTAATGATCTGGTTGTGCAGCTGGTGATATTAGATTCATATCAGATGGGAGCTCATCAGCAAAATCGAGCCGGCTGCTCCACAAGAGACCTGCTGCAGTCACTCTACAAAGACACAAAAAGCTAAAGAAAAATATATTTCTCGGGTCCTTCACAGAGCTGAAAAGGAAGTGCTAGAAACTTTAGAAATGTAGACGCTCCTCAGCAAGCGATCCATTCACGATAACCACACAAATGCATACAAACACGCACGCACACACACCGAAGAGGACTCCTTGGGAAATCATGGTTATTAATTATCAAGCCAAGGCGATAAATAAATAATGCGGAGTGGAGCAGCGGCAGTACGCTGTGAGTGGTTAGAATGCCAGATTGAGCCAAACCGCAGCAGCAGCAGTAGGTCAGTAATTAATGAAATCAAAGAGCTGCTCTAATGAGAGACAAAGAGCACTTCCCTTACTGATGACTTCCCCCCTCGGGTAAACAAGAACCCAATAGGACAGATTGCAAAAGCAGGCAAGTGCATGCTGATAGTTTGCTCTTAAATATGCTCACACACACACAAACACACTCTAAACAATAAAGTTGCAAACACACAGAGGCACAGACGAGCACAGTTCAGTCACAAACGCGCACACAAATTAACAAAATCTTCCCAGTCCTAGGAGAGAGCACAGCCAGCTTGTACTCCTCATTTGTACCAGTGGCTGTTAAACGCCACCACCCTGTCTTCCTCCCCCTCCCCTTCTTGGCCCTTCCGCCATCCATTATCCTATTTTATTTCTCCACGGCCAATTGTTTATTTGCTTATCGCCACACAGATAATAGAACAGAATTAATCTGCTAATTCCTCATTTTTTGAACAGACCAATTCTGCTGTTTATGTAAATGGGCAGAAAAGCAGGACTGGTTGTACAGCGTGGGCTGTCTGGTTGACTGGAGGATTTAATTATCAGGGCTAATTACTTGTTTTCCTCTAACTGTTAACCACAGGGCCACCACCGCCACCACCGCTGCTGCACTTCCCTGGGTGCTGATGCCTGAGGTGGCCACCACTTTCACTGGAAGGAGCAGGGGGTGAGAGGACACCACAGGAAACAAGGATGTCTTTCTCAGCTTGACATTTTAAAGTTTCAGTTTGTTGTCTGTCAGAGTTGGGGGTGTGATTTTTCTTTGTGAGCAGGTATTTATTTGTGGCTGGCTACTACAGAACTGTGTGTGTCTGCAGTGGGAAATCATGAAGTCAAGAACTTTCACATGTAAACCCAAGTATTTTCAGCATTCAGATTAAATAACTGTGAATGTGTGGTAATCAAGTAGTGCTTGTAGAAGGAGTGCTACTCCTAATTTTGCTGGGAAATTACAAACTCATAATACTTGATTACCTATGCCACTAAATTTACCACATCCACCTAATCATACAGAGTAAGAATATCAATGGTTAAAGTGATACTTCGCCAATTTTCAACAAGCTTTCGACCAAAACAATGATGGTAGAGTGTGTGGATCAACTGTGGTAAACTTTTCTCCACCTAACCAGCGCCCAGAAATCCCTCCTTACCCCCTGGCAAAACTCCTCCAAGGAGTTAAAAAGAACTGGTGAGTAAACTGGTAAGTTAGTGGTTAATGGCTGTCGGGCTGGCAAAGAAAAATGAACTGAGTCACATCCCTAACTCAGAGACTTACATTTTCCCTCTGCTGCCATACTCATACGCAGCCACCATTCAGTCACTTCAACAAGTCACAGTGAAAACATGTGACACACATGCTCATGTAATTCAGAGGACAGCTTAATGTCTTTTTGACTGTGCACTGATACACACGTGTTCATTTACAAATGCATGTGTGTGTGCGTGTGTGTCGTTATCAAGCTGATATGATATCCTCAGGAAAGACAAGTAGTGAGCAACAGAAGCAACGTGTTGGGTGATAAAATCTGCAGATGGGGCCTTAGTTAATTATAGTTCATCAATATGACAACTCAGCTCACACTAATCATGTCATTAATATACACACATACACACTGACAATATTACCACAATAACAGCATTTTCATAATTAGGCCTGACTAATGGGGCAGAGATTAAAAAATACAAGGTTGTTTTTTTCCCCTAAATTCTATCATCTACAGTATTATGGGATATTCAGAAGGATTAGTGTTATAGAAGCACGCAGCCTACCATTGCAGATTTTATTTCATGCTTAATGCCTTTTTTTTTATTGTTCAGCTTTTTTATTGAGAACATTAGCGAGTGATACAGAGCTATGATGTAGATTTTTACACTCAATTTTATATTTACTTACACAAAAAAGTAACACACCTATATAAAGTGAAATATTTTACTATATGCCAACCTGTTAACAGCTCATTTGCCTGTGCATTTATCATTAAAAAATCAAGATATGATGAAGAACGCTGAGCTATGTGTGTAAAATGAGTATACCACGATCATTCAAAAAATGAAGTGTTTATTATTGTAACTTTGATGACAATATTTTGTGAAAGTACCAACAATCAATTCTAATACTATCACAATATTGCTGGAGGTATTAGGTCAAAGAGTCTTAATTTTCTCCATATCACCCAGCCCTACGACTTGCTGGTAAAAATTCTTGTCACTTAATATCTAATACGATTCAAACTTTCAGCATTAATAATTATAAAAATAATTTTGGTCTTTTTGATCACAGTTATTGAGATGTTTAAAGGGCAGTGAACCCCAATCAGTACAACAGCAGTAAACATCCATACACACTGCGGGCTATTTCTGCACCACTACATTTTAATTACACACACACTTTTCCTTGCCATAAACAAGCCTACATGGACACACACAACCCATTTCCATACCGACAGCCCTGCGGTTAACTTACTAACCCCTGAGGGTTAAAGGGCAAAGGTCATCTGTCCTGACCTCTAAAGTCCTCCCTGACATCTTGTATCAAACAATCAAAACAGCCAGCGCAGAGCTCAAAGGTCTCGTCCCTGGAGGACACGGCCTTTCGAGCGAGGGTCATGTCGACGCGGCCAAGCAGTACAGCAACCAATCAGAGCAGCCGGAGCGGCTTGTAGGGGGATTTGATCAAACGTGTGTACACCTCATTTTACAACCAGAAAGCCTTCAGGCGTTTTGTAGCCTCATGTGCAAATCATAGATGATGGATCGACTGAGGCATTTGATCATGAGGTGCTTTTAGCACCCGACACAGATGGCCACAAAGGGTTCTGATATGAGGAGAAAACCGGAGGCGCAGTCAGATCTTCGTGTACGAGATTTTCAGGGAAACCAAACGAGGACAACAATCCAGAATGGGATTTAAACTTGTTCACAGCGGCAGTTTTACAAACAAGCTCCACTCTGTTGCGTCGGCTCTATTTTTGTTAAGTTGGAGATACAGAATGCTATGTGATTACTTACATGTGTATTTTCTATCAACTGCTGCATAATAACCTATGGGAATTTATTGCACACACCATTTACTGCCCATATCAGCCTTTACAGTCACCACTGGGTTAAACTTCCCCTGCTCTGGACTCTGGGGAGCAGTTAGCTGTGTGAAGGAGGTCCTTCAGACGGCTTATGGCTGTGTATTAGACGGCTAGAGCGGAAAGAACGGATGGAGGGGGGTACAAATGAAGGGGGGGGGGGGGGATGACAGAGGGTTGAGATGATGAGGGCAGAACAGGGTCGTGATTCCTTGACTGCCGGAGCCCTTCAGAGGTGCCGCACATGGCATCGCTAATGAAATCTGTGCATTCGCTCTCCTGGCAATGAGAAATGGGTGGGGCGGGAGGTGGAGAAAGTGATGGGAGAGGAAAAAAAATACTGTAAAAAAAAAAGGGTGTGTGGAGAAAAAAAAAGTAAAGAAAATAACAAAAGACTGAGGTGATTAAAAATGAAGAAAGGTAGAGGAGGACAGACATGCAGAGAATGAGTGACAGACGGAAAGAGAGCGGGAGACAATGAGGAAAAAAAGAGAGGAAGCCTCATCTCCATACTCTGTGATAGCAGGCAGATTTGAATTTAGGGCCCGTCTCTCATGGAGCCCCTATAAATAGGGACGAGGAGCAAACACCAGGCAATTTCGCTGCAACACCAAACACAATGCCTGATTGAGGGCAAATTAAAATGCAAATGCAACACTTCCATTTTTCCAGATTTCACCTGCGAGATAAGCGAAGGACCTCTGTTTCTTTCATAAAGTGTAGCTGTGTGTGTGTTTGTGCACAAGTGTGTATATTTGTTTGTTTGTCAAGTTTGAAATGAGAGGAGACAGGAGGGAGACTGGAGGTGAGGTTGTATAAACAGATTAGATTCAGTATTGTCCTCTCCAAGCTGCATTTCAATCATCATCCTCGCTGCCTTTCCTTCTGCCCTTGTCTGCTCGCAATTTCAACAGACCTTCAATAAGGCTTCAACCTAATGAGCGCTGGGAAAGAATAACAAAACTTTCAGGATATTAGAAAACAATTTAAAGTGTGAAACTGATTAAAGTGGTTTATTTGACAAGTTGTGACACAAGTGCGCCCACAAGATTTAAAGATACAACCTCATTACATCAAAAGTTTGATCACAGATGGGAAATTTGGAAGCGTTATGAGCCATTTTACAATTTTAAAAACCAACATGAATCAGCTTTTATGAGCTGGTTTAATGTTTAATGGCTGACAGATTTTGGTTTGGCCTGTTAATTGTTACAAAGCTATCAGTTCACCATATGAATTCAAACCTTCTCCCAGTCACGGGTCAGAAACCCAGTTAAACTGCTGTGGTCACATGGCCCCAGTGAGCAGAAGGTTTGTAGTTCGAGCCAAGCTCGCGCAGGGCAAATGTCGACCGCAGAGTGCTGCTCAGTGACCAATGGTTACACTGTGTGACACATGGCAGAATCACAAGGCATTTCCATTTGTCAAACAGATACAGGGAGGTGTTTTAACCATGCATAGAGAGGAGAAATGGAGAGAAAATCTGAGATGTGATGCAAAACAAAAATGAAATGAGAGTAGAGAAAATGACAATCAGAAAGACAAAATGACAGACAGGCACATAGAGAAAGAAGGAAAAAGCGCAACTAAACCAAACAGCGTTTCCTGTGAGCCACACTTTGACTAACTGAGCTGAATTTTTCATCAGCCTTCATCCTCGGGGGGTGGCCAGCTAAAAGCAAGCTTTCCCTCTGCCTTCTTACTGTATATGTATGAGTATATATATGTATCAAGAATTTTAAAAAGTGTGCATTTGTAGGTATATCATGTGTCCTGTTACTGAGGGGTTTTTTTTGGCCTACGTATAAACACATCTGCACTGATTCTTCTGAAAATTGGAGAGAGAAAGGAAAGTCAGTTTACAAGGACATGCTAATATATTCCCTATTATCTCTGACTCGCTGCTGTTGGGCATTCTCTGAGCTCTTGGCTACTTTTCAGTCCCAGAGAAGGCTTGGTGAGAAAAAAAGAGATTGACAGAGCAAAAGAACTAAAAGAAAAACTGAAAAAAGGGACAGCATAAAGAAGGGGAAAGCTGAAATCTAAGAGACACAGGAAATGTGTTGGGAGGTCACATTATATGTGAGATTATTTTATTTTATTATACTAATCTAAACAGCAAACAAATTAGGTAAATTACTTTTTTGAAAGAACACAATCTCCACATTAAAGGGGACCTTTTATGCTTTCCCTTATTTTTATCTACCGTGTAATGCAGCATTGATGGATGTTCATATTAAAAGTGACCAAAGTTTTAAGTTATGAGGTAAAAAAATGTAAAAGTTATCCCGATGTAGGAAAATCTCAGGCTTTAGACCATTCTGAATACGCTGTTCCTATCAGTATTTTCCACTTATGAGACACGGTGACATCGGATAGTGGCGCATTAGCTTTATGGTCATCTGCTCCAGGCACACTACAGTGTTTACATTACATAGCCTGCACTGCTACATGTAGCCACATGCTGACATTAGAAAAACATGGAACCTGGTTGCCAATGTTGTTAATGGGATAAAGCACCGCTATTTTCCTTAACAGTCATTTGTTGATTGCAGGTACACTGCTACATGTAACTACATGCTAACATCAAAGAAACATGAAATCGGGGTTGCTGATATTTTAAATTTCTCCCTGATTGTGAATCATACTCTTGCTGGAACAAGTCCTGCTGTAAAAAGTTTGGTTGAAAAGGCTTTTACTTGTGATTTTTTTATGGGATAAAGTGTCACTTTGCTCATTTAAAGTCACTCATCGACTGCAAGTACACTGCTACATGTAGCTGCATGTCTGCAACGTCTGGGAAAGTAATCTTGCTTACAGATGTTATTTTTTTCTGATATCAGATCCTTGTGGAATATGTCTGAGGATTTTTTGGGGTACCGGATGGTGCTATACTCTGTAACAGTCATTTCTTGGTTGCAATGACGAGGACCCCAGAAGCGCTGACCAAAAAGTCGCTAAAATGGAGTGTTTCAGACAAAGAGTAAATACAGGTGTTCAAGCACAGAAAATATGAGTAAAATTGTTTTTTGAACATCTATCCTACATCAATTCATCATACAGCTATAAATATGAAAATAAGCATAATATGTCCCTTTACAAAAAGTAGACTTTATAGTAATGTGATCACAAAGTTGGCATACTGAGCCAACTTGGACAAATAAGTTTAAGTGACAAAACTAGAACGCTTGCAACCCCCAACAACCAACTCTTATCTGTTCTGAACTTCCCAGATTCACATCTGTAAGAAACCATATCTCTCTACAGCTCAGGAAACTGGAGCCGGATAAAAAGTGCTTTCAGTCATCATGGTGTCTAGATGGTTAATTAACTTGAGTCTTGTGTGATGTGGCGGTCTGAGTCAGGCGTCTGAGTGGTGTTGCCACCGTGCGTCATTATCAACATCACCCAAAAATGCCACAAGGACACAAATAAATATACACACACACACCTTAACTGCACTATATAAACAAACAAAAACCATGTATGGAGGTTGAAGGTTGCTGGAAAAGTGGCTCTTGGCTTCAGTACTGAGAGCTGAGTGCCACTGCTACAGTGTGTGCCGGAGACAAATTCCTCAGCAAGGAAAACAATTACATTTCACAAACTGGTAACCAATTTACATTCACATGTAAATCCGCACAATCCCCGCAAATGAATAGGCTTCATTGAGTGCCTTTAGTGCCATTTAGTGATTTAGTGGCAGGCTCCTTCAAATGACCTTGTAGCAAAGTCCATTACTTTACCCCCCTCCAAACACACACATACACACTCAAGACTTCTGAGAGGCAGGTAATTCGCCATTAACTCAAGCCACTCAATCCCTGAAACACTGCCAAGTTCAATTGCGTGAGCGAGTTAGATGGAGTAAGAGAATGCGAAAGAGAATGAGAGAAAGAGGGAGGGGAGAGACAGATGGAAAGAGGCAATTGACGGGGGAGTGATAGAGTGAGTGGGAATAAGGACGGGAGTGAGGAAGGCACTTTATTCCGCCATTTCCTGTGGAAAAGCATCCCTTCCCATCTGCCCTAGAGAGAGTACCCCAGTCACCTCAGCTCCATACCAGTCAGACCATCTGACCGTTACATCACTGCTGAGATGCATGTACGTACAGATTACCCTCTTGCAGAGTCATTTATTAATGAACTTAACATCTTCTCTGAAAAGATAAAAAACACACGAAAGCACAGCAAATAACTTTGCAAAACAAACACCACTGCATGGGTTTCACGCGATGTGTTCTCGTGCAAATTCAAGCGCCAAAAACTGAATGTTTCAGGCTGAGCAAAAAGTACACAAATAACAGCAGTGTGCAACCACACAACAGAAAGTACAGGATATTGCCTACATAACTATCATCCTTATAATAACCCTCAGTAACCCCATTAAAATCAATTCATCCATGAAAGGTGTGCCCAACACACACATAGAAACACAGCTAACCACACACAGCACGTGTTGAATGTGAGGGCAAACCAATTACAGCCGATAAACCAATTCTTGCAAAGGCACACGCCACTATACACTCAGTCCCTCTCAGCAGAGCCATAATAACCATAGCTGGCGTTTAGCTACAGGCTGGACCTAGAGAGCGATACGGAAAAACCATGTAATAGTTTCAGAGCTTAAGCTGCTGAGGGAAAAAAAAAGCTTTTCAATATTTTATATCGAGCATTCACTTTTCTTATTACTGCATGTCATATTTACTCAACAAGCTGAGAATGGAGTGTGCTTATGACGTCAATGCATGTGTGTGTGAGTGTGTGCTTTTGGAGGTACAGCACAGCGTGATATTTTAATTCATGCAAGGTGTCAGTATGGCCAAAGCAATATCAATGCAAGCCAGCATGCATGAATTACAGGTGAGATGGGGAGCAGGCAATTTGTTTAATGTTATTGATGTTTAAATTGCATTAATGGACACAAAAAGATGTTTCCACGTACAGAGGAGGGGGTTTCCATCCTGCATTCTCAAATCAGATGAGAGAATGCCCCAGTTAGAGTTAGAGAGGGAGCTTTAGGGCGCTACAGTGCCAGAATGTGGATTAGTCTTCCAGCTGAGGTGCACCATTTGTACTTGCAACAGTTGGTGAAGATTTATTTTTACTTTTTTTGTTTTCGCTTGTGCTGTGCTCTTTTGATGGCTGTCGGCGCTACAACTTGATTTGCATACTTTCTTAGCAAATAAAGCCTCTGCAGTCTTACTGTAGTTCTGGTTCTGGCACCTGTGGTGCAAAACAAGCAGGATTCACTTACTTTGCTGAATCTGTACATTGCCTGAGGAACAACATTTCCCTCCTTTGATATATCAGTGACAGTGATTGATGCTTTGGGGATGATTATGCGTCATGTAGGTTCAGAGTGACAAGATTAGAGTTCAGTGAGATCGCACTCTATTAAAGTATTACAGACACAACACAGGAACAAATGCCTGTGCTGCTCATGCTGTTGACAGACAATCACTGGCTGCTCTCCGAAATGACTGATTAATCAAATGCCATGCACTGTGATTGGCCGGCTGGCTGACAAAGCAGAAGACAAAATGGCAATGGGCATCTGGCTAACTTAATTATGAGTTGAATAGTTTTCTGATTAACTGCTGGCTGGCTGATTAAAGGTTTTCCTGGCTAGCTGTCTTAGCGGTCGCTCCGTTGCCAGAGTACCTGACTAAATGACGGGTTGTCCAGCCAGCTGGTTAACTGACTAACTGATTGGCTGGTTGGTGCACTGATTGGCTGGTTGGTGCACTGATTGGCTGGCAGACTAATTGACCTGCAAACAGGAAGGCAACATTAATAGTGGAGAGGAAGCTGAGAAACAACAGGAGCGCGCTCCATCCAAATTTCGTGCACTGATTGCAATCACCAACAGCCACACAAAGAAAAAATACAAACACACACATGCACGCAAATACACATATGTTCAAGATGTACTGTTGGTCGCTATAATAAACATAACAAGTCGCCAAAAGTGCAAATGCACAAAGCTGACAGAAACAGCAGATGCACATATAGACAAAACCAAGTAGCACACATTGGCCTACACAGTTCCGATGATCAGTGTTGTTATCATTACAAAAAAATATGTGAACTCAACAAGAGAAATGGTTCACCAGTGCCTTCAGTGGAAATGCTGCTTATTGTTATGTCATTTTTTAGCATCTTTGACTGCTTCACAAACCTTGAAAACTGTGGAACCCACGATAAAAGGTTATGTAAGTCAATAAACCATAATTATTGAGTAAAATAAACTACCAAAATTGGACATGTTTTTACTTTAAATATCAATCACGATTTCTAAATGTAGACAAATGAACATTTTTTTTCTTAATATTACATATGTTATGTAAACGATGTACATATTCAAGTTGGATTTCTTGATTTTTATGAGCAAAGTGCAAAGGCAAGATCCATCATTAATTTCTCTGGCACCACCACGCATGTTTTCCACTGCATATAACACAGCATAATGACGTAATTACAAGTGTACAACGTGATGACACAGATAACAGAGTGAATTCTCTAGATATTATGGTTCTTATCTTAGATCAATATATATGGGATTATCCAAACAACAATCACCAACTGCCATTACAGGGGGATACCAGCATAATTACAGCAAACTACCATGTTTTCATCACATATGCCGTACGGTAAGGTAAGGTAACATAAGTTAACAATGTGATGACCTGAAGACAGAAGCCTTAACTTTCTGCTGCTGCAAAGGATAAATGTTCTAGCTCTTATGGTTCTTATTTTATATGGATTAAAACAGGATTATGCCAACAACCATCTTCTGTGGCTATTATGGCATAGTTATTGCAAAATACCACATTTACATGAAATGAAAGGTAAGGTAAAGTAATGACATGATGATTGGGAAGACAAAAGCCTTACCTTAATGCTGCAAAAATAATGCTCCAGCTATTATGGTTCTTATTTTTCTGTTCTTATTTTGGATCATGCAAACAACAATCTCCCACACCTGTCCACGGGACATCTGTTTTTTTAAGTGGTTCACATAATGCCAAAAAGACAAGTATACTGCATTTGAGCTTGCTGCTTTTAGTGTGTTTTGTAGACTGCTTTCTGCTTTCTGGTGGTCAAAAATTGCTTAATGCAGCTTTAAATAACAGGGTGACTACAGAATGTGACAGTTAAAATGGGGTCATAGTTAAAATTTGACTGAAGTCATGGTTGCAGTTTCACTGTAGAGATGCTGAAAACATCAGTATATTAAAATGGTACCCTGTGGAGTTGTTGACCATAAGTAGCATTATAGAGCAATATTTTGTCTAAATGGCTTATGTGGAAGTATATGCATCTGCAAATGTTTTCTGAGGGATAAAATGTGCTCTACTCATTTTTGTTATATGCGTTTTGGCGAGAAACATTGAATGTAAACACAACTTTTTGTTGGTTGATAAGAAAACTCCACAGGGCACCTTTAGTGTCCAGAGAACATACAGTGTAAGCAGCTTTTAAGCTATTCAGATATTCCCAATATCTGCCTCTGCTCTCCATGTCTTCTCCGCTCTCCCTTCCAGCTATCTTGCCGTCTTCTGCAGATGTTTTGGCTTTTTAGAGGTCTGCAACCCAACTTTAAAATATTGGCTTTGTGCTTGGGGCCAGGTCTGTGGAGTGAGTTTGTGCCAACAGTGGTCTACTGCCTTCCTCAATGCCTCTGCACACTCTTAAATTCATTTTTCCACCATATCCTTTTCTTTCTTTGTCTCTTTTTTCCACTCAACTGCCCACCCATATTCTCTCTATGCTTCATTTCCTCTTTCCCTCCCTCATTCGGACCTACTGTAAACCGAGCAGTTTCATCCATTCCCGCCCCTCCACTTAGCCTATTACAGCCTGTTCCGCTTTCCCTTGCACCTCTGATAAACTGAGCAGAGCAGGTCCCATGCTGCTATGTTAACTTTCCTCGCCACTCGCCACATTACATCCTCTGCCACCTACAAAGCACTCTCACTCCCGCCCTCTCCTTCTGATAAACTGAGAAGAGCAGGTCCCATGCTGGTGTGTTAACCTGCCTCACCCACTCACCCCATTACATCCTTTGCCATCGACGCCGCTCACACACTCACACTCCCTCGCCCTCGGCCCAGTCACTAACACCCTTTCATTATGGATACTCTTCTCCGTGGGGGGCTATCACTTCAAAGACACCCTGCTTCCCTCTCCCGTGTCTGTGTGGAGAGGGTGCAGATGACGGGGTGCGATGAGGTGTGTGGGAGAGAAGAAAGGGGGTAGGGAGGGGTATCATAAAAGTGACTGAGCCGGAGCCGCGCGATTTATGTATTTATTCATCACCGAGGAAGCTGCGTATTAAAAGGTCGGGCAATTTTCCAGGTCACTGACCGAACCCACATGGTGAGGAGGCGAGGGGATGAAGAGGACAGGAGCGGAGAGACAACAGAGATAAAGAGAGCGAGAGTGGCTACGATGGCAAGCTGGTAAAGGCGATATTGGCAGTTGGACACACATCGGCGCATTCACACCTCACCTGTGTGTGTGTGTGCGTAAGCCAAGTTTGCCTAAGCGCCCCGCTTGTATGTGTGCACATGCTGTTTGTTTGTGCAAGGGAGGAAAAAGTGAGTGCATCTGCGGTTTTGTGTATGCGTTCACGTCTGTCTGCACACCGGCTGTGGTTAATGAGTTTGAAAGGTCAAACGCCTCTCAGAAAGATTAATGGGGTTTCCTAGGCACGGGGGTAATGGTTTACGAGGCCCTGCCGGACACATTTCCAACATGACGGTCATTACCACCACAGAGCAGAGACGGAAGGAGGGATCACAGGCAAATACAAGGACGACACAAAGCTGCTGGGGAGCAGACACTGGGTAGAGAACAGTGTGAGTCTGACCACCCGATGTACATGTGTAAATCATCCCTGTGCATGCTTGATTATGTGTAAACAGCTCTAAGTTTTAGGTACCAGATTAACTGCATGGACTGCTTACCTTCAACCAAAGCCTGCTCAAACGTGATTGGTCAATACTACTCAAACTGAAAATGGAAACGACAACACTTCTGATACCTGGATCAATACTCAATACCCTCAAGGTATCAGCCGAAATCATCCAGTACCACGTGGTTTTAAAACTTCTCTGATCAAAAAATACCTGGATTCAATCCTTTTTGTATCCACTTCCAGAAAAAAGACAATATATATAATTTTAATACGACTATAGCAGCATCTACAACCCACGCAGTCTTTGGTGTGGTGAAGTTGAGCACTGTTGGCAGTTTAGTGTGCCAACATGCTTCCTGAAAGAATGGCTTAACTACACACCTGTGGTGTCTGGTAGCATTTTGCACAACTAAATTCTTCCATTCACATGACAGGTATCAAATGAAATAGAAAAAAAAGGCATCACACAAGGGACTCTATTGGTATCAGTATCGTATTAAGGGTATTATTATTGATTCTGGTACTATAACTACTTTGAGAATACCCAGTGCTATTGTGAGTCTAACAATATTATGTGTTATAAGGGTGCAATGATTGATTGCTGGGGTACTATTTTAATGTGATGTTGTTTGTCAGCCAACGTTTGACTTTCAGATGTACACAGGTTTCAAGCCTGAATGCACCACGTACACATAAAGCAGCCTGTGCTCAGTCTTTGTTTTTCCATGAGTCTGAGTTTGATTCTTGAGCAAAGTAAGTAATTGCCAAAGTTATCACTCGGTTGCCATTGGAGCAACACTCAATATCTTTACAACTGGTGTGTTTCTGAATATTGGTGAGTGCATGCAATTGTGAGTACATGCAAAGAAGTGTTCTTCACAAATGCATAAAAGTTACATAACACATCTTTGGATAACGCTTTAGAAGAATGTATAGAAAATTATTAAACTTTCATTAACAATCTCTGCTGTATAGAGTTGGAGGAGATTGTAGAGAGAAACATGAGCAGGACTTAAGAAGCATGATAAAGAATTTAATCGTGCAGTAAGAGTAATGTGCCGTCTTTTCCTCTCCTCTCCAACACACACACAAGGTGCAAGTTCTGCTAACATGTGTCTTCAGGTCAGATATGTCAGAGGAGAACCAGCAAACATGAAAAGCACATTAAGAGGCAGCGGGCTGGCCAGCTTCAGCCAGAGCCAGCGAGGCGGACACTGACACAGCAGTGCGCAGGCGAAGAGGGGAGGCTAATGGCAAAGACATGGATGGAGTTCAGAGATGTAGAGGTGTATGGAGGTCTCCAAGTATGCCACGTGTTTGTGTGTGCGTGTGTGTGTGTGTGTGTGTGTGTGTGTGTGTGTGTGTGTGTGTGTGTGTAAGATTATAAGAGAGAAAGACTGTTGGAAGCATGTGCATGAATCTGTGTAGAGGAGATGTGGTTTCTCATGTGCCTTTAAAACATGTACATTATATTTCCACTTTGGAACATGAACACATGAAAAGGACAGCGCCTCACGTTTTAACAAGATGAGAGCACGCTTGTCTGTTCATGTAACTGTTACATAACTGAATGTGGACTGCTGGACATCACCGCCTCAGCTGCAGCCCATCCAAAGGTTCAAAGCCTGTTGGATGACCTTGTGCCCAAGACAGTATTTTTCCCAGATTGTGGTGAACATACTGAATTTGAGAATTATTATACCAAGATAAGACTGTCCTTACAGAAAAAAAGGGTAGCATCAATCTTCCGTGAGGAAACCAAAATAACATATGCCTTTTTTTGAATGCCCAGACATAATAAATCAACAGGGGGAAGAAGGCCGACTGTTGCTTCGCTTCATGTCACCTGTGTTTATTGCACGTCTGTCCATCCTGGAAGAGGGATCCCTCTTCAGTCATCCTTCCTAAGGTTTCTACCATTTTTTCCCCCGTTACAGGGGTTTTTCAGGAGAGTTTTTCCTTAGAAGATATGAGGGTCTAACGGCAGAGTGATGTCGTATGCTGTAAAGCCCTCTGAGGCAAACTGTGTTTTGTGATAATGGGCTTTATAAATAAAATTGACTTGACTTGACTTGTCTCGGACAAAACATTGCATTAAAACACAAGTCAAACTACAGCCAACAACCAAGATACATGTACTTTCTGCACCTACAGATCAACTACATTTTCCCAAAGCTATCTTGGGTAGTTCTCATCACCCTGAAGTTTGTTGAAGTGTTATTTTCCCCATAAGTTTGGCTTTACTGTACGTACCAATCAGTGTGCTTGCGTTCAATGGTGGTGCTCGTGATTGGTCAGATGGCTGGATCTCAATACTGGGGAGATCGCTACTGCGTAGTCTCTGGCTCCAAAGTATATAACCCGAGCAATATGACAGGAGCAGTTTCCAGGATATTTTGGCTTCATTTATATTTAGTGGGGTTAAGGATAGACGTGTAGTCCATCTCTCTATACAGTCAATGTTTGCAATTATGTGACAAAAAGGTGTTGAGCATTAAAAAATATGCTATCTACATTTCATCACAGTTTAGAATTCACAAATTAAGTTGCTAAAAGACTATCTAAAAAGTTTTTGATTCTTTAAAGAAGCATGGCTAACTGTGCACAATCAAACTGTGAGTGTGTGTTTGTCTTTTGGTGCAATCCAAGACCTCGGCCACCTCCATGACAGTGTGATACGACTGCCTAAACCAGGCCCAATTGAGGCTGATGGTCTCTAAGCCAACATCTGAAAGGGAGGGCAACACATTTAACCTCTGGCAGAACACTGCCTCCACACCCACACACACACATACACACACACACACACACACACACACACACACACACACACACACACACACACACACAAAGGCTACACTTACTCCCCCAGCTTTTTCCTCACAAAAGCCTCAAAGCCGTTTCTTAATTCAAAAGAAACTTGACGCATCAGAGCCAGCATGGTCAAAACTGTATAACAGCGAGCAATATGAGTCCACTTTAGAGTCATGTGAGTTCAATCATTATTGAAACTGGCAATAACAGATCTAGGATCAGCAGAACAAAGAAGTATGAGAAACTGGCCCACTCAGGCGAGATTCATGACGCCAAATTTTCCAACAGAGCCATAACTCCACAGGTACTGGAGTTTTCAGGTGATTATCAGATTGCCAGTGTATTTGGCCAGTAGATCCTGTATGTATGAGCACAGATGGACTGAACAAACTCCTGATAGCCTCAATAAATCTATTCCCATGAATCTGATTTTCAAACTTAAGTCCAAATGAGTGGGAGATTCTGTTTTCACCATCAAAAAACAAGGAAATTAAATGAAATCCTGGGAGTGTGAGGGCTGTAGACTGACTGAGCTCAGCCGAGTTGTCAGTTCAATTCCCAACATGCCCACCCACATCAAGCCTCGCATTAATGCAGTTAGTGTTTACCCTCAATGCAAAAAACACCCCAAGCTGAAATTTATGCCAAGAGCACAGCTCTAGCTACACACAAATACACACCAATGACATTTATCAACTTTAGACACCTCAGGACTGAAAAGCTTGCCAGCAAGAACTCCTCTAATCCATTAGTATCTCAACAAAAGCAGCAAAGATGAATAATGTGTTTGAGGCATCCATATAAAAATCAGGCAGAAATATGTCTTAACTCCAGGATGCTGGTGGTGTGGGTGGTGGGAACATTTTTAATGTGATTCTTTTCTAGTTTAATTTATTGCAGTTTTTTTTTGCATATAACCTTTGAAGAACCTTTAGAGAGCAGGCCCCTGAGATGTTTACATAAGACTCTGGCATGAAAGCACAGGAACATTTGCTAAAGCAGCTCTGCTTGATGCTTCATTTTGGGCTTTGAGACTTTTTTTTTCTTGGCTCTCCTCATACTGTATGCAATGATGATTATTTTGGCTCTATTTTATATGAAATGTGTGTTCATTTCATATATGTTCATAACTTTTAGCTTGTGGGTTATATGATAATATAGCTGGACTTAGTGAATATTATGGAATGTAGTAATATAAAGGTCTGACTGCATATACAAAGCAACTAAGAACAAAAAACAAACAAGAAAAAGAACGATTATTTGCTTGTGTTTGCACACCGCCACCAACCAGTCAATTATCAATTTACATGTATGTCTATCCAGACTTATATGTAGCCGTGAGAGTATGCAATGCTTTAAATATGGATGCTGCTGTAAAGAAGCCACAAATTCTAAAACATGGATGCTTCACAATCATCTCCATGGGGAAGCACAAGATTTATACAATCGGCACACTTTCACGGTGGAATTCAAAGCATTCTTAAGATATCGCATTCATAAGAATGGGATGAACATATGGATACTGAAAGGCCAGATGGAGAACCTAAAATCTCAATGCCTGCAGCCACCACTGTTGCCAGTGTGAAGGCATAAAAATAGGCAGATGAACTGATGATTAGAATTTGGTGAAATGCTACTTTTGATTGATAAGGTGTGCAGTGTGTTCAAAATCTCAAATTCAATTAGTTTAGTAATTTCTTCAGTGCACCAATACATCACATATACATGTTAGCAACCAACTGCAATTTCTAATACTCTATAAAGAGCTAAATATTACAATTGAGATTATCACTTAGTATTTTTATTAATCAATTAATTGTTTAATAGATAAAATAGCAGAAGTTTACCTGACCCCAAGGTAACATCTATAAACAGTCCAAACCAAAAGATATAAAAAAGAAAATAGTGGTGTATAATCATATTTGAGATGATAATCTTTGCCATTTTTACTTGACAAACGATAATGAACTAAACTCATTTTTCTGCTGTGTGCATTATTCCAATTTTAAACTCTATTTTCTCTCTCTTTCATTGCCATTGCTGATACGAGCCTACCCTCCGAGTCCTCTTCCATGCTGAATTACATTTGCTGCTGCAATGATTTAATTATCCCCCCACACAAATTAATAACATTTCATTCATTTCATTAATTTTCATATTATTCTCCAGAACAACAACGAGTTGGTTAAGATGCATTGAGCAGAATGTGGTTTGTTTACACTTAATTCTTCCCAAAGCTGCGCTTTCTAAGGATGCCTCTCAGAAAAGACAAAAGAAACAAGGTGCAGAAAATATCTCCTGCACTTTTAGATGGAAACGTGGATGTAAGCAAATGCACACAAGTATGCGAAAAACACACACACAAAGGCTGTCGCATAGGCATACACACAGACGGCAGCGGAAGATGTTTCAGCATAGATTCATCAATAAAATGACGGCCCAAATGCGCAGTCCGTCCGCAGTTCCACCATTTATCACAGGCAGCTGCACAGAGCCCCTTCCTCACTGTCCAATATGGCTGAAACACCTGCTAAAGCCCCATCTTTCCTGCCACATGTGCGCACACACACAACCACAGACTGCTCTTTTTCCCTCTCCAAAAGCTCATTCTTGCCGATCCAGCAGAATAAATGCTGTAGTAATGTCCTTACCCTGAACAAAAGAAATCAGGTGACCCCATTGGGATCCAATAGACACGCATACTCTCTCTTACACACACAATTCATCTATCAGTCTCGGTCAATGTGTTCCAGTGGAGTGGGAGGTAAATAAGGACCTGGCTGAGCTGCTGCATTGACTTGTTACAGGAACCCCTCGCTCTGTTTGATTACATGTAACATACAAGTGGCTGTGGAACAAAACAGTAGCGGCAGCTTACAATTCCCTCCTGCTCCCTCTCCCTCCCACATGCCTTTACTCTCCTCCAATTTCATTTCTGTCACTCCCTCATCCGCCGCTCCTCGCTTTTTGCTTTTAATTCAGCCTCCCTCATTCTCCACCCCTTGACCCGACACACCTCTTCTCCCTTTCCTACTTGTAATGCATCATTTTTTTGGGATGAGACTCCTCTTCCAACCCCCCACATTCATTCATTTACCCACACCTGTGCTTCTGCCCCTTCTTCCGTCTTTCTCCTGAAAATGACAGCGTCCCCGAGGCTTCGACGAGAGAATGTCGCGCCGCTACGCCTGCTGTCCTCACAAATCACTCTGACCTTTCATCCACACAGAGGTCACAGTCGTCTGATTCAACGCGTGCAGGTCCAAGGCTGTCCCTGCCAGCCAAGGATGGACCAGTGCATCCGGCCCAGAAGCGGCAGCAGAGCAGAAATAAGCCCGCATCAATCACAGACAATTAGTCCCAATTGAAGCCTGGGTAGTGGGTGGAGTGCTACTCCTCTGCCAGTCTGGCAGTTTCTGGTAAACCCAATATTAGTCAGATTGCTTCTAAGCACTAATTATAAGATTCAGTAATCAGATGAAATATGAATGGAGATAAATAATGAATAGTCACTTGAATTATGTTGTGTTGAAGTTAATAGTAAAGAGAAATGGCTGGGCTTTGCATTATGATATAGAGGGTTTTTTTAAATAGATATAATTGGAGTTATAGATAAGCAACAAACCTGACAAGGTAAACCTTTAAAGATTATAGATACAAATACAGATAGCCTCGGCCTCATCTTAAAACAAAAGTGAAATTACTGCCTTGTGGTTTTACGCCTCAGTAAACCAGTCAAGTTGCACTTACAGTTTACGCCCATCTATGCCTGTCACATGACAGTTGACAGTTGTTCAAGTGTTGCTGCAAAGAGGCTACCTATACTAAAACCTGGATGCTTCACACACATCTTCAACCCGTCAGCAAAAAGATCTGCAAAATAAGGACAGTTAAGGTGGACACCCAAGATTAGTGTCAACAATTTGGTATCTAACCAAATGTCTCCCCTTCTGTTCCTGAGTTATCGCATTGAGTTATGGCCAGAAAAGTGTTTTTGCAGATTATTTTGATGTCACAGTGAACTTGACCTTTGACCTTTGGAATATAAAATATCATCAACTCATCATTTTATTCTATCAGCCAAATTTTGTGAAATTTTGTCATTATTATTTGATGTTTTTTTTAGTTTTGGCCAAAAACATGTTTTGTGGGGTCACAGTGACCTTTGACAACCAAACTCTAATCAGTTCTTTGTTGACTCTACTTGGATATTTGTGCCAAAATTTGACGAAATTCCCTTAAGGTTTTCTTAAGATATCACGATGATGAGAAGGGGACAGATGGACAGACGTCCATAAGGACGCATGCATGTATGTACAGACAACCCGACAACATAATGCCTCTGGCCGCAGCTATCACCAGTGTGGAGTCATAAAAAGCCATTTCAGGATTTTTTTAACTTGCAGCAACTCACTTGCCAGACAGAGAGATGAATATGGATGATTCTGCAAAACCTCAAATGAATTAATCAAATGCCTAAGAAAAGTGCAACTGAGGTTAAGGTACGATTAAGGTTCGGCAACTCAGACTCCTGGATATGCTTACGAAAAGACTGAGGTCACTGAAAAAAGAAAAAAAAAAGAAGAAGAGATGCCGACATTTCTTGTAGCTTTGAGCATTCAAACTTAACACAACAGCTATTTCAGAGGTGGAGGTTAGCATATAAAATCCACGAAAAGACTCAAGGGGTAGCAAAATCACCCTGGGCAGTGCAAACTGAGGCGAAGAAGTGACCTAGCGAGTTGGAAATGTTTCAGCTTGATCCAAAACAAAGAGCTTACGCCGAGCCCTCATGACTTTATAAACATGCAGAGAGGAGCGGAAAAGGAGAGAAACTGGATAAAAAGAAAAGAATCAGAGCTATTGGTTCTCAAATCAGTCATACACTGAGCTGTTATACACACACAATCTCTCTCTGTGCTCGCACACACACAGGGTCAACGAGTACGTTGAGACGAAATTAAAGCTGCAGTCTCGCAGAAGTTGCATGCCCTTCCACTCGCCTGAAACTCGGCAACTTTTGCTACATAAAAGGCTCCCTGGACACAAACTGTACTAGAGAATCAGACAATGCTGGATTACAATCTTCAGAGAACCCCTTTGAGAAACTGTTTCACAAAGGCTTTTATAGCACCTTTAAGATAAGACAGATGCTGAAAGAAATCTAAAGGTACACTTATTTTAAAATGGAACTATATCAGGATTTGGCTTCAAGAGAGAGCTGACTTATAGACCCCTAAAAAAAAGTACTTTTTCACTATGGATGGATTTTTTTTCAGGTTTCTTACACATTTAATAGTATAAATACTGTGACATCAGCATCACAAAGCATGCTGGTGGAAAATGTCAGCTTTAACTTTGAAATTTCACATGACATGAGAGGTTTCAGCGGTAGAGCAGCGTAGTTAGGCTGCAGGTAAACAATAGGCTGAATGCTTGCCAAGAGCACAGTGCAGTCAAGTCACCCCGGCAATTCTGACACGACAAGGCATCAAACAAACTACGGCCGCACAAACAGGATGATCCCACAGGTTACGCTGAGACTCTCTCGCTCTCAATCACTCCGCCGCTCTCCATCACTCTGCCTCCATTGTTCTGTACCGAGCTCGTGCCCTCTCTCTCAGCTTGCTGCAGAATGGATGGATGCAGAGAGGGAAGGAGGGAGGGAGGGAGGAGAGGGAGGAGAGGAGAAGTAAATGAGATCCCGATGAGATGCCAAGGTGTGTTAGCGGTGAGGCGTGGGGAATGAGAAAAGCGGCCTGAAGGGAGGAGGGGGGGAGTGGCTAGATTGACTGTGTGTGAGGTGCATAGGTGGATAGTGGACAGCCGGCTCTGCCTGTGCGGAGCCCCCCGGACGTATTAGTGTTTGCTAAGTCAGCTCAGGATGCGGGAGGCATGTACAGGAGAGGGAGGAAAGGAGGGAGAGGAAGATGAGGAGGATGACATATGAGAGGAGAGTGGGAAGAACAAAGGAAAACAGGAAGGCAGAAAGAAGAGAAGAGTGCAAAGGAAGGAAGAAGTACAACATAAGAATGCAGCCTCATATAGATGCAACGCAGGAAAATGCTGCTGGCTCTTAAAAAAAAAGAAAATTCAAATAAGAGAAAAGACAAACACAAAGGGACTTTAAAAACCATGAATAAAAGCAACTAAAGGATTAAAACGCGGACAAGCACAGTCTGCGAAAAAGAAATTCATGAATAGTGATCAAAGAGTTGCATTAATACTGTAATATAATATAATAGCTTTAAACAGATACTCTAAAAATCCCAAATACAAGGAAGACTTATGCACACACTTCCTTTGTTAAAACACAGCTCCCATGGCGTTTCGCACTACAACAGAACACACATAGACAGGTAGGTAAATTTAATATGGATATAATGGCAGAGAATTTTAAAAAGGGGGAGAAGTTCTCCCTAGTGTTTTCTTTATCAGCCAAATCCGTACCAACAGAAAGAAGAATTGCTGCCAATAGCAGCCTTCAGGAGCACATTGCTTTCACAGCAATTAATCGCTGTCACAACATCAATTAAACAAAAGCTAGCATCCAAATCCCGCTACCCAGCATTCCAGGGAACCAAATCAATCTGGCAGTGAGTCGGCGTGTGTTGCATCCAATGCTCAAGAGGAAGTGTGTGTAATGAAAGGGAGTGGGAGCGCTCAGACGTGCATGTGCATGCACAAAAGGGGCCCTTAAGTATGTGTGCGCAAGTGTTGCATGAGAACACTGGCATGCAAAGGAAACATATATGTGTGTCAAGTGAGTGTGTGCATTTGATCGTGAGTCGCGTGTGTGCCACTATAGTGCATTAATGTGTGTCAATGATGTATGGCTGTGAAGTGAGCCAAATGTACTTTTCTTGAGTACATAGAGGTTAATGTATATATGTCTGCCGAATGTGTTTGTCTGCACATGCAAGCGTATGTATCCCAAATCCACTCAGCTATACCTTGCCAATAAAAGCATCTCTTTAGAAAGAGCCTGAGGGTCCAAAGCCATTATGTTCTTTTCCTCCTCACAATCTCAGAACAGACTGGGAACACTTTCCCAGCTTCACCTGAGCCAGCTGCTAAGAAACACATCCAATCAGCGCTGGTTTCAAGCGATATAAGCTATAGATTTACAATATCCTGGCTAACTTGTGAGTGCAGAAAGTATTTATCAGTGGCAATCAGCCAGGCTGCCGGTGAATTGTTGGACCACAGCAGCACCTCCCCACCTCCCAAACACTCCAGTGCAGATGCACAGGGGCAATTAAACAAGCCAGCAATCCAAATCCGGATCCCAAATCAGCACTAAATCATGATAAAGTGACTCTGTTCCCCTGCATTACTACCCTGATGACGATTCTTGGTTTTAATGCTGATGGAAATACAAAGTAACTAACTGAGGCAAAGAAAACTGCCGTTTTATCAGAGAGGAACGGAGGAGAGTTGCATGCATTGGGATAAGCAGTGAGGCATCAGCTTATAATGCATCCTGTCGTCCGTGCCACAGCATCAGTGACTGTCAGAGTGTGAAAAGACAAAGAAACCAGTTGCACAAAGATGCCGTGACGAAAGAGCACCACATTTCTAAATCTTTGTGACAACAGACCAGGGATTTATTTCTTACAGAGGGCTGCCTGAAGGAAACTGACTTTTGAATAAAACACAAACTGGATATTGGAGCAGACAGGGTCTCTACTGTGAAACTACAGAGATGTAGGAATTGTGCTCAGTTTGTTTTCAGAAGAAAATCAACTCGTCCACAATCAGTTCACAATCTGGAGTGGATGCTTTAAATAAAAATCAGTTTTTACGGAATTTTGGTGCGCTATTGTACTCAAGTGTCATGTTTATGTAGTTTGATTTACAAGCAATTGAGTCATGACAGTCTAAATAAACCACATTTATTCGCATGTTTGTTTGTTTTTCGGGGGAAACGCTTTGAGTTAACTGAGCACAAATGCGTAAATCTGTCAAGCTTTTTGAGACGCGTCTCTCCACAAACACAAAAAGAGATTTCTCCTTCCCGTGTGCGGTTTGTTTTATTAATTAAAGACCGTTTTAACTAAACTATTATCCGTGCCGTCAATAATGCACCTGCTTCTCATCACGGGACAAACGCCAAACTATCTCCGCCGCGGACATCTGTCTGTCGATCAACGGCTGCGGCGACCGGTTTGGGTACAACAAACAAAACAAACAAAAAAGACACACATACACATACCTTCCTCGGCGTGACAGTCTTCTTCTAGGTTGAGCAATAATATCCAAAGCACCGAAATCAGCGTTTTACGGAGATCCATGTTTGTCTGGCCAGTTCCGCGGGGCTCTTGTCATCTCTCTCCAGCCTGCGCGCAACGCACCGCAGCAGAGACGCACTCGGTGTTTGAACGGAGCGGATGCCGTCTGGGCAAATAGTGCAAGATCCAGGGAGCCACACGGTCTATTTGATATCTCGGGGGAGGGTTTTACGGTAGAGATTGACAGCGGGCGAGCGCAATGAAGTGGGATGTGGAGTCGAGGGTACGGGAGGGTCGACCTATCAAGGAGCTGCAACCTGAAATCTCCGCGCCAGGTGTTTCCACTGTAGTCAACACACTCTTTTACAATGCGTTTTTTCACAGACTTTTTTTTGAGAGGTGGAGGGAGTTGCGTAAATTATAACCTATATGTATCTCTGAGTGTAGTAAGGATTACATTCCTCTGTTCAAAGTCCTGTGAGCTTGTTTTTTGGTTCTGATTTTGGGTGCGGAATTCAGCAGCGGTCCTAAAGGGGGCTCAGGTGGTCATAAACTATGTGTTATTATTTCAATTATGTGGCTTTCACTGAGGTTTAACCTGGATGTGAATGTAGCAAAAGGTCGACCTCAGTAACTCCAATGAAAGCTGACAGCTCCTTCATTTAGAAAAATACATTAAATAAGGACTAAGTCTTTATTTCATAAAACACATCTTTGGTGTTGCTAAGCTGTGCATGAATTTTGTTATAGCCATATTATAATTTTTATAGACAAAAATGTCAAAAATCAGACTTTAAAGGAACTGTATAGGGTATACATCAGAGTCTGATTCACGCTGTCTGCACACAGTTCTCAACATGCAGGTGGCTGAGGTGGCAGCTAGCTGCTAACGGTGCAAACAAAGCAACGTTTGCTCATACAACGGTTTGTATATCCTTTTAAAAAGCACAAAAAATTCATATGATAGCATATGAAATAGCGCCCCGTGAGTGACGTTACGTCCTTAACATACAGTTACATGATTAACTTAAAGTAATGGAGGTTAGGTTTAAGCAAGCTGAGTTACTGTCTTTAGGTTTAAGAGAAGAAACATGGTGAGGACCTACCTTAAAATGACTCAAAGGTCACTCAAAGAACACCCGATTCTGAACACGTGTCAGTGTCACTTTTGGCCGCTCGGGGAAGGCATGCTGATTTACACTTGTTACCTGCATCGTGTCTTTTCAAAATAATGTTACCTTTTCATAGAAAATGTACAGTTTCTGCTTTTTAAATGCGTAGATTCTCTTTTCAAAATATACTCAGCACATAGGGGGGAAAAGTGTTTATAGGTTTACTTCCTAATAAGATTAGACAACGAAAGCATGTGGTTAGGCTTCTGCAACTACACCATGGGTTGGGATAGTGTTACCAGCAGTAACTGCCATATGGGTGCGGTGTGAAGATTAGCTAGCCAGTGGGACACACACACATAGACTCACATACATATACATGCATGTCAGCCAGACCACAACAAAGAACAGAGTACCTCAGATTACAACACAGAAAGAGAGTTAGGCTTCATTCTCTGCTCAGGATGCCATTATCTACACCATATCTTCACAGCAAATAGCTGCTTGCCGCTATTTTAATGCTCTAAATATTGTATACAGCTACTTCAAAGTCATAATGCATAGAAATACAAAGCATTTGACTTTAGTTCCTCCCAGTGATACTGTAATATCAAAAAAGATCCAGGGATCTGACCTGGGAACATTTATTTGTTTAATGCTCTTTTTGAAAGGGACAAATACAACAAATAGACCAGATACTGCAGCATTTATAGTTAAGGCTACAGTCTGCATATCCTTAGACAACTCTGCCTTACATATACAAAATATAATGACACAACACAAATATCAGCAACCACTCATGAAAAGCACTTGATCATACTTGACTTCACGTCTGCTCACCCCTAAACGGAAATAAATGGGCTGAGAGCAACACATACTTAACACATTTAAATCACCATTGACTCATTCCTCTACAAACACTTATGTCATCACAATCATTTGCAAAGATGCTGTAATGAATACAAAATCTACAAATGGTGGATTTAAAGAAGATCCTATTGATGTGTTTCTCCTGTTATCATATATTCAGCACTACATATAACTACATAAAACTCCTTATAATCCTAAAAATCTGTGACAGTGTCCACAAATCCTTTCACATGAAAACATAGCAAAATTGCCAAGGCTACTTGGGCAAAAAATCCCACTTAACATCTACAGTAACAATGCCGAATTTAATCAACATAATTGACATAGTTTAATATTTTTCTTTTCACACCTAGCCTACAAATATACTGAAGACACTTTCTATAATGAAAATCACTTCCTGGACTATTGATTTGATGCAGCTTAAAGTAAGTAGACATGTTCATGGCATTCTGCACAGAGCAATTTTATCAAGTTTTTTCCACCGGGTTTGTTTATGCATCTTCAGACGGTAGGAGAGCAAAATGAATTGAAACATGGAAGTGCTGTTTCAAGGGTTTGCATCATTGTAACACTGAGACTACACTTAAAGGTCCCTCCTGCTATCTCTCATTGTCGTAGCCACACACACAAACACAGACACACACACAGAAAGTGTATGCACAGAAGCATTGCCCTGGATTGATCATTCTCACAGTTTAGCTTGGAAAGCAATACAGTTTATTGCTGATTGACAAGCAAGATAGTGTTTTGTGCAGAGAGAAAACTAGTGATGTGAACATAGGTTGAATCTCTCCGATCAATTCAGTCTTCTCTGAGCGCTGAGAGGAGAAGGCTGCAGGAGATTCACAGAGCTCTCCTCACTGCATTTTAAAAATCAGAAATTATGTTGTTTTTAAAATAACTAACATATAACTTAATGACTTTTCATTTCAAACGGGTAATAAAAAATCAGGCTCCAAGGTGAAAGTCCGGACTGTTTTACCAATCTACCCCCCTTCCCAGCCGCCCTATACAGACTTTTTTTATCTTTTACACTAGTTACCGCCGGCATGACAAACTGCTGCTGCCCGATGCACATCATACCGCCGCAAAGGGTGTTGGTGTCTGACGCCGAGGTCCACAGACAAAGCAACCGTATTTGATGAGCTGGTAGTGAGAACAGGCTGAGCCATCAGTCTATGTATAGTATGAAATGATCCTTGCTTTTTCATTTATTGTACACTCAGCTTCCAAAATGAAACCTGAATGCTGGGTCCAGGTTCCATTTAGTTATTTTTGTGAGTTTGATCAAAGAATTGAGTTCAAAGCTTAAAGATGAAACTTCCTAAAAAACATAAACTGGTCAGAGAATTGCGTTAATGATTTTGAGCCCTGGCAGCTCCTCCATATATACCGCCAGCCTTTGCTATTTAGCTAATTTTCAAACTTTAATGACATGCTAATGAAAAGGCTAGTCAGCACACCTAATTTTCCCCTTAAGCAAGCCCTGCAACTGTCCGACATAAAATAGCTTTGTAATAAATGTAGTAAGTACTTTTAATAACGCACACACTCAGACTCCCCCTCTGCATGTGAGGGAATGCACACACACACACACACACACACACACACACACACACACACACACCCACACACACACACACACACACACACACACACACACAAGCACCGTCCTATATGCTCTGTGATCAACGGTAGGACTCATTATCACTGTCGTCACCCAGCCCCCCTCTCCATCCCTGCTCTCTCTCTACTTCACCACAGGCTCACACACACACACACACACACACTCACACAAACACACGCTCACACACAGATTATGGGCCATCAGCCTGACTGATCCTCCCCAGCAGGGGGGCTGGTAGCCTCAGTTCTGGGAGCTGATGAACATGATCATCTGTCCTCCTCTGTGGTCATTACTCACCAAGGACAGAGGCCAACAGCCCCGCTCACTCACTCTGTGCCTGTCTCTCCCCTCACAGTCCATTACATACACACAGACTGCTTTAGGCTCTCAGTCTCACATCACATATTTGCCATGACCACATCTGCCCAGTTTCACGATGAAATTTTTAAAATGCAGTATGTTTAAGTACTTACTGTCCTGTGCATTTTGTTATCTGAAACCTTATGGTTAAAGCAAAAGAATGTTTTTTTTTTTTTTAAGTTGTCAACAAAACCCATGGAAAGGCAAAAAACACCAAACTTTTAACCCTTGTTTGATTGCTTTCTGACTTTCCTCCCTTGTTTAAGGCACACAGCCCCAAGATCATTTTTTAAAAGGCTCATCAGTTTTCTGAGACAGCTTGGCATCGCAGCTTTTAACAAACATTACTCAATCAGGACTAAATAGTGCATTTTCTATGGACTACTTTTAACTGCACACTAAAACACACTAGTGAGTGCTTTTGGCAGCAGGTCAGTACTAATAACACTAAAAAAATACTATGGCCACAAATTGAAGATATTTAGGAACATGTCATGAGGTACAACAGTGGGGGTCAATGAGTTTTTTTAACAGTTAAGACCTATGAATGATCTATTGAATGTTGACATTGTACGTTTATGCAACCACAAACCACAAATTCCTTACATTTGCATGTTGTTATGATGCAGAGCTTAAAAGTTTTTGTTTCATTTCATTTCAACAATTTGTTGGTTAATGTGTGTGTTTAGGCACAAATCCCACCTTGGCTTAAAGTACCCACTTTTGGTTGCACAATCCCCACTGAAAATCAGTGGTCTTAGTTAACCCTTTAAAACCCAAGCAAATTTGGTTTCTTTAAAAAACACGTGGAGAAGACAATGAGCAACATATGACCCAAAAAATAGCAAAAAATTAGGTGAAAAAATCAAGAAAATTACCTAAAAATAAGCCAAAAAGAGGAAAGCAAATAACAAAAACAAACAATAAAATGATCCAAAATTAAATGTGTATTTTTTTTTTTTTAATTTTAAAAGTAATTTTCAGGTCATTTTCACCTTTTACTAATGTCTTGTAAGCTGTGGGACATCTCTTGTCAAATTGGCCATTGCTTTTTTCCCTTTTTTTTTTTTAAAGAAATCAAACCAATTTGCTCGGGTTTCAAAGGGTTAACAACAACCACTTTATACAACAATGTCTCTATATAAAAGGACAACTGCCTTTTGTGGTGTGGTACCATTTCCTGTGACAACAAAGTCGTCTGGTGGCTAAAAAGCTGCTGAACATGTAGCAATTACTCACAACAAAACAACTAGTTTTGTCATTTGTTGGTCTTGCACATTGTTCTGCTGCTTGGCAGATGTCTTGCCAAGGTGTCCTGCCATCCACCATCACCTCCACCTCCACCTCCCCATGACAGAGTCAGCTTGTATACTAGGTCACTTTAAAAATGTTGATACGATAGGTATGAAACGTACCATCCAGGGTTCTCGTGGTGACTGAGCTGAGAAAAAAGTCGCATCAGGTTTAAATAGACACACAAAAGGCGCAGAAGTTGGTCTGTTCATGTGAATTGTTAACAGGAGACAATAAGAGATAATAGAATATTACCAGACTTAAGTGTCTGAGAAAAGCTCCTTCTCTATTTTGCTTGATTGCTTTTCTCATTGCACACATAAAGTATTTCTTCCCTTTTGCCCTCTGTCAACACATGCCCACACACAGTGGCAATCTGCTGCAACGCCTCCCCTGCCATGTGTCAGCATTATTACTGATCAGGAACATAATGACCAGGGAAAATAAAAACATGTGAATCACAACCTGATGGCATGCGGGGGGGGGGCACTGAGGCAGTAAATAGATGTTAATTCCAGCACGTGTCTCACGCACATACATGTTCAAGTAGGTTTATTACTATGTGACAACTGCATGCTGATACTCTCCGCTGACCCCACCCTCTCTGCTCCTCCTCACATACACATTAGAGAGAGAGGAGGAGGAGGAGGAGGGAGGAAAGGAAGTCACTTGACCTTTTCTGCTCCCTGGCCATTTCCCCACCCATCCAAGCAGAACGAGGGGGGAACAAAGAGATAATGGGAGAAGAGGTGTGGGAGTGCGTGCTTGAATACAGGCCTGCACATACTGTCAGTCATACAAGTGTGACTGTACAGCCACACTTAGCTGGCTTAAAACAGAAAAGGCTGTTTGCAAAAGCTACCTGGGTCGTTTTTGTAAAGATTTCCATTCAGAAAAAAAAAAAAAATTTCTTCCTCCTCAAAATTGTGAACCACAGCCATCATCTGGTAAGGAGTGGGACAGACAGCTCAGTTACCTCGCTCAAGTGTCCGCTGGGTAAACTTCTGTTCTGGCCTTAAGGTTACAACATGTACTATGTAAACCAGTGGTGCCCAACTGGTGGGTTGTGGTCCAAAAGTGGGTCGCGGGTCAATTCTTAATGGACCACAATAGACTATTAAATGTTTCAAGTTTGTAAAAACACACTTTATGTTTGAAGTACAGTGAATTTTAAACAAAGACCTTTTATTCTGAAGTGCCATTTCTGTTAGTTTTTACAATATGTTTTAGTTTTTTGTTTTCTGAAGAAAGCCAACATGTTTACATTTTGAAAAATGACACTGAAAATGTGGTATTTGTAATGTGTGGACCTTGAAGTGTCATCTCTTCATGTGTTTTATTTTGTCTTTAATTTATCTTAAAATAAAAATTCTTTGAAATTATCTGTGTATTCCCACTCAAACCTTCTTATTATTTATTATTATCTATTATTATTATTATTATTGGCAGATTAAGATACTGAACCCCAAAATGCTCCTAATGGCTGTGTGTGAATGTGCAGGTCTATTTACATACAATTATTTCTGCTATGTTTTTGCATGGGGTTTTTAGTAGATAGTGAAAGGAAGCTCCAGTGTCCCACTCACATCCAAAAACTGCACACTCCACCATGTTTGCTGTCAAAACTTTCACTATGCCAATGCTAACTCTCGCTCTCTAACTTGCCGCTCTGCTCTGGAGGTTTCAGGTTTCTTTGCCGACATTATGTTGAAGTATGTGATGTGTTTCCCTTATTAGACAGTAATTGGCTTTCATATTAGTGACGTACCTGATCTAGTTTGCCAGGCGTAATCTCTTTTAGGGAAGTGCACAGATTTTATGCCTTTCGGTACAGGATCTTTGCACAGATAGTCCATATCGTCAAGATTAGACATCATAACGGACATAAACACAAGAAAAACACATTTTTGAGTGAAGGGGGACTTTTATTTGGGGATTGTTAGTAATTTGGTAGTCTATCACGTAAGTTCATGGAAATGCACCATAGACTGGAGTCTCTTGCTTGTTGAGTCGACCTGTTTAGTATGTCACCAATATGAAAGGAGTATGAAGCTATGTTTAGACGAGAACAGCCCTACTAAAAACGGAAAAGTCTTCTCTTTGCCTTTTAAAAAAAAATCCATGTTTATATAATAACATTGTGAAAACGATCCTTGTGTGCGCAGATCTGCAACAACCTCTGAAAAGGCTGTAGCATGTATGCCAGGTCAGGAGTTGGCGGTGCAACTTCGTAATGACACACCATAGAAGAACACCAGGCGCAAGTACGGCCGTGACGTCACTGTTCTCACAGGATCTGCACATTGCCAGTTTACACCGCAATAGAGCGGGTTGCGTTTTCAAAAGATTACACTCTGGAACCAGATTTCAAAAGTTTGCATTTTCAGGCAACACAAACACCATTGTTGTGAGAATAAAGGGCCAAAACGCAACAAAAGTTTAACATTTCATGAAAAACCTCTAAAAAAATCTCAATAACTGTTGCGGTATAAATGGTCCCTTAGTGAGGACATGGTGTAAGCCACAGCAACGAGGGTGAGTAGTTTCCAGTTTGACACCCCTGCAATGTCCCCCCTCTTTATCCTCCTTCTGCATAATGCCACAGTAATTTTTTGACACCCTTTGGGATTTACACACAGCGCAGGAGGAGTGAAGAGTGGTGGGAGGTGAGAAAAGGAGGGAAGAAGGAGGAGATGAAACGGGGCGATGGAAGGAGGTGGTGGAGAGAGCGGGTGTTTGATAACAGTAGGCTACAAGTCCCTGATGTATTGTACCATAGCTGTGTTATTCCCAAGACAGGACCCTGAAAACGCTGCCAAGTGAAAAGGTGTTAATATGTCTTTGAAAGAGATATACGCCTACACACATATACAGTACGCACACATACACCAGGATGTCCTGCGTTACCACACACACATCCCTATGCCACACACAAAGCTGTGGTGACTATAACAGATTCAGTGTTTTACATGGGCGCAGGGGAGCAGGTGTCACTCTTTTCTTTATTCAGACGGGTGTGTAGACAATCGTCATTCCCTTTATGACATGATTAGCAGCCAGGCGTTAATCACACCAACATCTCATAATGAAATTAGATTACAGATACGTTCTAACAATATCTCTGGATAGATTGTTTTTATTACCTTCATTAGTATTTCTACAATGGCCTGTTTGTGATTTTGTTAGTGGATTTATTGCAATCATACTTTTCTTTTTTTAATGCAAATTAGATAATAACCTCCACGTGTGGTTTGACTGTAAATCAGACTTCAAATAATTGAGGACGTCAGAAGTGAGAAGAGAGGGAGGAGGGGTCGTAGTTCAGCAGATTGGTAACATTTAGACTCTACCAGGATGTCGTGGAGTCGCTTTTTAAAAATTTTTACATCTCAGTCTCATTTGGGAAGCAGGTCACACTGGTGTGTGCGTGGTGAACTGGGAAAAAATGGGTAAAGCAACCCATGGGACGATGGCTGTCATTGGCTAATGAGTCCTCGTGTTGCAATTAGTTCCGGTTACAAGAGTTTGTGGTGTCATCAAGGTCATACAAAAGTTTTTCGAAAGTCACAGCTGGACATAGTGTGGGCTCAGTGGTGGAAGAAGGACACATATGCTTTACTTTAGTAAAAGAACAGTTACAACAATGAAAATATACTCCTTCTATACTCTTTTAGCTTTTAGTCTGCAGACAAAAAAGTCTTAGACCTTCTATTTAACTTGTGAAAAAAGGAAGCAAAAAAGAAATTCTATTTTTGTTCAGGGTCCACTTCTCTGGACGTTGTTATGGATAGATGAAATTAATTCTCTAAGAGTGGGTGGCACATATCTAACTTTGAAATTAGACTCCATTAGCGCGATCACACTAGTCTCGGACATTGTGGCCAAAAATAAAGGATCTCATATAATTGAGGTTGCTTTTGAAGTGGAACTATTTCCAGATGGGTTTTTTGCTGTTTTGCTTTTGACCTGACATTTTTGGCTGAGTACTCTGGCAATTGGGATAACAAGGAAGCGCAGTGGGGTTCAATTTTTAATGCCAGTCAAAACAACATCTTGCTCACACCATTCTTGCTTCCAATTTTCTGAAATTAAGAGGGCAAGAACATCTGAAAAAGAAAGTAGAAAGAGTATGACGTTATCCTGGAAGGCATTACAGACCTTTTGGCAAAAAAGATAAACATGAAACACAAATCCTGTCCTGTTGTCACTGACAAACTTTTTATATCTTTCCTCTGTGAAACTCATCTTTTATTTTTGTTACCACAGGGTGAAAAGAGTGTAGCACGGAACAAAAGGAGGCCAGATGGACACCAAGAAAGAAAAGGTGTGGAGTAAAATGTAAATGTTTAAAAAGAGCGAGAGAAAAAGAGGGATGTCGAGGTAGAAAGGAGGACACAGTGAAATCAGGGCCAAGCCAACTGTCAAGTAGCCATGTGGCAGTTTGCAGATAAGGCCCATGACTAAGTAATCAGGAATATACAGTGTGATCTACGGCTCGCCGACACATTCCCCGGATATGACATCTGCCCGGCGGCCTCATTTCTCAACCGCAGCAGGCCAGTTCTGAGGCGACTCACTCGGCAGGAACTGAATCCGATATCGTTTTTTCCAAAGGATTGTTATTCCAGCCACCACTGCTTCTGCGCCAGTATTTTTAAATATCAACACAGATAGCGCAAACCTATCGTGACTTCAGATAAAGTTCAATTATACAGTTTACACAAATGGCCTTGGTCTGTATGGAGCTGTGTGTCTGTTCGTCTTTAGCAGGATGATCCTTTTATATTTAAATGTGTGTGTGTGTGTGTGTGTGTGTGTGTGTGCGTGTGTGTGTGTGTGTGTGTGTGTGTGTGTGTGTGGTAGTTCAGGGTTGCAGGGCGGTTTATCAGACACTGAATACACTCTGTGCAGGTGATGGGAGATTCGGGAACGCCACTGTTTCCAATTTTTAGAGCCGACTTCAGACAGCCAGGAAAATGGAACAACTGTGACTTCTTTTGCTTTTTCTTCACCTCTATTTCGCTCCTTTAACTATCTTTTTTTTTATCATCCTGTCCCTCCTCTTCTCCCTTTACATACCCTTCCTCTTCTTATTCATTTTTATCTTACTTCTTTTTTTCCTCCTGCTACCTGCCTACTCTCTGTTTTGCTGTTGTCTCAATCTGTCTGTCTCTTGCAGTCACAAATTGAACCCACAATGATGCCTCTCCTTCTGCTTTTTACATTTACAGAATTAAGTGACCAACAGCTTGTGTTTTATAGTTTCAGAGTTCTGGAAACTTAAACCAAATTTCTAACCATTAAAAATGGGGAAAAAAAAGAAGATCTTGAGGGTAAAAACTACAGTGTTTCATCTTTACTGCAAAACAGCAGTGGGCCATGTTAGGAAATGTGCCAAAAAGTGTGAATTATCAACATAGCTAAACATGCAAAACCAACTCTGCCGGCTCCAGCTGAGAAAATAAAGCACGGCGCAGTATGTGCTGCAACAGTCAGACCCCCGGCATCAAATTTTGCTCTTAATAACCAGAGTGATCCCAGCAGCCGTCAGCCACATTTTAAGGCTATGTACGTTTCTTTTCTCCTCTTGGAGGAAAGGTGAAAGAAAGAAGGGCATGAAAAATCAATTGAGTCAAGTACGAGGGGAAATAGAGAGACAGAAGGAAAAGCAGTCGACTGAGAGTGAAAAATGTGTTGGTTTGTCAGCATGGGCTGGATGTCTCAGGGGACACTGTTGGGAATTCATCACGAGAGACAAATTATATTGCAATAGTATCCCTCTTTCCTTTGTGTGCATGTGTGTGTGGGGCTACACTTGTGTCCATGTATGTGTATCGTAGGTCATTTCATGATTACTCTTTAGCATGTAGACTAAAATACCTGGCTGATGGATGTGTACAGTGTGTGCACATAAATATTTTTCACATTTGTTTGGTTTTTGTACGTCAAGGTTTGAATTTTATTACAATATGTTCAGTGTGAAGAACAGAGTCAATCCAATGTCTCCTGTATACACACACACAATCATTTTCTGCTGGTGACTACTTTGTCTTTATATCACTTAATATCCTAACCATAAAGGGACAATCCACTGCAAAATCAAAAATACATATTTTTACACTTTTGTGCTTTTTATCCATCTGGATTGTTTTGTTGTGAGTGTTGGAGATATCTGCGGTTGAAATGTCGGCCTTCTCTCAAATTGAATGGATTTCTCTCTCTCTCATACCATACCCATGACGTAAATAAGGTGACAAAAGTTTTGTTGTCATCTCGGCATGCTTAAGTGCCAGCCCCATCAAAGACACTGCTTGATTTCACCACATCACAAACAAAACATTTGGGTTGTAGCTGCTGCTGCAGGAGTGTGAGCTCTACGTTGGGGACATTTGTGAGAGTCTGCCTGGCTCAATCACACAGTGACAGGGCTAACTGTTAACACGGTTAACATTACATAATGTCGAGCTGTTTAGGTCTCGGTGTGAGTATGATGAGACTGTTGACTGCTTGATGGTGAATGTTAGATGCTGTTACCTATCTTAGCTTGTGCTAACCAGGCAGAGGATGAACTGACCATGCGCTGAGGTCAGCAGCTCCGAAGACGGCAGCAAAAGCAAGTTTGTTGGGACTGTTTAATGGCTCAGTGTTGGATGTCAGCTGCTACACTCGTGCTAACTGCACAACACATTTAATTGACTAATCACTGAGAAGAATGGCTCCAGAGACAGCAGCAACAGAAAGTATGCTGACGCTGCAGGGAGTCAGGATGGTCTGAGATGAGACCCCCGGCACTAAAAAGGTCAAGTGCAGGTATCCTTTGACTAGAGATGTTCCAGTACTACTTAGTGCTGGGTTATTTTGTATATGTTCAAAACTGAAAACTAATACCCATCTGTAATGAGTGCCATCTAGTGCTTTTATAATCACGAGGAAAGCAGGCATCTCCAACACTCGGCAACTCACACACAAACAGTCTAGACTGATAAATACCACAGGTAAGAGGAAAAATATGTATTTCTGATTTTGGGGTGAACTGTCCCTCTAACATATCATACACAGTACTTAGGGAACACACATAACTTTTCAATGGGCTATGTTATTATTTTCTGAATGTAGCTGTAATATATTTAGATACAGCATGTCCCTGTGAAGTCTCAGCCGCTATTGTTTTGCAAGTGACACCTCATCACAGCTTTGAGTCGCAGGGTTCAGCTTCACTACACTAATACAAAATGTGCAGTGGCATGTGTGGCACACTGTGTAATTAAGCAGCTACCTAATACAGGGCACAGGGTGTGTAAATTAGATTACAGCTCCGCAAATCAAAGGTAGTTTAATAATATCTTCACTGCAGAAATTAAGACATCCAACTTTCTGCTCGCTGTAGTCATAGAGACATGCAAGAAATCGGCTCTTCACCCTCCTACTGCTCTTCATAATGAGCATGGGTAGAAAATGATACGCACACAGACAAAGAGCTGCTTATATATCAGAGGAAAGGATGATGAAGCTCGTTTGAGGCAATAAAATACTTTAGATTAACCAAATAAAACATGTTGTATTCTTTTTAAGCATGTCTTAATGTCAGCCACATTGTATCTGTGTGTGTGAGGGGACAACCACGACAGTAATATTAAATATTTGTGCAATGTCTATGTGCTCAAAGTGCCCAGCTGGCTTGTGTGTATTTACAGTGAAAAAATGTAATTGCAAGTATCAATATTGGAAGAGTTTAAACATTAAAATATACAAACAGTAGACAAAAAACATTTTAAAAGCAAGAACATGGAAAAAATATGGAACGAGATGTGACTAGAAGGCTTAGAAAGGGCTCTTCGGGGGTCCGGCAGTGGCTGGATGGTTGGCAGGCATTAGGTTACTGTGGGGCCAACTGAAAGGACAATAAAGAGACAGAAATATGCATGGCCGGCAGAAGAGAAAGAGACAGCCACACAGCCAGGCTCCTGCATAGATGGGAGGCATTATTGAGGTCTGTGACCAGGGTCAAACTGTTTTTATCACCCCTGTTTATTCCTTGCTACTGGATGATGAGGACTTTAAATTGCACTAAGATTGGATCTTACAAAAAATGAATATGAATATAATGGTTGGAGGCTGGCAATAACATCGCTCCACTTACAGTATAAACCAATCTCATATCAATACACTGCCATAGATTGGGTTGCAGCGAGAACTGAGGCGTTCATTGCCGTTATCTTGAAGCTTAACAGATGGCAGATCTTCCTCTCTCTCTCTCTTTTTCTGGCCATTCTCAGAGAAAAATCACCAGAGGTAGATTACAGATGATAGCTCTGTGCAGAAAAGAGCCTCTGAGTGTGGGCTGTATGTGATTACAACAGAAAGAGTTTGGATAGTCTTTCTGAAAGTGATGCCCCAGTATACGTGCACAGATATTATGAATAGACTGGAACTATTTTTAAGAGGTGATTGTAAGAAAATACAAAACCCCATTTAGTGAAGTTATCAATACACATTGTGAAATGGGGCAAATGTGTGAGCATTCCTATGGAAGCTGTTAAATGATGTTTTGACTTACTACTAAGTCCTGCAGTGGGTGTGAGACTGCTAGCTCCACTAGTCTATCTAAATGAAATAAACTGCCAATGCCAACTTTGCTTTTTGATTTTACTAGGTTTTTACAGGAGTTAATGAACCCAGGTATGCCTGTTATCAGACAAAACTGTCAACTCGTTAAATACTGTTTCCATCTTCAACCTGACATTGTGTCTGCTTTAATCGATGTCCTTGGGGGAGGGGGATTCAATTTTCCCTTACCTATCACAGAGACTAACATACCTGCCTGAATCTCATGTCATTTTAAGTTTACACTGATGTGTAGCCATGTCAACATAACAGTTTTCCCGGTATTTTAAGAGTGGAGAAAAAACAAACTATGATTTTAGGCAACATTGTGAGGACACACTGTCTGCATAAAACAACTTTACAATGGCATTAGCTCCAGCTGTAGTGCTTATTATCTTATCATAATTTAGTTCCCTGCAGTAGTCATATTATCAACCATTTTTTTTGGACTGGGAAACCTCTGTTTCATGCCACGATGCCAGACCAATTGTGGGTGGTGAGTGTGAGTGGGTGGATTCAAAGCTTTAGACCAGGTGGGTCACTTCATCCTTTACTAAAAGTGAACCGTTGCGCCAATATTTGAAGAAATTCCCTCTTGGTGTTTACAAGAACGGGACAGGTAGGAATGTAGGTACAGATGTACTGACAACCTAAAAATATTATGTCTTCAGTCACAGGATCGTCAGTGCATTGGCATAAAAAGGGCAGAAAAAAGTGTCAGTACAAGTGCGTATAGTTATGGTGGGACAGGTTCTCTGGGTAGCATTGATTGGCCTCTCAATACGAATTATGTTTTCACAGTCATGCGATACAAATGAATGACACAAAATATAAATGATCATTTTGCAGGTGAAATATTCCTTTAACACTGTAAACCTTACACACATAGCTGTGAAAGTCATGGTCCAGATCTGACACGCAAAGACAAAGACGAAAAGTCTGTTTGCATGAAATATAAGAGACAAAGACTGTTCCTTTTCTTGGCTATCCCCATGTAAAGGGGAAAAAAAAATAGAATATCAGCACATTTGGAAGCCTCTAGAGCAACAGATGAAGTCTGATGGCATCATAATTAACAGCAAAAAGTTCCATTAAAATTGCTGCTGGGGGCAGGACAATAAGAAGTTCACACCTAGCCTGTGTGTTGCATCGCTATATGGACAATTGAGGATATCCAAATGAAAAGGCTTAAGGCGATGCCAACAGGCTATTGTGACTTCCAACTGCTATAACTTCCTCAGCACACAAAACTTTAAAAACTGCTTATATAAGAAAACTGACAAAGAACTCTTCACTTCAGCAATTCGATGCTTGCACATCATGTTTTGGGCTGTCAGTCAATCCTTAAGAGGACGTTGTTGAGTCATAAAACATTACTGAATTGACATCATCCGACAACTTCCAAACACGCACTGGCTACCTGAAGCTTTGTTGTATTTACAAGTGCAAGATGAGAAGGTGTGTAAACATCCTTCAACTCCTCTCTCCAACATCTCCAATGTGCGCTGACAGTGCTCAATTTTGCTAGGACAACAGCACTATTTGCATAATTGATTACACCTACAGTCAATGGAGCCAGGTACAAGTTGGCCAAAGGATGGCTGGATGGATGAGAGCTAAGCAGATGTAAATTCAAAGCAGAATATTCATGCATCCCGATTGCGGTCCCTCTCTCCGGGATTTCTCGAGGCGTGTGAATGAAAAATTGTTCCTCAAACTTTGGCTGAACTTTCTTTACCCTCCTCTGGCATTAAATATGTAATACTGTGTTGCATAAAGCTTAATTTGGGTTGTGTAGGCAGAGAAAAATCAGCAGTTTTTCTTTTGGAGGAGTTTTTATGAGCTGCCTTTTTTGACACTTTGTTTTTGTTTATTTTTGTGTGTGTGGCATGTGCTTGTACCTGCCAGTGTTTCTTTTAATGTGTTTCCAAGATGCTATCTGTGTGTGCATGATTGTGTGTATATATGCATTTCAATGCGTTCATATGCTTTGAGATTACATCTGGTTTTCAAATTGCTTTGTGTGTGCCAATTGAATTCACAGGGAAAATGCAATGACATTTTAAGTTTCTTTAGAAGCTGTGTAAAAGTCACCTCTAAAAGCACGAGTTGGAAAAAGTGAGTGAACAAGGAAGTTAGTGTGCAGATCAGGTAAACGATTCCCTCCTCCTCAGCCCCAAAGACAAGATGAAAGCCCAAATATGGGCACCAGAGGCCTTGGGGAATTACACAGCGCTGTGGAGATAGTTGGTGGCAAATTAATTGGACCCAGAAACAGCATGCCCTTATTGCTTTGACCAAAACATCCGTACACTTTGTAACTTCATCAAGTTGCAGCAAAGTAAAACTCGGTGTGTAAGCCAAGAAAGTTTGTGCTAGAAAGCACACGCTCTCACAGCTCTGGAGTATTGATGATCATGCTTGATGAGATGCTTTCTATATCACACACAAACTGCAAGGCTTTGTTTTCCTTCTTTACCCCAACAGTGCTGACATCACACAACTCAACAGTGCCAAGTAGAGCTCCTTATTTAAACAACGGGATCACAGAGAAAACCCTTGTGGAAATATCGGCTGACACATTGCTGACACTTTATTTACATCCGTCTCTCTAATTACGCCTCTGTATTATTCACACACACATATACACACACACACAGTCACATGCATGCATAAACACGCAAATACACAGTAAAAAAAAACCTACAGCAAGCATGCTCACTCACACAAAGACTTGTGATAATACACAAGGGTGTATGTGTTGATTCAACATTGGGGAACACATCAAATGGTGAGTTTGGGGGTTTGTGCATTTTTTTTCTTCATTTTATCATGTAAATGCTTTTATTTGTCAAAATAAAAGTCCTCTGTTACCTTATTGCTTTTTGGTCACAGGGAAAAAATGCACATGTTCTACATATTGAGGGGAACGCCCCCCCGTGTCCCCTTGAAATCAAAGGAAACACAATTTTTGCAAAAAGTAATAACACATTTTCCCACTGATTCATATTTTCATAATTCATAAGTTTTAGGATGATCCAAGCTGTAGTAACTGTTGGTAAGTAAACCTGATCCAATGACAAAAAAAATGCAAAAAAAAAAGAAGAAAAATTACAATTCAAACTGACAAACATGCTTGTTTAAAAATCTCATAATGTAAAAAGTCAGATTTCTATGTCTTCATATAATATATAGCAGGTCTAGGTGTTATATGTATACTGTGTAAGCATCAAAACGCTCAGTCCACAGAGAAATACAGCCTGTATTTAGAAATTGCGCCTTTAAACGAGCCATCAGGACTTCCTTGAAGTTTTAATGTAACAATTATAATATATAAAAATGAAAAGGGATGCTACACTGCCATTACAGTCAATCCCCTGCTGCAATGATGGTGCATTGATGCTGAGAGTGCAGATGTGGAGGACCCGGAAACACTGACCAGTCAGAACAGACTGAGCTTTTTCTGGACAAGAATTTTCTAGTTTTTTTGTTTTTTTAAACATTGAAGCATGTAAACATGTTCAAGTATAAACTAGAAATACAAGTATATAGTAATATAACCTAAAAAGGAGCACAACATGGAACTTTTAAGCTTAACCTAATCTGACCCCTGCGGCACACAGTAACATTTCCTTTCACTGTACCAATATGGACTTCCTAACTGTTTTTAAATGCAAAATAATGGCATTGAAAACATGTCATTAAAAAATGTGATTAATTATCATCGCAACGCCATTAAAAATCATCGTTTGACAGCCCTAGTTTATATCCAAACTAGAGATTTTTTTAATGTGTTTTGCACACATGAAGCACTATCTTGCAAACACTTTTTGGCATCCTTACAGCTGCCATCCTTTTCTAAAACACACAAAGACACAATACAAGCTTGTAAACCCTCCTCGTCCTGGCTCGCTGATGGTTGGACATCAGAAAATTAAACCTCTCAAAGTGATGCCGTTAAAGCCCTAAGCCTGAGTCGTATCCCCCTCAGACTGCTGTTACATACCAGTAAGCCCACTCCTAATACAGCCTGTGGTTGTACTTGTGCTATTGTGTTAGTGTGTGTGTGTGCGCATGTGTGTGTGTGTGTGCATGTGTGTGTCTACCTGGTCGTCATTGATTTTACCAGGTGCTTTTCATTGTGTTGTGCTTTTGTAAGACAGTACCACGATGTAGTTCTGGTATTGGATTCCCAGGCAGGTGGGTGGTAAGGATGTATGTGTGTCCCACTGGTGTACTGGTATAACAGATCGATATGGAGAGGAGAGATGAAGAGATGGAGAGGAGAGGAGAGGAGAGGAGAGGAGAGGAGAGGAGAGGAGAGGAGAGGAGAGGAGAGGAGAGGAGAGGAGGGTGTTTGGTGCCTCAGTGGATAGAGCAGGCACCCCATGTATGAAGGCAATGTTGTTGCTGCAGCGGCCGTTGGTTCGACTCATGGCCCTTTGCTGCACATTAACCCTCTCTCTATCCCCCTTTCATGATGTGACTCTGTCCTATCATAAAGGCAAAATGCAAAAACAAAAATAAAAATAAAAAAGAGGAGAGGAGAGGAGAGGAGAGGAGAGGAGAGGAGAGGAGAGGAGAGGAGAGGAGAGGAGAGGAGAGGAGAGGAGAGGATGTGCCTGGGGTAGAGCCATCACAATTTTTAGACCCAAAAGAAAAATCCCCGCAGCCTGCAATTCAAGCCCTCTTCAGGATCGGCCAAAATATACGACACCAGCAGCATGTCTGATCAAAGTTAAGCACCACCAAAACCAGGATGAGTACAGGCCTAACACACCATCGAGAAATAGTTGTCTCATTTTCTAAATGTCACTTTCATACGGTACCACCAACCTACTTACCTTGCTATCTACCGCTGGTCTACATCATAATTATGTAAATTACACCGAAAAAAAATCTCTTTTTCTGAGCTGCCTGATTGTTCCATGAAGGGTGCTATCCCTCACTTTGGAGCCTCATAAGCATAAAAATCCCTGTAATTATGCTCCAAAGGCACTGCACTAATAGGGTTATCTATAAAAATAGCGATTTGTACTTGATTGGATTCATTCATGGTGCGTTGCCAGTGCCACTCAAATTATTCATGCATTGTATTTCTCAGAGGAAAAGGGCATCCTTTCATTTTTTTTAAGACATGGAGTGTGAAACACAAAAGTAGGAAACAAGAGGTATCCACTCAATCAATATCCTGTTGTAAAGTGTTTTTAAATATTATATTCACAGTGAAAATATATTGCATTGCATGTTTCGGCTATATTGCGATACACAAAATATATCTCAAAATTTTGAAATCTCATCAAAACTACTGTAGACTACTAAAATACTGAAATGCTAAATACATTTCTGTTAGAATAACGTTAAATAAAGTACTGATCTCATAAAGATCTCATAAATAAAGTACTGTTATAACAAAGTTTTAATTAAAGTAATGCTTTTATACCATCAAATAAAGCTCTGTTCTAATAAATGCTATATATATATGTATGTATATATAAATATATATATATATATAAAGGTTCTTTAATACAGTCAAATAAAGTAATTGTTACAATAAAGTTAAATAAAGTATTGTTAGTTTTCTACCTATTAGAAAAGAAGAGCAAATTAGCATATTTCCCAAATGTTAAATTATTTAATTAAATATTTCAGGTGATTTAAATATTCACCTTAACTAACTTACTGTAACTTTAACTTTTATAGCTATTTATCATTACATTTTTTTTTTTTTTTACAGTAAATTGTTCATACATCAGGTGTAACTATAGATGTGCATGGAACTCTTGAGGCAGTCAGAAATATTAGCATATTTCTTCAAATGAACTCTTTCACCAAGAAAAAGTTAAGTTATGAAAGTTGTAGAAAAGAAATGACGTCACCCTCCGCACAGTTACTTGAACAAAACCAGACCATGTGAACTACAGGCCCACCAAACGTCCCACCTGCCTGTGGGCTGGCGAGTGTCAGCTTTATAGACTGCATACACCTGCAAACACACAAACACACTCATCCAGTCTCACTCACTGCCTGCCTTCTCTATCACATTACTCTTCCTCCCACAGGCCAAACCATGAATCTTCATTCGGAGAGATACGGACAAAGACGGAGAACGGGATCGAGGCTACACAATGACTGCAGTGAGTCAGTGCTTGTAATGTGATTTGTCACTCCCTCTGCTCTCTCTCTGATGTGATTACGGGACGGGCTTTCGGCCGGCCGTGTCAGATGAGATGGTGGCCTCTGATAGGAGAAGCAGAGCAGAAACCAGGAAGTGCTTGGCTCATCTGTAATCTGTCACACCGGACCTGGGAACACCTGATTCGGGAACATGACGACTGCGAGGATGTCAGGGGATTGTGGGGGTGTGTGTTTACCTCTGTGTGTCTGAATGAATTAAATGGACTTGACAGCGTTTGCTGTACAAACTCTCATTTCTCTCTCTAACACACACACACACACACACACACACACACACACATAAATCTGTCTGCATCAGATACCCTTTGTATTATCTAAGTGCCACACACAACATCTATCACTTTGTGTGTAGTCTTGTGCGTTGGGTTTCCTCTGGGGAAAGGGGTATCTATTTAAGAGTTGTCATGCTAAGCCTATAAGTGTTGCCTCCTACTTATACATCAGAATCTTCCCAGTTTTTAGTTATTCACCAGCACAGTTTGGTTTGCTATACTGACTTCAACTAAAAAAAACATATTGAAGAAAATTGAACCACTCCTCGCCTACCTTCTCATTAATATAAGAAGTCTGGCCTCACCAGCAACTCTATTTGAATCCGAGGGGTACAAAAGAAGCAACCTAGTCGCAAGAAGTAATGTTGGCATTGTACTTTTCTGCAAACCTTAGATATGTGTTTGAACCTATCATATCAACATTTCTTAAGTGATGTGGTTCAGATGTATGTGAGTGGAGTTTTTTATCAGGAGGAGGAGGGGACGGTGGTGGCATGAGACCAAGGCGAGACGGCTGCCAAGCAGCCAAACAGCAGACTACTGATCAAGACCAGTAAACAACAAAAGCAGGTATTTGTTAAGGACACATCGGGACATTTCCAGTTGGGACTGTGGCAACAAATGTTAGATCCAAAGTTTGCTGAAAAATACAATTTATATACAATTTATTCTGGCAATTCAGTTAAAAACAGACATTCCCTGAGGTCATAAGACTCAAATTAAAAACATTGGGCACTGTTTTAAGCTTATCTTTTATATCCATGGTATTGTATGTATATTGCATGTTTTTTGACTCGGTTAGAAACAACTTCTGTTGTTATGGCATAAGAGATAGTTCAATGCCGTAACCTGAATGATTGTTGTACCTCCACTCTGCAAAGAGGACACTTCCAGAAATAAAGAAAGCCTTTGGTATTTGAATCTCAAATGCCAAATGCTCAATATGATGTTACTTCATGCAACCCATTGACAGAGCTTACCAACGCAGGTAGGAGAGTTGTAAACGACAGTCATTAAAAAGTGTATTTGTCAGACTCGTGGTGGTAAACACACACATCTAATTACAGCTGACGTAGTAGAAATGATTGAGTGACTTTGAGGGCTGAACTGGATTTGTCAAAAATCCATTTCCTGTTTTCTGTAGAAAATTATATCAATTCTGCAAACAGAATAAGTTCCTTTAGTGTTTTGCATACCAAAACCACTATTATTAAGTTGTCATTTTTTATATTCTCAACAAAGAAAAGAGAAAAAAACACTCAGTGGAAGTAATTTCTGTTTTCACCATTATACACTGACGTCTCAGCTTATTGTAATTGGCCTCAGGGAAACTTGGCATTTGGCGTTTTTGTCTTTTTCTACTGTTTTCTGCCTGCAGCAGTTCGTGACCAGTGTAATATTTTAGACAATCCATTGTCTGCATTTTTTCAGCAGGCAATTAGTACACATGAAGGAGCCCCACGATGGCTGCCAATGAGATACAATAATCAGAAGGCCCGGCATGCATGCTTTCCAGAGAGCCACTGGGGCTGAAGCTCTCCCTCTCCCTCCCCTTTGGCCCCTCTCACTAAAACACATCCTCCCTGATTTAACCTATTTTCTCTGTCAATCCTCTCTTTTTGTCTCAGTCTCCCCTCTCCCATTTCCACCATGCCATTGCTACATCTCTCCTTTCATTTTCTCTGTAAATCCTCATTATTGCCAATCCCTCTTTTTGTTGTCTCTCTCACACGCCCCAACACTCCCTCCCCCACTTCATCCCTCCCTCTGACTGGTGGCTTAGGGGGTAGTTGGCAGCTGCGAGCACGGTAGATTGGATGGGAGGAGGAGGGGGCTGGTTACGGCTGGCATGGCTCTTCCACTTGGCAGTGGGAGCAGTGGGTAAATTGGAAAGGTAACCCGCACCCAGTGCCAGTGTTCAAGGTTAGGCTGGCTCTGCATGGGTGCATCCAATTGACCCCCATCTGTTCAGCAGGGGTAAGTTGACCCAATCTCAAGTGCTAGTACCTGACCAGAGGGTATAGAGACAGTCACACACACACACACACACACACACACACACACACACACACACACACACATTCCCGCCACCACCGCACGCAATAATGCACACATGCCCTCATTTTCTGCCACACACAACCATCACTGCACGCTCATAGTCCACTCGCACATGAAATCACCCACTGACACAAATCCACATGCCATCTTCTTTTCCCCCGCATACTCTGCTTTTCTCTCATGCCACTGCATCACGCACATAATGCTTAACTTCCTCTTCAGCCTCATCACAACTTAATCCTCCACTGCTTCATTTATTTTTAACTTTTGCAGCAACAGAGCATCACGCTATAACCTGTAAAACATCCTTCTCGACTGTCAACACGATGGAAAAATCAAGGGTGTAGATTTCATTTTAGGGGAAAATGCATCTGAAATGGGCGAGTTTGGGCGCCCTCCTACAGGAAGTATTGAGCCCAAAAGACTTGATTTCCGGCATTCGGTTACATTTTTACACCACATCGTGCATTTCTTGCATTAACTAAAATAAGAATTACATCAAACTGTAAGATAAGCTTTCAAGTTTTTATTGTGGGGAACAAATGCCTGTGTGTCCCCTAAATCGCCCTCAAAATCTACACCTACAGGCAAAATAAAAGAACAAATCCTTTCAAACGACTCTTTTTAGTGTCCAGTATGTACCGCGTCAGCTTGTCGCACATCCTAGTGCTCAAAGATTCCCAACATTCTCACTTGCCCACTTGCTGTCATCGTATGGTACTGCTCATGCTGCCTGCTCCTGTGAGTGAGCAAGAAGCAATTAAACCTCGAGCAGCTAAGGCCAGTGGTTCATTCGTGTGCTACTCAGATGGTCCTGCCTCTGACTTCAGTGTGTTTATGAGCTTCAGGTTGTATTATGGGAACATTTGTTGTGTTTACACAACACATGATAACAAAGAGCAAAGGAAGGAAATGGATCAGACAACTAAATGAAAAACAGACAAATCTAAAACAAACAAAGACATATCACATGAAGATCATCTACAGAAAAGCTTGTAAACAAAGGTCAGTTTTAGTGGCTGCGTAAACAGTCCATCTGGTGGAAAAAAAAAGTTCCAAAGGGTTTTTCTTTAACGTCACAACCACTGTAAATTTGATCAATTTGGTTTGATAACATTTAGGAAGTCCAGAGGAGACTCGTGATTCAATCATTTTATCCCTATTTTATTCAGCAGAGCACTAAACCAGAAATTAACCGCCTACTCGTAAAGTCTGCAGTGCGCCGGCAGTATGGACCCAATGATGAGGAGGATCAGTGCAATTTTATGCCCGTGAAGGCAAACTTGTTTTGGCCTTATGTGCCACTGAGCAACTTTCATTACCTATATACAAGAGGGATGCTGAATCATGTCTTTCAAATGAATGTTATACTTTTACAAATGTAAATGTAGACATGATAACTGGGAGTTCATTGAAGAGAAGTTTTGTGGCTTGGGCAGCTGTTGCTATCGAATGTGTATGTAACATATTATGCTAAAAAAAACTCACAAGGTTCAATGGACCTCCATCAGCTTGAAGGAACTAATACTGTGCAGCGAGTCAGTCCGCCCATCAGTTCACAAAACTGCTCAGTAACCCTACGAGCTCGTCCACAGCTCACTTCAGATAAGGTGAGTCTTCATTTGCAGAGATCTAATTGCATTGCACTCACCCACAGGGGATGTAAGTGGTGTGGTGGAGGCAGGTGGAAGTGGATGAATAAATAATGAATCTACTTGAACGCTATCTTTAATCCGCACAGCCCCCCTGTGAGCTGACCTCAGGAGGTAAAGGCACGCATGCCGCTCTGAGCTAAAAATATACTTCATACCTTCCTCTCACTCATTCATGCTGAGGCACTGAAGCTTTGTGCTCTCTGTCACACACAGACTGCTAGGATTCCACGCACAATGAGCCGTATAACATGCAGCGCCATACCTCAGGAAAAAATAGGTATGTTTGCTCAACTAGCTTAGAAATTCACACATGTGCACACGCTCCTATGGAGAACAAAGCTCCAGCATCCCAGTGTCTTTGCCCGGCTAACATGAGGCTAATATTCCAGACAGTATCTGCTGCTCTCTGCGGTGGAGAGATAACGCCTTGGCCAAACATTACAATCAACAAGCCAGAGAGGTCATAGCCTCACCTCGGATAACAACTGCAGAAAAATGTTTATCTATCACTATCAGCGTGTCAGCCCCCCTCCTCCTCTCTCATCTTGCCCTCCGCCACCTTCTTCCCAGTTTGTGCCCTTGCCTCCACAACCTCCATGAATGCACGCTGTAAAATTATTTTCAATGTGTCTGAAAATGCAGCAGAAAAGAATAAAGGGGGGAAAAAAAATCCAATAAAATAACAGAGCAGAGGGCGGAATCCCATTTTCCACCTGCCATTCCCAGTGTTGGCAGGATAATAGCAGGCATCCCGGTGTTGGGATAAGCTGTGATAACAAATAGCTCAATCTGCTCTGTGTCTTCATCTGCTGTTCTATCTCTCTCACACACAATGCCACAGAATTATGATTAATGGGCGGGTCAGAGGCCTGAATCTGCACAGGTATATGGAAGACGCTCCGCTTTAGATCCTCATACAAAATATGACAGCGAGGTCGTGTGCTGCTTGATTTTTAAGAAGTTGTAGCAAACGATGAGACAGCAGGGCATGTTTTTTTAGATATCAGCGGGGGGGATTTACTTCTGTTGGTTTTAGGAGTAAGTGAAAATGGCCCTGAGTGTCTTCTTAAATTGTCTGCGTTAAACATGAGAAAAACTTGAAAAAAAGCAAAGGTCTTTTTCCAGCCCCATTATGACAGATATAGATCCAGCGCCTGGTGTGACGCAGGCTGTTCTCCAGACTATGAGCGGAGAAAACGGTAATAAAATTCCTCTAACAAGGGTTTTTTATTGCCTTCCTACTGTTTTCATCTCATTTCAGACTCTCGCCTCACGCTCCTTAATGGCCTTAGATTCAAATTCACCGTAATGAGGCGGGGAAGGAGGAGAGGGAGAAGACAGGGGAGGAAGAGAGGCTGAGAGGTGGAGCCAGCCTCTTCGCCACTTGGATTAAAGGTCGAGGCTCTTCGGACTGCGTATCTGGTCACAAAGCACCCATTGCATCGCTCACAGGCACATTAGGACTCATCATAAAGAAAATAGGTACCATGGGTCATTTGGTAAAGTTTAGAAATATGAAAGAAAAGTCGAAGTAGAAATTTTAATTTCGTCCTGGTTACAGCTCCTGTGTGTAGGACTTAGGGGGGGATATTAGCAGAAATGCAGAATTTCCCAAACATTTATTCATGAAACATCTGCCACCACAAACAGATTTTCTATTTTTGAAGCCGGACCATTTATTAGGAGCGTTATTAGAATATACATATGGTATATATGATGTGACAATCAGATCAATTATCCACTCTGCCAGTCACAAACTGCTGCAGAGAAAAAAAAGAACATTTCAATACTTTCAGTGGTTTTAATCACAGGGTCTGTTCGTCTTGGAGAGTCAGAGACCTCAGCTGATAATTCAGCTCCTGGTGAAAAACCTGCTGAAGGTCTGCTACGCAAACAGGGTACAGAAAACATTGATTTTTAACATGAATTCAGCTGGTTACAATCTGCAATCCTCACTGCTAGACGGCACTAAATCTCCCTTTATCGTACACACTGCTCCTTTAATACGGATTTGTGGAAAATTTCAAATATTCATGATGTAGCAGGTGCTCTGTACACATAATCATGTCCAGAAACTCCACTAGCAAAGTTGAGTTTGTGACAGTTTCTAAATCGTCACTGATCCACATGTCATGAAAACATTATCTGTGTGGAGAAAATGTCAGTGACAAACTTAATTAAAGCCAAAAGGCCACATTTTCTGTTTAACTTGTGTCGTATTGACAGAGATGTGCAGGGACTCTGATGGACATGGACACTGAGCATTTGTCATCCGTCAACCAGTAAGGACAGCCTGCTGTCATCACCTCATGGGACCCGTCAATTTCATTATTTCTCTCTCTGTCCGTCTCTCACTCCGCCTGTCTTTCATCTCATCTTGTGCGGGGTGTCTCACACTGACCTAAATATCTTGTGCGGCGTGTTGATGACTTTACATTATGGGGGGAGAGAAAGGTCACAGAGGGGTGTAGACAAGCACAAAAACACACACAATCTCACTGACTCATGCACACACACACACACACACACACACACACAAATGTCATTGCCAACACTCTTATCAAATGTAGACTCCACACCACACACACAAGCATGTTCCTGCACACACACGCACAGCTTGGTGAAGTGCAGGGATGTTTGAGGGTGGAAGTAATCTCCCATGAATATTCCATCCCAGCAGCAGCAAGCCATTTTAATTATCAGCCCCTCCCAGGCCCTCTGTGAGGTCTAGCCCAGGTAAATTAGGCTCAGCAAACACCCTGTCTTCAACCCCACCAAATTCAATATGATGTCAAATAGAGCACAGCGGTCTGCGAGCACACACAAAGCGTGCGCTCTGCTGTGCGTGCACAATGCTAGTGGTGGGTCTAGAAGGGTGTCTGTGTGTGTGTGTGTGTGTGTGTGTGTGTGTGTGTGTGTGTGTGTGTGTGTGTGTGACAGATGGGAAGGAAGTGAGAGAAAGAGAGAGACAGGCAGTCCCTGTGTATTGTGAGTGTGATGCAGAGAAACACACAATCATACGTGTCAGCATGTAGGTATTACTGTTATGCATTATATTTTCCGTACACATTAAGGTCACAGATAGTGTTGCCATGGCAGCACAACTAATCTCATCATATATCCCGCAGCTCAAACCTAATCAGTGCTCCGAACACTTTTCGCCTCATGTAATCTTTTTTCTGGTTTTCCTATATCGTATCAACTGCTTTTTATGCACATATTCAAACAAAAATCACTGTCATGTCGATTAATTTTTCAAAAGTTCATCTCATTGTGACTTCTTGTACGAAATACCTCTCAAACGCCTATTTTTGATTATTACTTTTACTTTCAAACTTCATCCACTCAAAGCAGATCTATAGATTGGAAATATTAAAAGTACCCTTCAATAAAATGTACATATTTGTGTCAGTGCTTTGACTGCCAGGCAGACACACTGCATTGTTCCTGATATTTTACCGTATTTTACATAAATAAGATTGATTAAGCACGTGTACTTATATGTTTAATAAATGAGTTTGGAGGTCTTAATGTGGTCCTAGGTGTAAAAATTGTCTCTTAATTTAGTAGTTGACGTGTTGCATCGTGTTTTGCTGCCTCTGTTCTGTTCATAGATGTAGATCAATACCTTGAACCCAAGATGGCGCCTTTCCAGTCCAATAGAGCTGCTCACCTGGCAAAACCCAAAAAAAGTTTCATTCCGGGTTTACTTCCATTGTATGCTGCGCAATGAATATGCGTAGTAATGTTTCGCCCTCTCAGCTCATAGACTAGATTTTTAAATTCTTTTTCTTGGCTACAGGAAAATTTAAAAATAATTCAAAAAAACATGAATTAAAAATCATAATGGAAAGAGTCACAACTGATCTTGTTTGCCGTTTGAGGTGTCCTTTTAACAGTTTAACAGAGGTCTCTTTTACAGTGTTGGTCTATGTGGGAAATGTATTTTGGCCGCAGGGGATTTTTTTTACTGCAATACCACACTGGGAAAAATTGAAAGCAAGGCTGAGCCCCACTCTGTGGGGCCTGGTTCCACCTTATTTTTTCTTTCTTAGTTTTCCTTGATTATTATCTCTCACTATGAAAACCATGGCCAAGAAGCCACAATAAAAGCAGTGTTAAGAGGAAAAATATGATACAAAAACATCAATAGACAACAACAACAAACAAAATAATAATATCTATAGTATTTAAATCTTCAAAAATCTTCAAAAACATTGACAAGGATTATTATTTTCTAGTTTCAAATTAACATAATTTCACCAAGTGTGATGACCACAGCTAAGAATAGCACCTGGGAATAGTGGGCAGTTACCAAAGACCCTCAGTGTCCCTTAAAGCTTCAGGTTCATTGTGTGCCAGTTGGTAATTAAAGTACAACATCAATAAAGCACCATTACCGGATCTATCTTGTAAACGAGCCCTGTGTCAAAATCTAGTTATAACACCTTCGGTTTTTAAGGTTACATTTACTGACATATTTTTCATTAAAGTTATTTAATCAACATTCCACAAACTAATTGACAAGTAATATTATCCCAGCATGGGAGTAACGCTTGATGTTTGGGTGTTTAATAAAGCTGCCACATAGACTTTTCTCTCTGTGCTGAACTTAATGAAAACATGAATGCAAAAGGAATCATACCATAGACTGTGTAGAAGAAGTGGACATCGTGACATGAGCCAGTGGTTTTTGGACTACCTGTTTGAGGCCTTGAGTTTGGCATTTCGGCCATGGCCCATCTCTGATTTTTTTGGGCCAGCGGTCACTATACATGGACAAGACGGTGGAGCTGTGGAGAAGCGAGGGGTGATCTGACTGAGAGCCCTCGAACACTGCGGTGGTAGCGACTTGTCAATCACAAGATAGCCACGCCCTAAAACATACCCTTGTGTATCGTCTTTTAAACTCTGAAAAGGACTAGAATTTACTAAATGAACATGATGCTGTTTTAAAGAAGACTTCAAGCCCATAAACGCATTACGAATGTTTTCTAAGTTAATAAATCAAGTAAGAAGTAGGATCATTTTCTTATAGACTTCTTTACAATCAGACTTCTTTTTGCAACTGGTGAAGTGGCCCCCTGGTGGGCAGATTTATGGTACGTCTGCACTGGCTTCACATTTCTTTTTCTACAAGACTCAGATGCCACACAGCAATTGCCACTGTTTCAAATGCTCACAAATTCAGCTGTTGGCCAAATATTTTCTTTCCTTTTAAGCTTTTCTGTAATCGAAACACAAACACCTTTATAATTCAAACATTATGGCGATTAAATTAAAATAAGCAATTATTATTATTATATAAACATCACAGGATTAGGGAGAAGGAAAAAGAAAAGAATAATAATATTTGTGATAAAAACTAAGCAAAAAGTGTGAAAAAGAGCTACATACCTTTACAACAAAAGATTTACCTATGAACAGATAACAGAGGCCACTATAACTTTTCAGAACCAGAGTTAGCCCCTCAGAACGTACATACTGCAAAGAGGGCAGTGTCTTGGACAGGTTGACAGTGGATTTTTGCCCTAACAGGTTAATCTGGCCATGCTTACAAACTTTTACAGTGTTGAGTTCCTCACAACCACGGTGGATAAAATATCAGTTAAAAACCGTCCCGCTCACGCCGTACTCCAAACTCCCGGCTACATCAAAGTAACTCAGTTTGGGATCGGATCAGGTAAGACTCAGGTGCTCCAGTAAAGCTATCTATCATCTCTTATCTTCTTGATGTTTAATCTAGCTTAAACCTTTCCTCACTCTCTGCCTCAGCCGATGGAACAGAAATTGAGTGGAAACAGGCCTTCACACAAACACAATCTTCAATCTCCGTCCTCTCTCTGTGCCTGCCGCTCTCTCAGGAGTGATCATAGGGCCCCCTGAGTGGTGCTACCACATTTAGACCTACTAATGATCTGCTCCCTGGTCCTCTCCAGCTCTGCTACACTTCTAATCACAAGGACATCCACTGTCTGATCTACAGAGACTTGCCTGCCTGGCAGTCGATTACCATAATCAGGACTCATAAGACAGGTATTTAATTAGCCACCCTGAAAAACACATCAGTACACACAGGGGCCTGGCAAGTGTCTACAGTTCGCTTGGTGAAAGATTTACCACTGCATTTAATCTGCCTGTTTTTAAGAGTGGGGAGCCAGTTTTTCATCTGACGCCGAGCAAAGCTGAATAACATAATTCTAAGAAGTACAGCTCTGGCAAGCTTTGAAGCTTTGAGGGTCTACTGAATTCAAAAGTTGTCCATTAAAAGAGAGTGACGGTCCTAATGTCCCCTTAGCTATAAATGTCTGGTTTTATTCCCAGTGACAGGTTTGCAAGAAGAGTGGTAAAGTCTTGAGTGGAGAAAGCAAGGTTTTAGAAAACAATTACCGTGTTGTGATTTTCACAGCATTTACAATCATCATTCATCACAATTAAATTAAATTAATTAAAGATCAGGTGTGACGAAAGTGTTATAGAGCTCACATTAGGGCTGCAACCAAAGATTGTTTTCATTACAGATTTGTTTATTTGGATCTTTTAAAACAAAGGCTAGTCTACAAAAAGAGTCCATATATCAATTAAAGGGACCCCTTATCAAAAGTACATATTTTTGCTGCAGAGCTATTTATTAACCAAGCTGGTCACCAACATTGTCTGATGTTGATATTTGGTTGCATTTAGGTTGTGACTTTGGGTGACTGAATTCAATGTCAGAACAATGTCTGATGTGAACCTTAATTTGATGCGGAACAAGTGTTTATTAGTAAGTTTTCTGAACACTGTATCATGTATGTCTTTGCTGCTACCAATAAAGTATTATGTTATATTATGACATGCGGATATTTTGTTGAATTTAAGTTGAGTTGTTAAAAAACCAAAATCCAGCATCTTCCAAACATCTCATGCCAACGTACAATAACAGCATCGATCATGGAAAACAAAACCCAATGTCTGCAAAAGCCTCATAATGTTAACATCCACACAACATAAAATGTTAAAGTCACTGGACATCTAAAATATCCTCAACATGATTTTCATTCCAATTAAAGTCTTATGACTGTCCAACTAAATAAGAGTCCAGTTTCTATCTGACATATTGACATGTGGTGCCGACTGGGACTATCTCTCTGAAACACTTAAAACAAAAACCAAAATTCATGAGGGTAGGGTTATTGCTGGGCTTTTGCATTAGGCTAGGTCAATTTTAGCTGTAGATATAACTAATTAATTGGCAACTAAGTGTCTTTTGGCTTCTCTAAAACCATTTAAAAATACTGTACGTTATCCACAATAGGTTGCTACATAGACTGTATGTGTTATACATATGCCAGAGTGGATTTTTCTTCACATTACAGCATCTATGCACAAATTCCCACTATACACATTTTAATCAGCATACACTGTAAAATCAAATCATATATCCCACAAAATGTGCAAAGTGACCTTTGGCTTTAGCTGTCACACACAATAAAAATGCTTTTGATACAGATGGGGGTTGTCACACCTCAGTCTGCATGTGGGAGAGCAAATCGTGTAATGAGTCTGGTGTGTTGTTGAATGTGATTAGTTATGCTGGATTTAAACTCTATATGTGAGCCATGTTGCGTGTTTCCTCTTCAGTGCATGCCACAATTACAAATACTGTCTGTTGGGAGGCGGTCAAACAACTGGTTTTCGATTTTTCTGATCTAATTGAGGTTAAAAGGTCAGTGGCTCCAAGCTGGTTCTCTATTTAAAACCATGAAAAGCTTGTTTCTACAGAAGTCTCAGCTCTCCTGAGTGCCTTGTCTGAGAGACAGAAGATGTTAATTGTTGCTCATCTTTACATTTGATATTTGGGTTCTCACTTGGGATGTCAGTTTTGGTTAATTCTCTTCCAATCGTGCAACACCCAGTAACCCATTAATTAAGTAAAGTACAAGAGGCCTTTCCTTGTAGTCTGGTACTCCACTGACTAAGTGAGCTTTAACGCCACATTTCAAAGCACTATCCTTTTAGAGGCGTCGAAATGTTGTGTCTTGCCTTTTATTTTTTCTCTGTTGGTTTTGCAGACAGACAGCCGGCTAGCCACGTTATATGTGGAAACACTGTGCCCATTGCCCACCCTCTGGTCCCCACTGGTTAGCTAAAGTAAGCACTCTGCACTGCACACCACCCAGGTCAGACTGAAGCAAGCTAGCTGCACTGCTCAATCCACAATTACAACAAGCAACAACGTCCCTGTGGCAGGATGGCTTTGCTGTAGAAACTTACATACATGATATGAAAGACAATATCTAATCTCACATCACAATACCCATATAATATCAATATATTGTCCAGCCCCAGTTCCAGTGTTAGATTATCAAGAAATGTGTAAATTGCTGTTATAAAATACAATAAGACCCAAAGTCTTTAAGAGTATTACAGTTTAAGCGTCATATTAGCATTCATAGTATTTATACATTTATAAACAACCTTACTCATCACCATGTGTGCCGGATAGCTGCTATGAATAAGAGTGAATGGTGTTATGCGTGTACATACATATGTATAAGAGCACATTACCGTGTGTGTCAGAGCGTAACCAATCTTCTTATAGTTCCACATATCGTTATGCATTAGTGTATTAGGCTACGCTATCTGCCTCTATAGCTGAGGGATTTATACAATGTGTATGGCCTGCATGTGTCATTCCTTCTGCGGGAGGGAATGATGAAATGGCCACATGCAGCAGGTGCACACACATTAATCAGCCTGTAAACAGCCTGAAAAGTTTATTTCTTGACCATAAGAGATGAAAAAATGGAGACGAAGAGAAAAAACACGAGCTGGAGAAAAAATATTGGTCGAGTTTATATTCATGTTAGTTTGCTGTGACTTTGGTTCTATTCATTTAAATTCTGTTTAGTTTTTTGCTTAGTTCAGTTTATTTGCACGGGGATATACAGAGGTGAGGAATGAAACAATGTAATGTAATCACAACCTTGGAAAATAGATTTATCACTTTAACAGGAGACAGAGAAAGAGAGAGGCGGCCTTAGTGGAAGTACACTGTGTCATGGTGTCATAAATATTCAGTTTTCAAGTGGGGCAACATTCCTCCAGTCTCTCTCTCTTAGGTCGCTGTTTTGTACGTTTCCTGCATAAATCACTTGAGTGGATTCGAGTTCACACAATTCAAGTATGTTACAGTTGGCATGCAAACAGGAGCTGCCTCTGGTTGCCTGTGAGTGCACAGGATGCCTGCCTGAAGCAGAATTGCAGTGTTTGTGTGTGTGTGTGTGTGTGTGTGTGTGTGTGTATAGAAAGCATCTGTGCATAATGTACATAATTCAAACATGTGTGCATGTGTGTATCTCAGTGCTCGCTTGCATGCACAAACCTTACAGCCCGTGTGTGGCGTGTGTGTGTGTCCTAAATATTACAGCAGCAAATCCTTAAAAGAGATCACTTCTCTGACACTTTCCCCCATGTGGCATGATGTGGCGTGAGACCCAGTTCTGTTAGTGAGGAGACAGATTGCTGCAGCTCCGCTTCCCATAATCCTACTGTCACTTACGTTATACGAGACAAGTCCTGCATGCTATCATAAATATACTCATATGCTTTCTGCTCCACGTTTCTTAATGTACAAGATAAATATAACCAAGAAGTAAATGTTTACATGTTTCAACATTTTCCATCACATTGGACAATGTACACATTTGTAGAGTGTAAAAGGTTGGGAACACAACAGATTTTATGTTACACTGCCGAGGCATGTTTGTCCTAAAGGAACATGTCGCTCTGTTTTATGTTAAATTTGGTAAGATGCTTCACTGAGCTAAGAATCCAAAAATGGCAAACAACTGAAGTCACAGGGGTCCAAGTTTAACAAAAGCAAAACTATGATATATTCACTACAATGTCTGCATAAATTTGGGGCAGGCAAATATTATGGTTTTAGGGTAAATTCATTGTGTTTTGGTAATCTAAACATGACTGAAAAGCTTCCACAACCTTGAAAACAAACCACTTATTTAGAATATAGTCTTTTAAAATTTTTAAATAATGTTATTAATCTATTTGTCATTTGTAATTGTATATATCTGTGATGCTGGTCTCATAAAGCAGTATGATTAAGTGTATTATTCACAGGAAAAAGTAATGAATTACAATAAATAAATGAACTTAAAATAGGTTTAAACTAATGAACTTTACTTCAATATGTTTTGAATTATTTAAGAGCAATACACTGTACCAGAAAGCTAAATACAGCTTAAAAAATACATCCATTTACTGGCTTTTTCTGAGTGACCAGAGATCATTGGAAGACAGACAGGGGGGACGTCCTCTTACAGTAATATCAAAAGAACAAAGTTCTCTACATCTGGGCAAACTGCAGTGTACCACTTACTAGAAAACTACAGGTTGGGTATTTTTTTTTTAAGAAATGTCAAATGCATATAACTTGTTTTTGTCTGTGCAGAAAGGAATCATTTGATTTTATTTTGCCATCTTAAATGAACTAACCGACACACAAATTCAAAATGCTCTGCTCCAGCCATTTGAAATTCTTCTTCAAAGGGCTTCTTTTTTTTTCAATGTACTTACATTTACAGGAAATTAATTGGTTACGAGTTCTGTAGTACATTTTATTACATCGTCTGTGGAATTTAAATTTCCAGTAAATTCTGGTAAACTTTTCCTATTCTGTAGGATACGACACCACGGCTTCTTCTAAGCAGAGACAAATTTTATTAAAGTCTTCAGGTAATTGTGAGATGTGCTCTGAGTATTTTGCATTTCATTACAATAGCAACTAGATGTTGGACAAATCTGCAAGTATCACCAAGAGAAAAGTTTCTGGTTGCAGAGGGGAATCAGAAGTCAGAGAAGGAAGCCAGAAGTGGGATTGGAGCTCGAAGACGAGACTTTTGGATAATCCGAGATAATCCCTTGGGCAGAATCTCGGTCAAAAAAGCAACATATGGCGTCAGACAAAAAGAGTGTGAAGGCAAGCAGGAGGGCAACTTCACAGCCGCAGTTCAGACTGGGACAGCCAAAATCAGCTGTCAGCTTTACAAGTCTGTGGCAAGGCAAAAGTCCTCAAACCCCTGACTCATAGCAAAGCCAGCAGTGACAATCTAAGAGAAAAGAAGTCACTGCTCTGAGATAATTTATGCCTCCAAGTTTAGGCAAAAGAAAATCAAAAACTTTTCCCCACCATAAGTTCTCGTGAGTCAAGATAAAGTCACGGTGGCGAACTTTCAAGTAAATCAAACCAAAATCAACCTGTGATGAGGGAAAATGATGAGACTTCAGTGGTAATTGACTCGATTGATTAGCGGGATCCCAGCGGTGCACGAGGTGGAAGCGACGGAACATCTGCAGCCGAGCTCCTCGATTTTTTATTGAAAGAATAAAGGACATCCCTTCATGTTTCAGAAAGCCGAAGACAGACGGCCACAGGACAGCTGGCCTGGACCTGAGAGAGAGGATGAAAGATGCTGCCACTTTGAGGATGGTAGAGAGCTTCACGAGGGATGAAGATTTCAATCTCTGTGTGTTTTCTTTCTAAAACAAATGTGTGGGTGTCGAGTGTGCACACAACAACTGCCTCATTATTTGCTTCCCATCAGGGTCACAACTCTCTTCTCCAGATACTGACTCCCCCCACCCACTCATGTTCTGAAGTCACACAACAGTGCACTAAGTCCACAACTAATTTGCACCACATACACATGTATACACACACACACACTCTGCTGTTCACCTTTGTCTCCAACAAGTCTCACTCTCTCCTTCCTTTTCTCTCTCTCACGCCCTGCCTCACGGAAACGCCCTTCCCTCCGCTAATCCCAAAGACTGTTTAAAATCGTCCAGCGCTCCGATTCTCTGCCTGAGATTAAGACGGGCCTTGTCTCATTAGTGCCTCATTACCACATCAGATAGCGGGCTTAACAGAGTGTCAGAGAAGGAGGGGTGGAGAGGAGGAGAACGTTTAAAGGAGGGGAGTGAAAAAGAGCATAAGAGCTTATATAGACAGACGTGAATGCATCTGTTGCTAAATAAAAATATGCTTCAAGAGGCTTTTTATCTCCTGCTGCATCCTTTATTGGGAGTTAGTAGCAGTGGAGTGAGGAACCTCCAGCTTCAAACACCATCTCGGTGAGCGCCGCTGGGAGGAACATGAACACGATTAGCGACTGTTGAGGGAGGAGAGGGGGTGTGGATTTTGGGAATAATATGCAATACTTACTGTTGGTACAATTCCGAGGTGGCAAAATTTTATAAGCAGTGGGTCCAAGACGGGGACCAGGGAAGCCTGCACACACATATGCAGGACATAAAATGAGCCACTGGACCGTCATTATTCTGCATCCGTCCTTCAGCCAATCAATAAGAACTCATTGAAACATCATTCCTAATCATTTGCACCAGGCTCCTGGGATCCCACAGCAATCAGTGTTTACATGCAATAAATGCAGGCACAACGGGATTAGCTGCCTGACGTTATTCAATAGTGGAGACATTTTTAAATTAGAATACTGGTGATTACTTGACATAGGTAGGGAACAGCGAAAAAAAAAAGCGGTGGCTGGTGGATGACTGGTTGGGTGCACAAAGCAGAGTGACAGCAGAGACTGGGGTCAAAGTTGAAAAACTATAAGTCATGTAGGTATGCTGAAAAAAGAAAACTGTTGAATAATTACCTCAATCTGTTACACATAAATGAATTAAAGTTTAAGCTCAAATCAAGTTATCAAGTTATTATCATAGGTGCTTTGAAATTGAGTTGAGAAAATTTAATTCATTTGTGTGTTGCCAGTGGAAGTATTATGGTACCAGGGTATATCAGGGTATAAATACCAGGGTATTTCAGTATTGTCATAAATACAGTAATGTCCTAATACTTTCTCTACTAGCGGAACAGACAGCTGAGCTGAAAGACACCACAACACAGAGTTACTGAACTGTAACCAGCTGACGACCAGCAATTATTTAATTGACCCTTGTCAGTCTTCTGTGATAAAGAGAAAGTTAAATTCAAATGATGAGCAAAACAATAAGTTCTTTTGAATGAGGAATGGGAACCAAGATCCAGTTCCAAACTATCTGATTCATCGATATCATATGCCTCCAAGCTTATCAATTCATTTTATTGATGCCGATGTATTTTTTTTGACAGTTTTGAACTGCAAAACATAAAAAAAAACAAACTCATGTGTCAACGCCGCTGGATACTTACAATGAGAAGGAGTCATGGCGAAGAGGAATAAGAAACAGTCTAAAATTTGGCTTCATTTCACAGAGAAATACCACAATAGCGCTGCTTTTAATGTCTGTATTATGATCATTTCAAGTAAAGGTGGAAACACCAGCAACATGCTGAAAACATCTGTCACAACATGGGCTTAAATTCTAGGATTATATTTGACATTCTAAACGCCATTGCATCCCGACCTAGCAGCACGTCCAAAAAATGAAGCCTTTTCAAATATTTTCACATTTCAATTATTTTATATGAATAATAAAACAGTTGCAATGACGCTGAATACCTGTATAGGCCAATTTTTTTTCCATGCAGAAAACTGATCAGACATCAATACGAGAATCTATAAAGACTCAGAATGATTCAGCATTGATTATGGTATTAATATCAATAAAATCAAATTTATTTCCATTCTATTTTAATATTAGCAGTCTTCAGATATAAAAAGTCATATTTTTAAACTTAATGTGCCAGACCTGAACTCAAGGAAAAGAAAAACATGAGCTACAGTTATGCTGACCAGCAAAAAGTGATCATCAGTTGAACAAAATGTGACATCTATAAAGTGAGCAACTATCCCTATCTTTCTGCTTTTGTCAATGAAGCTCCCCAAATGCAGCCCGGCTTCTCTACTGCCTCGACATATTCGGCTGAGTACCCCCTACTGCAGCACAGCAGGCTTATTCCCTCCCAATCTAAATAAATCTTTCCCTTGTGCAATTAGTAGCAGAGGCCTAATTCCCGTGTCCTCAGCTCCCACTGCCAACCCATTAACACTTGTAGGCCATCGCTGTGGCCGACTCCAATATAAGTCAGCAGGCTGCAGCCCGCAGGCTTAACGTACTGCAGAATGAATCCCCCACATATCAATGCGGTTTAAGCTGAGCAGGCTGATATATCTGCTACAGCTGCAGGGGGTCAGGCTGAGCTGGCTGGATGCCAGCTGTGACAGTCAAAACTACTAATGTGGAGGTCATGATACACGTGATACAATCTGGCAACACAACTGTATGATTTCATAACCAACAGTGTTCACTGTACAACTGAAACAATTAGACAATTCACAGTTCACTAAACACCTCATACGAAGATCAGTTGACCAATTATAGCTTAGCAGCCTTAACTACACACAAATGAACTGTCAAGCTGTGTTTCTAAAACTAAAAACACAAGGGCACAATTGTTATAAAGGAATTAAACAATGTGTTTATCTGCTCTTACAAAAGCTGAAATGGTTAATTAGCCAGCTGGCTATCACTGATCAAATAGTCCATCAAAGTTATCATTTAACATGAGAGGCATGCTTTTCCAATGAAATCTCATCAGAATATGATTTCATCCTGACTCGCATGTTTTGCTGCTTTGCAGCGGCAGAAGTTGTCCCTGTGTTAACAAGAATGGGTGAGATATGGTCACAGTAACCCTGACCTTTGACCCATGACCATTAAAAGCTAATCAGTTAATCCCTGAGGGCAAGTGGACATTTGCACCAAATTTGAAGAAATTCCATCAAGACGTTCTTAAGACACTGAGTTCACCAGAGTGGGATGGACAGACGAACAGGTTGTCTGTCAACCCTTCAGCAAACTAACGGGTTGGCAGGCAACCCGAAAAAACGTAATAACTCCAGCCATCGCTGAAGCCACACTGAAAGGAGGCATAAAAAGATGTCAAACTCATGTGTCTACGCTGATGCAAACTGGCAAAAAGAAGTAGTCAATGTCGAGGGGAATAAACTGTCTAAAGTGTGGCTTCATTTTTGAAGAAAGATGAAAATGTTGCTGCTTGTTATGTCTGTTAAATGATCATTTGAGCTAAGGGTGGAAACTGCAGCAAAATGCTAGAACAAGGGGTCAGCGGTTTGGTTGAGGGAACAAAATTACCTGGTTATGTTAGGAAAAGATTGCGGATGTTGCTAAAAATAACATCCGGCTTTAAGTAGCACAAACTCCACAGCCAATGTTGTTGTTGTTTGTTTGTCACGCACAACAGTCTCCTGTGTCAAAGTCCTGAGTTTGGATCCATCCACATCCTCTTCCAGCCACCCTACGCAGACATCTGCAGCCTTTAAAATACATCCACTGCTTTTAGCATCTATTAAGGATATTGATGGGTTTGCATTGGAGTTTGTACAAAGCCCAGTGTGTCTCACACAGATGCTACAAGGTGACACTGCCCAAGGAGCACATTTTGATGTCCTGGGTATGAAACCAAGCCTGCTTCCCCTACATCTGTCTGAAGTTATGGATGAATTGTTTCAGAAATTATAAGTCTTAAATTGCATATGATTGCAATTTTTTATGTTTTATATCAATGTAAATTCAGAATATTTGTGTTTTGGACTTTTTATTAGACAAAATACATTATATTTTGACATCATTTTGTACTCTGGGAAACACTGTGATAGGCAATTCCACTATTTTTATGACATCTTAAAAGATGTGTATATAGAAGAGAACTATATTTCTGTTTCATATAGCATATGTTAATCTACATTTGATTAAAACCACTCTTTAATCCATATCTCAAATACACTTTCTGCTGCTTCCATGTTGTGTCTGCACAAGCTGCCAAAGATAAATGCCACTGTGCACCACTTCCCCGATAAAGCGCTGCCAACTTTCTCATTATCTACGACTGTGGAACACTTTGTTTCTTATTAAACTGAGGTACTTACTCAGACGGGTGGACACCCACAGTTCTCTCCTCTCCCAGTTAGACAAACAACTCAAGTTAACGTCGGTTCTATAGGACAGGGCAGTAAAGTAAATTATGGCGAATAATCACATGGCGCCAGCAGCAGTACAATAACTGCCACGCTGCCTTGATTTCTGCTGCACCTGTTATTGAATAATGACAGAACTAAACGCAGGTTCTACACCGGCCGCAATTCATCATCGGTCATCGACAGCCAGCTCACAGATGAGAGAGAGGGAGGCTGGAGAGAGAGGCAGAGAATGAAAGGAGAGGAAGGTGTGGAGAGAAATGCAGGGGCATGAATAATGGAAGGAGTGTGGTGTGTGTATTCCCAGCGCTCGCAGAATTACTCTCACTTTGCAGCATTTAATCAATGACTCTCCCTCTATATTTTAAATCCCTCTCTCCTTTCCTCCCTCCCTTACTCCCTCTATGGCAGTTTTCATTTCACAGCGGGGTCATTTGTGTAGCAATATGCTGTAATATACCAAACACACATATACACAGACTGTATACACAAACTCACAGTCACTCTGAGGGAAGGGGAGGGCTAACAACATCTCATCTGCTAGAAGTAAGATATGAGTTCCTTCACAATAATTTAGCACGACTCTCCCCCTCCTCTTCACCACAGCTTATTGAAATGTGACTATTTTAATTTTTTTCATCTGACCAGTTGTTTGGTTGGTTGTTTCTTTGTGGAGGTTCTGCTTTGTTGAGACAGTGTTACCAAAATGGTGCATGAGAATTAATCTCCCAGCAGCGGAACAGTGGATACTTGCCCTTGTAAATTAAAATCAAAGCAGCAAAAACACCAGAACAATATTCAACTCACATTTATCAAAACTGCTGTATTCGTTTAAAGTAATTAAGTTTTAGTGTCTAGTGTCGAGTAAGTATCACAAAGAAGTCGACCAAATGAAAAGCAAAAGGTAACAAAACCTTAAGCCCAGTCGCCAAAATAAAATGTGTGCATTGTACGTTATCCAAACCACAGATGTCAGATTTGATCATTTCATACACAGCATATTAACTTTTGTAGAGTAATATAGTAACGAAGTTTGGATTAGAAATGAGCTGAGTTTCTTATCAGGAGGAGGAGACAATGAATGGCATGAGACGTGGTGAGACGACTGTCAAGCAGCAGCAGCAGACCACTGTGTTCGAAACCAACAAACAAAACCGGGTATTTCTAACAACTTGTTAGGACATTTGCAGCTATGTTTGTTGCGACAGAAGCAGGTATTGTTTAAAAACTCACTGGGAAATTTTCAACTATATTTGTTGTAACAACACAGGGTATTTTTCAACAACAGATTGGGACATTTCAGCTATGTTTGTTGCTACAAAAAAGGTATTTCTAATGACTCGTAGGGACATTTCCAGCTGTGTTTGCTGCAATACAACCTGGTATTTTTTCAGGACATGTAGAGACATTTCCAGTGATGTTTGTTGCAATGAAACAGGGTATTTTTAACGAGAGGTTGGGACATTTCTAACTTTGTTTCAACAGAACCGGGTATTTTTCAACACCATGAGGGGATATTTATATTTTTCCATTTTTTTTAAATGACACGTGGAAACTTTTCCAGCCATTCTTGTTGCAACAATCTTTGTATTTTTTGAGGACACATGGTCAGTCTTGCTTGTGGTGTCCAAAGTGAGTATTTAAAGCCAAAACATGATATTGTCCTTACTCTACAGTCAAGTGGGATTTTTTGAGCCTGAACATAACCACATTGTTAGCGGTACTACGAATGAAATGAAACTATAACTTATGAAACTTAAAAAGGAAACACATCCGTGGTTGGCAGAGACTTTAAAAACGAACTTTTATCATGGCGTTCAGAATAAACTTTTAGACAAAAGATGAGATAATAATAACAACACTGTGTCAAAGTGGCAAAAGAAGAGACATTTTCCTATGCTTTAAAGTGGAACTACGCCAGTTTTTAAAATTCATATGTTAGTCTTATGATCTAACAGTCCAAAAAATATTAATAAAACATGAAAGAACTCGCCCAAGTCCAAAAGCTAGAGTGCTCAAATGTGTGATGTCATCAAGTATGAAGTCTGGAGCTGCTCCATAGACAGTGAACCGATGAAGATGTTGTACATTATACTGAGAGCGCCCAGCAGGAATGTTCAGTATGCTCTAGGACACGGGTACATTTTCGGCTTCAGAACTGAAAACTCTCACATGTTCACGGAGGAGCTTCAGACTTTATACTTCATTACATCTCAAGTTTGAGACTTGCTTCTCTGGTTTCTCGCCGTGAGAGAAAGTAGCTCATGCTCACATATGTTCGCTGAAATGTCCTCGACCATGGAAATAACATATTGGAATTCTTAATTTAGGTGGTGTGCCCTTTTGACGCACAATGTCACGCCATGATTGGCTAGCTTTGCGAAGGTCAGACAGGAGCCAGAGTTTTGACTTCTCTCTGTCACTCTTTTTTCCTTTTTTTTTCTTTAAACACAACTATTTCTGTCACTTTTCAATTGAACAACCAGGTCAAAACTGTGAATGTCTTCCAGGAGATACTCAAACTGTGCACTGTTATCCCCATACTGAACCAATTTCCACATCTCGCCCCTCTATGAAGTCAGGATTTTCACTCCGCTTTCCAAGAACTTAAGACACTTGCCACACTCATGCCGTAACAGCGACATTCCCAAAATATTACAACAAAAAGCATGCACTGTACATAAATCTCTTCCTGCTTGCACTGTGCTGACTGGGAAAAGGCCGTGTAGAGTTCAGCGAAGAGTCAGCTGCTGCAGCTGCTGTTGTGTTTCCTTGGCAAGACAGAGATCTTCTGCATTGCCAGAGACTAAATTAACAAGGCCTCCCATAATTAAGCAAGTTTATTGGCCCCTGGGGAGTGCCTTCTCCTCATATAGTTCCCATCTAGCCTTGTTTATATCCCTTTCTTCTTCCTCTATTTCCTTCAACTGGGGAGTAAGCGATCTTTTCATGATTACACATAAATAAGTGCTGTTTTTTGCACGCTGCTATCCACGCTTGCTTAAATACAAAGATCCTACACACACACACACACACACACACACACACAAGCCGATAGAAAACGCTACTTAATTGTCCAAGTCGCTTGAAAGCACATATCAGTACAAATGCACACAAATCTGTTTGCTCAAAAATCCAAAACAAACATGCATAGATGATGAAAAACACACTCACGCGGCAGCCGTCAAATACTCTGTCCACACAGTCCTTTGTACATACACACACACTCGCTCTGATTACACATTACACACATACTGTATATGCAGGTACACATGGTGGAGATGAAAAAACATTGGCTAATGACACGCATCAGATCGCCTCAAAGGTTTGGACTCGAGTCTGAATCACACATCTGTCATCCCACACGTCTCTGTTTCTCTTTCTCTTTCAATTACATATTTATCTTTGTAGTGCCTGAGTGATGCGTTGAGCCCCGATCTGCTACTGATCCCAGCCCAGATCCGACAAAAATAGAACATCCTCCTTATCCTACTATCACCCCCCCTCTTTTTTGCTTTCCCTCCCATCCTCCATCCCCCCCTTGAGGCTTATGTAAATACTTTTCCTGTGATTTCACGTCCCTTTTTTGGTCAGGTATAGTGCTTTTTCTCCCTCGGTTCCACTGGCGACAAGATGACAGGCTGAAAACGGGTAAACAACTAAAAAAATAAAGAAATAAATAAAACTTAACAAACATGCATGTGTGAGAGAGAAAGACAGAAAGATGAGCGTGAGAGTGTTGGAGGAGAGACTGGAGCTCACAGGAGGTGTCGCGCTTTAATCAAATCTTAGCTGGAGGTTGATTTGATGTTTGCAATATTACTTTTACTGATTTTTTTTCTTATGTAGGTGGGTCCTCTTGGGGTGGCACGACTTTTTGCATGATGGAAATCAAAGTGAAAACAGATTGATTTTTGCTATTGCAGTCTTCCTGAATAAATACACAGTACTGTAATTAGTCTATATTCAATTCTTAAAGGTCCGGTGTGTAGGATTTAGGGGGATATATAAACAGAAATGGAATCTAGTATAATTAGTATGTTTTTTTTAGTGTATAATCACCTGAAAATAAGAGTTGGTGTGTTTTCATTACCTTAGAATGAGATGTTTAGAGAGAGGAGTCCACCATCTTGATGAAGTAGCCCAGAGCAGAAAACAAACCACTGACTTCAGGTACGACCATTCCTGTTTTCACACCGCCATCGTAGTTAGCGGCCCCTCAGCAATGAGCCAAACAGCACCTGAAAAACACACATTTTAAACATGAAGCTGCTTTATTCATTCTTCTAACTGGTTTAAATCAAAAGGTCCATTTGTTTGGGAAAGGAGGAGACCTCTGCGGATAATTCGACTCCCATTAAAAGACTCCTGGCTGTCTGGATCTAATTTTTAGGTAATTTTCTGCTAACTTTTAACACACTAGAGGGGAATGGGTTGGGTTAGGTTAGGTAAGTTTTTACATCAGTTGGACATAAAAACGACAGCTGAAAGCAGGAGAGAAGGAATCAGAAGTTTGAAGGCAGTGACATTATTAGCTTGCGGAGGTAGTGAAAAGAGAAAAGTGTGAATGCGCACAGACGGTGGATAAAGCTAGAGGCGGAAAAATAAATACATTACAGTTATCATCCATTAACAGTCACCACATTTTATGATCAATTTATGGTCTGCATTCTTTGCAATAACCAATGAATCAGTCAATTAATAATTTACTTGTCCCTTGAAGTCATACAAGGTCTAACTCCGATGAAATGCAATCCCATCAGCTCCTCTTGTTCATTGTAATTTTGTTCTTTATTGCCTCTTAAGAGAATCAATTTAGCACAGATTTAACAAAGTTAACAACCAGGCAAGTTTATATATTTGTGCCTGTCACATGGACCTCAAACATATTTGATTTTTAATTTGGAGTAAAATTACAGTCTTAATTTTAAGTGTTAATCATTGTTTTGTTTTTTTTGGGTTTTTTTTACCTCATTTTAATAGTATTTTTTTCTAAATCTCTATTGACTTGTTGACTCTATAGTCTTTATTGACTTTCCAGAGCCATTCAGCAGTTATTCCCTTATTATTACTATTATACAATAATAATAATAATAATAATAAGAAGAAGAAGTAGAAGAAGAAGAAGAAGAAGAAGAAGAAGAAGAAGAAGAAGAATTTAAAGAAAAATAGTACTTAATAAAACATTAGGGATGAATGGAAAAAGAAAGAGCTGCCACATTGATGTGTGGACTACTCTCTTAGCGCACATCATAAATAAAGATCACAGTTACTTTTATTTTTGACTGATTTCTTTTTAAAGCATGTCTGAAATCAAAAAGGATTAAAAACGGGAAATAGTCTTCCTGATTGAATTCTCGCTAAGCTTCATTACCTCCACAATGATTTTTCAAGGAACTTATCAGTTTTTGTAACACGTGTCACATTGTGGGATGCAGGTATGTCTAATTCTGGTACATATAACTATGTGACAAAACAGACGCAGCAGTTCAGACAGTGAATTTGCTAATGAATTAAACTGTGAGGAAAAACACTATACAGAGGAAGTGTTAATTGGCTCTGAAAGCACCTGAAAGCAGAGTTAACCAGGCGGCAGGTTTCACACACACAAACATGGATCCATGCTTTGACAATATCCTCAGCTGTCACATATATTGACAGAATCACACTCGCTCAATCTTTTTTTGTTCTTTTACCAACACATATCCACACACACCAACATTGAGTCTCACACTGCTAGCAAACACGCCTCGCAACACAGCCCTACAACAGCTCCGATTAGTCAGGAAAATGCGATTACAGGGACAGAGAGTGAGACAGAGATGAGACTTACAGAGAAGCAAAGACAAAGTAGGTGAGGAGTGAAAACAGAGTGCAGGAGGGAAACAAAAAGAAAGAGAGCGCCACAGGCTACATGGCATCCTCATCCTGAGGATTACTGCAAATCTGACAGGTCACCATGAAAACAGAGCTGGGACTGCAGCAGGCGACAGAACGAAACAGCGAAACGAGTGCAGGGCCCCAGGAGCAGTACACTACACACACCAGCTAAAGACATGTCAGCTGAGTAGTGCCATACCTGTAGTAGCCTAAAACTCAGGTTACAAGGCAGGTTACAGAGCAGACGAGACAAAAATATTTTCAGCTAAAGAGCAGGGGTGTGAGTATGTGTGTGTTTGGCTGGGCACTGAGGTCAGATGAAGGGCTGAAAGAAGTGGATGTTGGGGAAAACAAAAGGATTAAAAGCACTTGACACATTTGATCTTATCTCTGTGTGTCTGCATCATGGTTGTCATGCTGATGCCAGAATCTGCAGTCTGACTCAACAAACTTGGACCACCGAGATATACCCACAAACTGGCCAACTATTGCATCATTTGTTTTCAACAAAATCTCTGCAAAACATCAAAATATTTATCTTCATACAGATGCACTAAAAAGATAGAGAAAAAAAGATGCACTATCCATCGACTGTTATTTTACAGACAACACTCCACCCACTTGTTTTAGTGCTTTACCCTCCTGCACCTGCAGGTTTGTTCCACTGCACCTCTTTGCTCCTACAATCCATTTGTGTTGAAACCCAGAACTCAAGTTTGTAATGTGTGTCAGTTACCTTTGAGTCCTGATTCACATAAGTGCTGCGTCAGTTTGGCAGAGATATCAGCTGGGATGTACAAATGCTTGCCACATAGTAATTTGTTGCTCTGGTAATGGTGCATGCCCTTCAGACACCATTAGATGTAATTATAACAGGCCATCGCTATTAACCTTATAATTAATGCTTAAATCAACCAAGTTTTTGCACTGACCTGATCAGAACAGTACAAACCAGCATGAACCGAAGTTTAGGTAGTTAGAAACCGTTGTTGGGTCAAAGCATTATGAATTGTAATCTGGTCACTTACTGAAAATGTGCATTTGAACAGTGCTCTCACCACTTTAAGAACTAGCTTGACATTCTGGGTCAAACACATACGTTGTATCCTAAAGACACTGACACAAAGTCTACACAGCCCACATATCAGAGACTGCACATTAGCACAACAGCAGCTTGCAACATGCCAAACCCACAGGCCGGGATATAACCCTAACTAGAACCAGCACAAGTTTTGGCCACATCTGCCGTTGTAGAAACTTTAGTGACACCTTAAAAAGCAAACATTCTAACATTATGAGCCAAAAACTCAGGTTTGTCTACATGCCAACACTGAAGAAGTAGCTTCTGAAAATCTTCACCCTGGACAGAGTTTGTTTCCAGTGACCTAAAACACAGTCTGCGTGTAGACAAAAGGCCAAAACACATTAAATTAGGTATATTTACAAAAAATACAGAGCCTCAGATGTGCGTGAAATGAGTACCTGAAAAACATCTCCTGTATAGACAAGCTGTTACATAAGATTGATCCCATTCTAATGTTTGTGTGTTCAGAGTGGAGGTGGAGCCAGGAGGCAAGAAGCATCGCTTAGCATGAAGACTGGATGCACGTGGAAGCTGCTGATGTCGCCCTCTATAAGTTTAAAATACACCTACTAACAAATTTAACCAAATAACGAGAGGAATGTGAAACAACAGTTTGCGGTTTTGTGGTTTTCTGAGTTAACTTCTTCTTGATGAAAACAGCTTATCCTGCCCAGCACTTGAACATCACCAGCTATGGCGCTTGTTGCCTGGCAACCTCATTACAATGACAAAACTCTGGAAAGTTACACCCAGTTGTTTCTCCTGACTATGAATATTTAAACTGGACTGAAAGAAATTATTCGAATCAGTGAAATGATTTATAATTTTATAATTTGTCACTACAATTTTCTTTCAAATCATCTAATGATTAAAAGGGATTTAAAAAAATAATTTATGAATAGTTCCTCTTAGAGCTGAAGTAAAAGAGCAGCAGCATGAAAATCCACCAAGAAATTATAACAGAAAAAGAAAACATTTGTGATGAAAGTAATTCGAAATGACAACAGAATAATTTGAGCTGGGATGAGTCCAAAACAAAAACCATGAAATTTGTGTGTTTGTGTATCCGAGTTGCTTGGGGCTAAATGAGCAGGAAGAGGTAAAGAGGGGGTTACCAAACAAGTTTATTCGGCGGGAAAAAAATGAGATAAATGTTTTCTGCTGAGCGAAGGATGAGTTTAGAGAGCATACATGTAGATAAAGGTTTCCTCTCATCTGTCTTGGCAGTTTCTCCCCCTACTTTTTTCCTCTCTGCTCCTGACTTTTTAGTGAACTCTCTCCGCTCCCTCCCGTCTTGTGAGAGCAGAGGAGGACTCAGTATTTCGGGGGATAGAGGAAAAAAAAGGCTTTTCAGACTCTCTAGTGGTCTTTTTTTATTCATTTCTCATCCTCTGAGTCTCCCCGGCAAAGCTCACTTTCCCTCATCGGCAGACGGGGTCTTGTCTCTCCCCCACCTTCTAATCTGCGATACTCTCCCTCTCCAGTCCTCCCCGCTTTGCTCATTTCACCTCTTATCTCCTTTTGCCTCCCTCTTTCTTCTCCATTTGCTCATTTCCTCTCATTTTCACTCACTTCCTCCTCTCATCGCTCACCTTCTCGTTCAAAAAATATGCCTGAAAATGAGATGATGTAAGAAAACCCGACACTTTTGCAAGAGCAGACTCAGAGCCAAACAGCGATTCTTGTATTTTATTATTGAGTAGACATCCATGGCCTCGCAGAACTGGGATTAGGGAATGTAAAAAAGCACAAAAGAACGACAGCAGTCTGTTAACTTTTGTAGATATACCCCCAAATACCGCTGAGCCGACGGTGCAACGTATCCAAAGATCAGTTACAACTTCTTTTTACAAATCTGATGAGAAAAGCGAGTTGATCACCTGAGGGATGCTGTATGTCTCCTGGTTTATGTCACTGTTGTTGCAGCTTGACGAGCAGAGCAGACAGGAAAAAAAGGAATATTTTATAACCACATACGTCAAGTTTTCTATTGATGTGTGCATGCAGATCTGCTCCGTCGATTCTCAGGAGTTATCTCTCTGATGCTTTAATGTTTTGACAGAATTACGACTGATTAGCAGAGCAATATTGTCATCGCTGCTGGACAATCTGAATATTTTAATTGTTTATCTCTCAATACTTCCGAGACTTGAGTAATGACGATGGCCAAGATTAATGAATAAGTAAGTGCCAGTGGAGTGAGAAACAAATGATGAAATAGTGCGTTATTGTTCTCTGGGCGTAAATCGCTCGCCTCCTGTCGCTGCACAGCGGAGGCTGAGATGGTTTCACTGGAAAATTAGGCGTCTCTAATGCCGGCTAAGCTCTTAAGCTGCTCATTTCTGACGTTTCCGTTACCTTGGTTTTCTCTCTCGCTCTCTCTTTGTTTCTCTGTCTCCTCACTTTTGCTCTTTTTCTTTTATTCCTACTGTATCTTTCTCACTTCTTCAACCTCCCTCTGCATTTCCCTTTATCCTCTTCTCTCTCTCCTCACTTCCGTCCTGCCTGCTATCTGTCTGGGCTCCCTGATGAGAGTTGTATTGTTGTGGTCTGTGGCTGTGAGTTCGAGGAGAGGACCACGGTCAGGCTGAGGCAGCCATCCACACACAAATAAAGCCGTTTTCACAAAACGTCCCGAGACCTCGGCATCTTTGTGAGGATCTTCATTGACTTCTTTTATTCCCAGCAAACACTGCCTGACTTAACTGGGTCACGTTTGGGTACAGCTGAATTATGTCCTCGTGAGATTGTGTTTGTCAAAGAGGAGACAGCAGCTCTACAGCCACTTGCACATTCAATGGGAAGAACTTTCCCACAATTCTCAGCCGAGAGGCCAAGCTGTCATAAAAGAAGGCTCATGCAACACTTCTGTGACAACAATAATCACCAGCCCTCAGTTTGGAGTGGTTTCAAGTCCCTGAAATTTCAACTGTGGTGGCTTTCTGCCAGACAAACAGAAAAGATGACGAGCAGGACGGTTCATTGTGTTCATTTACAGCTATTATGTTCCTGTTTACAGTTGTGGCACATCTGGACCAAATGCACCTGCATGTTACAAAGAAAGCAAAGGCTTCAGATTCCACAGCTGGGGCACATTGCCACTGTACACTACTCAGAATTAATATTTTACTACTGTGAACAAAATTGGTATTATCTGACCTTTAGCCAAGTTTTCAGCTGACCAAGAAGATATGACAAGAGACATCATCTCTGAATATCCACATACTACAGAAAAACTTCAAAATAAGTTTATTTTGACGTCTTGTTAGACTGAGATGAGCTGTCAGCATTGACTTTGTGCCTAACCCGGCAGCAAGTGCAGCCCAGACTAATATGATGTGCCCAGCCTTAAAAATAAAATACAAATCCATTATCCATTTTATCCATTAAAGGTATAAACCCACATTTCTTTAAAATTATTAAAGTAACATAATCTTTAGATGACTGAATTTAGCATGAAATAATAGGTTACGGATACATTTTGTGGCATGTATTCACTTATCTGCAGTTGTATGTCATGTGAGGGGCTGGGTTACACACCCTCATAATTACTGTTTTTTCCTCCTTTACATATTAAGTTGGTACAAATGATTTCAGCATTAATAACTAAAAATTCCAAACATAAATAATCTAACATGCTGCACTCTACATTAAACCTCAATATTTAAATGTAATAATAATTTTGTTTCTATTTGCATCAGGGTGTGAATATAAACACTGCATCTATGTGGCTGTTCACATCTATGGCTTGGCGATATGGAGAAAATCAAATAAAACGATATTTTATGCCAAATACTTCATTACCAATATTGCAAAGTGATCATCAGCAATGTCAATACAATGACTGTGAATAAAGGCAAATAATAGAACAGCTTGGACAGTCTGGTAAGTTCAGCAAATTACATCTCTTCACTTTAATGTAGCCTTTAAAGCCAGGAAAAGACAACATTTACAATACTGCAAATCCAAAATCTAAGATGATATTTATGGCCATGGCCAATATGAATATATTGCTCAGTCCTACTTATCCTCATCCCTACAACGTGTTATTCTAAATCTCACTGCATGCTGTGATTGGTACACACTGGTCATGTTGACATGTCGAGGTCAGAGGGGTAGCCAATCTCAGATAGCCAATCTCAGATATTCTCTGAGATTAAAAGTGGTAAATAAATGACAAAAAAGCTCTCAAATGTACTGCCAGAAAGTCAGGTGACGTCTTATAAGGGGAAACAGTCCACAGAGGGATTAAGACATTTACTTTCACACAGGAGACTGGGATTCGAGTCCTGTGTGAGTCAACGCTGACTTACTATTTTCAGATTTTAGGATAAAAAAAGCTGCTAAATGCACTCTGTGCAGAGACCTGTTCAGTTAAAGTTATATTTCAGTATTGTTATGACGCCAAGGAATATATTCACCTGGGCGTTAATAACCACATTGGCTTTTTACACAATGGATGCATCTAAATGCTAGTATTATCCACCTAATACTTTTCACAAACCCTACAAAAGGCTTATTAATATCTTTCTTTTTTATTATATAAGAGAAGGCTAAAATAAAACATAAATATGTAGCTAGAAAACATAACAGACCCTCATCTGCTCAGCTAAATTTAAAGTTTAAATAACCTTAATTTGACCACTTCTTCACTTTTTATACAGTCCCTAACATGAGTGGGAAGTGCAGAATGTGAAGTGCGTGTGTGTGCGCGCGCGTGTGCGTGCGTGCGTTCAGGTATAAGACATGTGTGAAGGAGACACGGAGAATAGGATGGTGGGAATAAAAAAAAGGCAACAGTAAACAGCCTTGTGTTGAAAGCAAAAGAGTCCAACTTCAGGATGAGAAACTCCTTTTTATGTTACAGCGTTTCATTTCCTTTCAGACAGCAACAAAGCATCAGTACAGAGAGGAGGTGAGGAGAGAGAGGGGGGGGGTTAGTTGAATGAGTGGACATGTTAAGGAGAGGAAAGTGTTTTATCACAAGTTCCCTCAAGGGTCCCACTTTTTCCCTGTCGCTCATAGGTGCGGCACACCGGTGCCTCATGGCCGAGTGTAGGCCCCAGTGAGAATGCATTGCGTCGTCATCCCACACACACACACACACACACACAGAGAGAGAGAAGAAAGACATGACATAAAGCACCCAGAGCAGTGCAGAATCCCATTCAAAGGCTCCATATGATTCTCCTTCACACAGGATCAGCGTTGGGAAAGGGAGAGCGGACGGAGAGCCTCAAAGCTCTCCCCCTGAGGAGCTGAATAGATGGACGGATGGAAGGACAGAGGGGGAGATGAAGGTGGGATAAAGACGAAACAGAGGGAGGACTGGAGCATCAAACTGTGGCGGCTGGCGATGCGAGGTGCATAGGAATTTAAGTGAGAGAAAAAGGAGAGGTCAGGAAGACAGGGAGAAACGGGCACTCTGGAAAAGTTAGTGTGGAACTAGATTATCGCCTGGCGGTCTCCGTGCACCAGCCAAGTTACAGTTTTTGTCCGTGTCTGTACAAACACAGATGCTTCACACACATCCTCCCTCCAGCAGCACAGAAGATTTATACAATCAGCTTCAAAGTGGGCACCCAAAATTAGTGTCACTAATTCAATATCTGATCAAATGTCTCCCCTTCTGCTCCTGAGATATGATGTTGAATAATGGCCAGAAAAGTGTTTTTGCAGAATACTATGATGTCACAATGAAGATGACCTTTGACCTTGTGGGTACATTATATCCTACTAGATAGTTGTATAAAATTTAGTCATAATTAGCATATGAAAAAAAAGTTTTGTGACTTCACATTAATCTTTGACGTTTTACTGCTAAAATCTAATCAGTCCATTGTTCAGTCCAAGTGGACATTTGTGCCAAATTTGAAAAAAACATTACCTCTGGTTCTGGAGATGGTGCATTCACAAGTTTGAGGCAGATGAGGTCACAGTGACCATTGACCTTTAAACCACCAAAATCCAATCACTTCATTGTTGAGTCCAAGTGGACGTTTGTGTTAAATTTGAAGATATTCCCTCTAAGCGTTGAGATATCGCATTCACAAGAATGGGACTGACAGACAAGCTGAAACATAATGCCTCTGACTACGGCTATCACCGGCACAGGGACATAAAAAGGGGTGAGGAGAAATGTACAGGGACTTGAGCTAGAGTACTTTTCTTATTTAGTTGTCAAGAAAGTTACATGAAATCCTTTGAAATTTGTAAAACCAAAAAATTAGTTTGAGGTTTTAGTGAGTGAAAAAGCTTCTTAGATGACAAAAAGCATATTTTAAGAATTTCTTAGAATTCGTCAAACTGTGCTTTTGTGTCTCCTAATGTCTTTTTATATTTCATGCTGTCAAAAAACAGCAACAAAGAACCACAATTGGTTCCTTAAATGCAACAACTTTGGCAGGCAAACCCGATTGGGCTTAAGAAGCGGTGACAGTGTGTGAGACACTTCTTTGAGGCTCTGGTGGACGGCTCTTTCAAAGACATTTCAAGGACATCCAAACTAATTTTGAAGTCTTTCAAAATGCACTTTAACAATTTATCACAGCATTTCTACAGGTGCATCATCAGTTATCACACAAATTTGTTTTCATTTATCTTTCTATAGATGTCTTGATCATTTCAACACAACAAATTCCTTCAGCAGAGTGCGAAAACTTTTTGCCTTTTCCATTCTGCTTCTCTTAATACACTTAATAATTTCATAAAAATAATTGGATGGAACCCCAGCTTTGCAGAGATAAAGATAAAAAGAGCTGCTAATGTCTTCTGGCTGAGGAAGAGGAGCTCGAGATTAGTTGAAATCAACATGAATATTGCTGAACTCTGTGTGAACCCTGACAGTATTGAGGCTGCATCAGTTCTTTTCCAGCATCCACTCTTGGGACCAAGATTTCAAAAAATGAGTTCTTCTCATGCCCCAAACTATTCTGCATCTTTTATTTTTTGTCTCCCTCTTTTCCCTTCTATCTTATCCAAACACCTGTAACGAGGACTCGCTGGAGCGTGAGCGGGCCAGGAACAAACACACAAACACACTGAGAGACAGACAGGACATGACTACATGACCTTTTCGTGAACCTCCAACAGAGAGACAGACATGTGAAGCAGAGACGCAGTTTGACACAGGTAAGGGGGAGTAGATCAGCTCTTTTTTGACATGCACTGCAGAGTTCAAAAAGAATTTTAAACGATTTTTTTTCCTTCACTCAAAACTGTTTTATTGTCTTTCTTTCTTCTTCTCGAACCTGTCAAAACACCTGCAACAAAGACTCAACTCGAGACGAGCAAACACATCAAACACACTCCCAACTCCCCTGTATACATGCACAACAAACACAACTGCGTCTCTGACCTCTAACCATATCGGACAAGCAACAGCTGGTTTGAGACAAACTGCTTTCCTCGGCTAGCACAAGCACTGTGGCGGCAGGGGAGCGGAGGCTAACTGGAGTAAACGAAGAGGAGGATGAATTGTGGTTGTTTGTCAGCGCAGCTACAATTAAAGCTGTCAATAGCCATTATAGAAAGAGCCCGGCTCCTCCTGGAACCACACACCCAAACACTGACATGATAGCGCATCCCAATGGGCCACACAATCAGTCTCACGCACACACACGCACACAAACGCACACACACTCACACACACACACACACACACACACACACACACACACACACACACGCATGCACGCTTTGTTTTAAAATGTCTGCCTCTAATCTCTTGTTTTATTCTACCTTTATTCTTGTCTATTCTTTGTTCAGCATTATTGTCTGGCAAGTATTGTTAAATCACCTCTGGGGTTTCCTGCCTCTGTTTTACTTTGTTTGTCAAAGCACTTTAATATAAATACAATTTTTATTGTTATTATTATTATTTTAATAATAACAATAACAATAATAATAATATTAAAAGTGTGTAGCATTTAGCAGCATCTAGCAACCCCCAGTGCACATACACTTTAAATGGTATATTCTGTGAAGCAATAATGATAATAAAAATAATAATTCAATTTATATAGCATCTATACAGTAGGAGACATGTTATGTGTAGGCGTTTAACTTTCGAAATGAACAATATTTGCATATTCATAGATTCTGGAGTATTTTAAAGGGGGTGAGGTCATTTTAAGAATCTTTAATTTAGTAAATGACCTTTCTGTGGAAAAAAAACATATTAGATTATTAATTATTATTAAAAGTAGAGCATTTTTTCATGTCTTAAAACATCTGGAGGAGGTTTTTACAATGTGACAGTGTGTGAGACAGACTGGAAACATGGAGAGACAGAGGGCTGATATGCAGCAAAGGTCCCTATAGTCGAAATCTAACAGGTGGGTGTTGCATTTATGGCCTTAATTGACAGATCACCAAACAACCAAAACAAGCAAAGATTATTTACTAAATGAAAGTATACTGCAATGAAGATGTTGCCATGACAGTTTCCTGTTATGCATTCTGGTTGACTTTGTTGTTTTTTAGCCTTTAATTGTTGGTTTTAGCAGCCTCCCTCTCTTATTCTAATCTAACATGCTGTCTGTTTTTTAAATGGCTTTGTGCTTGAAAAACAAGCAATTATAGTCCCTGTAAAAATTAAATAAAATGAAAGAAAGTAAAATAATTACATGAACACACCACATGTTGGGCTATGATTACACTGTGCCGCAAAATGTTCAGTTTGGACAAACATGGCAGCTGTTCTCAAACATCAAATTTTCTCAAAACATTCACCAAAATCAGTCTCTGAATAAATTTCAAGCAAGAAAATAGGCCGTGCTGTTGCAGAATCATGATTTCACTTATACGAACTACTCATAGATTTAATATTTTTCTAACAAAGTCTGGGGATGACAGCAAGTCAAATTATTATTACATGTTTGCTGATCTAATTCTAAAAAAAATCGTTTTTCAGAAATGAATCTCATAATAAAATCTGAGCTCACAAGTTTTGCATATGCTGATTGAGGCAAGCAGCTTCCCCTGTTTATAAAAAAATCACATGCACACACATGCTCAAAAGCACATGGATACAAACAAATTAGAAGATGCATACACACTTCCAACATTACCACACAATCCCTAGGCTATACAGCTAATGGGCGTCCTCAGTCTCCTCTACAAGCTGTCTTTCTTTTGCTACCATGGGACATGATTAGCACGCACATATGCCTTCACGCGCAAACACACACCCTCCTTACCGCAGGGTGCTGCTATCAGCAGCCGTCTAAATGCCAAGTCACCTAGCTAACCATGCAGAACTAACACTCTGCACTGACGTACTGCTACCCACAACAAAAGGGCATTCAAACACTTACAGTGTGTGCAGGTATTAAGATTTAATGCAAAGTAACATTGCCTAACACACACACACACACACACAGAAGCGCACACAGATTTTGTGTCCTACAGAGATACAACACCAAGAGCACAAGAGATTAAAATACATCACAAAACTCCAAACAAACTAGAAAGGAGGCCAGAGCCCATGCAAGTGTATCTCAATGTGTGTGTGTGTGTGTGTGTGTGTGTGTGTGTGTGTGTGTGTGTGTGTGTGTGTGTGTGTGTGTGTGTGTGTGATGAATTCTCACAGTCGAGCAGGCGTCAGGCCAGAGGACAGACGCTCACTGAGGTGAGTGGCTCTGAGAGCACGAGCAGCAGCAGGGCCGTCTGCAGGAGGAGGAGAAGTGTGAATCTGTGCCGGTCCAAGTCTATGACTACTTTATCTAAATATTACTGTACTACAACCTGAATAACTGAATAATAATTCAATAATCACAAGTGTTGAGATCTGCGTTTAAGGGCAGTCAATCTGGGTCCTATTTGCTAATTTTTGTTCAGTGTGTCTATTAGTTATAAGAACATTTTACTCACTTCCTTCATTGTGGAGAAATGAAAATTGTGGCTAATTTCTCTGCAAATGCTTTGTGGTTTGCTATAACAGCTAGAGGGCAATGTAAGGGACTACGCTCTACATTCACTTCTTCTAAATTGCAAGTGTTTAAGATGATTTCTATTTAAATCAAGTTCCTTTTAAAAGCTGTAGGTTAAAGTTCCTTGTCCTGATCAACGTTGTTCTTACTGGAGTCACAGTTTCCAAAATCTTTGTAACGAAGATAGTGAGCAAAATGATTTAATGATTAACAGTCCCAAACGGCAAAATAAAACTATCAGTCCGCAGTGTTTAGAACAAAGATACTAAACTAGCTTTGCCCAGGGGCCACTTTTGCAAAATGGCATGACGCCAGGGGCCAGCTAGGGGCGATTCTTGGATTTAAGCAACTTTCAGAGCTTAACCCAGACTTCTGTTGAGGGACCTAGGGAACCTCCCCTGGCCCCTATTTTAAAAAACAAGCTCTATTTGAAGTCTTTTTATGCACTCTGGTGCCTTATTTGCATCCAAAGTACAAAAAAATCCCAATGTGAATCAGTTTAGTTTCACTGTGAATAGAAAATGTTCAGCTTGCCAATCAGCACACAATTATGGACCAGATTTGGCCAACAGTCCATAAATTGAGTGTTACTAGTCTAGAGGCTCTGTGAGGCTTTATTTGGGGTTATAGTGGAGTTTTGCGCTACATGCTAGCATCAGCGTGCTATGTAAGACGCTCATTAAGAAAATTTTAACAAGATGAAATGGGCACAAAGTCCACCATGTTCACTTCATTAGTCCGATATCTTAACATGTTTGGCTATTTAGCACAAAACAAGGAGTATAGCTGAGCTAAGGGTATTTTGTCATCAACCAAAGTATTGGACAAATTAAATCTTTGACCTGATGATGGCGCTAGAAAAAAATCAGAGCATCACCAAAGTTATCACAGTTCATGCTGACAGGGACATGATTGTCTGTGGCAAATTCATGACAATCTATCCAACAGTTCTTGATACATTTCACTGAAAATAAAAGTGTCAACTTCATGGTGGCGCTAGAGGAGGAGTCACAAAAGTCGTTAAGATGTCTGTAAAATCCTCAGAATAGCTGCGATTTATTTCGGTCTGGACCATAGTGGGAGACTTCACGAGAGCTATGATCCTAGTGTAGCTAAAGAGTGTGGGACTACACTGAAGAGATATTTGGAAAGACAGAACAGTGAAATAGAAATTTTAAAGTTAGAATTGATCGGTGTGTGAAGGTATATTATAAAAGAAGCAGACATGAAAGGTTGCTGTTTGAATCCATGGCCACCTGGGGAAATGTTACTTGGGCAAACCCTTGAACTACAACTGGTGAGGTTACTTTAAATTCAAAATAGTTCAGCAGCTCAACTTCTCCGGCCTGATAAACTGTGTGAGACCAAAACGTTGATTTGTACTCGTCTCACTCCTCTCTGGGGCCAGCAACACCACAGCATCACTAACAGTGAAAGTGAGGAAAAGTATTTTAAGTCTGGCTCTGAAATGGAGCAGTGAAATTAATCATCAAGGCCCAGATTCATAAATAAGTTCTTTGCGATGAAATTCTGTAGACAAACATTGGTATGATGAAATTTTATCATACGGCTCATCTTTATAAATGAGGCCTCTGGCGCCTGAGTGTGAGACTTATTCCTAATGAGTCATAATGAGTGTCCTAATTTGTGGCAGCAGTAGTGAATCCAAATGTGAGCAACGCAACATAATATCAGCTATTTAGTGGAGGCTTTTATCCAAAGCACCTTGCATTACAGCCAGTATAAATATTTTTAGCATGAGTGGCCCCAGCGGGATTTGGAAAGGACCATTAAGAATGTGGGTCAGTGTTTGTTTTTCACGTGAATCCCTTTGATCTGAGATAGAAGAAAAAATAAAACTGCAGTTACTACTAAGGACCCTTTTATGTTGGGACATCAAGTCAATTTTGTAGTTATTAGTCAGCGTGCTGTGTTGAAATTATTTTCTGCAAACATGTTTGTACGGCAGTGTCTGACAGAGAATGCTGCACCTAAACTTCAGACTTCCTTAACTTTACCGTTTTAATTTGAACATTAGCATTAAAGGTCCCTGTGGCGTTTACCTGTAAACACAGTTTTATGATTTCTTGCCAAAATGCTGTCTGCGGCTTAACAAAGGTGTTGAATGCATTAAATTCCTCTTAAATGATTTCCCCAAACAGTCCTTTTAATATATTAAAACCTGTATTCTTTAAATCAGTGTTTACAATTTGATAGACAAGATTATTTTATAGATAGAACAGCATCGTAGAGGCTTTCACAAACCCAGGATGAGCTGCTTTCAGTTCTCATCTTTTATTTGTTATTTTTCTTTTATTGCTATGAACCCTCTTATGAGTCTGAAATAAAGTTTGAATTAAATAATAAATTCTGTCATGTAATATAAATAATATTTGAGGTAAATGTAAAGCTGAAACGAATTATTTATTCGTCAATCAACAGATAAGCAGTTAGTAACTATTTCGATAATCAAGACACTTTTATTAAAGAAAATTTGCCCAAAATGACCAGTGCCAATTTGTTACACGTGAATATTTGCTCAATTTTTAGTCTTCTGTAGTATTAAACAAAATATTTTAGGATTTTTTTTTTGGGGTGGGGGGGGGTTAAATTGTATTGCAGATTTTTTAAACAAATGGAATAATGAGGAAAATTAACATTGATCGCATAATCAAATATTAAAAATGATTGCTGGTTGAAGGCCAAGGTAAATGTTAGTCATGTTAACCTTTGTTCAGTTTGAATCACAGGCCTAGCAGCTGACTCGATACTTGTAGTCATTCATATGTCCATTTTTGTTTCTGATATGTTTCACTGTTTTTTTATTATTTTGGACCAATACTTTGTTTTCACTAAATATTCCCATAATCACCCATTACATTCAGCAGGAATGTTAAAAGCTTCACCTGCATTCTTGTGTGCATGTATGTACATCATCAAATGTGCGCTGGTTGAGCACAATAAATGAACAAAACAAGCACATACCTCCATAGCGGTCAAAAACTCCACAGGGTACTTACAACTCTTATCCCTTTTCTGTTGGCTCAAATGTGTTTAAAATGTGCATTTCAGGTCTTTACACCCTCTGCACTGCTATGTCTTCCCATCTTATGTTCTCTTCATCTGCTTCTTTCCCTCTCTTTGTTTCTTTATCCATCCATCTCTAACCAAGTCAGTGGCCGTGGTATCCAGACTATATATCATACTCTTCTTGTCATCTGTCATCGCACTGGAAGCATCTGCTGCCGATTTGTTATCTGGGAGTCATCTGGTGTGCTGTTCAAAGCCCACCTCTCCTTAGCTGATCATCGGGGACACTGACAAATGTTAGCTATAAAAAGATTCTGATTCAAACTGTATAATGCATTTTTACTTTCTTATTTCAGAGAGAATACAGGAACATTCCTCTTTTACTTTATTCCGGCACCAAACTTAAAGGGATACTTTGCCAGTTTTCAACAAACTTTGCATCAAAAAATGTCAGTAGAAGGTGTTAATGAACTGAGTTAAACTTCTCTCCATCTTAACAGTGCCCAGATCTACCTGCTTATTTGTCAGCAAAAGTCCGCCAGATAATGCAAAATGTGTCATCCAGTAGAAAAAGTGGAGAAGTCACATCATATTGCGTCATATCATTGGGCTGCAACATATGCGCAGTGAAATTTGGTCTGCAGTTGCCGAAGGGCTTAATAGCTGGCGTATTATCATAGAACCTGGGAGTGATTGATTTGTTTCACTGAGGCATCTACTGTCCGCCCTGGGTTGGAATATTTTTTTTAACAAAAATTAGATGTGGGTGAGAATCACAACTCTGTCAGTCTATCATAAAATACTATAAACAAATGATTTCTATATCTAAATGTACCACTGAATATCAACCCTCATCCATTCGAGTGCAGCCAAAGTTTCTGTCGGGCCGAGCACACTCAAGGAGGCTAAAAAGTGTGCACCCAAAGAGCACCTGAGTGGACACCATCCGTTTATTTCTAGCACTGTCTGCTGTAACCCTCCAACATGGCATCTCCAGGTACACTGTACATGTTTTGTACCTCATTACTCCCATTGGGTCAGGTGTGCGTCCCAGCCTTCTTTCAATAGCCGTGATTTTTGTATGCCCGTCACTACTGACGCAAAGAGCACAGAAACATATCAAGATCTCAAACTCAGTAAATTCTGATCAAACTGCAAAACAACAGCAGTGCTAATTAAATGTGAATCACAGTTATCTTACTGCGTTGCCTGTTTCTTCCCTAAAATGTTTTCAAAAACATATTTCAGTGCACAGGTTAACTGTAGGAGGCTGTTTGTTACCAGCTGTTTTATTTGCAGACGAGTCACTCGCGCTAAGTCATCCAACAGCAGGAGCACTTAATGGTCAAGTGCAGTGCAGTGCATTCTGGCAGTTGTAGGTTTTCCATTTCTTGAGCAAAAGCGAATGCCACAGCTCTTTTTCACTGTTTTCTCTGAACATATAGCAGCAATTTCAAAAATACTTGCGTCTTTCTACTGCATAGATATCCCAGTTTTATGATTAGACCATCTTTCCAACAGTAGTTCTTTAATTCTACCTAAAATGCCAACTTTGCCATCATGACATTCAATCATGATTAATGCATGTTTGGCCTTGAATTTTTTTTGCACATATACTTTTTTGCCAGAGTAGCACCAGGATAAGCTTTACATTTTTAGTCCCACTACTGGCAAGGCTGTACAAATAATTTAAAACTAGTGAGGTCTGGTTGCAGGTGGACATCAAAATAAAAAGGGGAAAGCTGCACATTTATAACTCAGGCAGCATTAATATCTTTAAGATCATCCTGAATTCAATGTTTCAAGGTAATCCCAAAGAAGACGAGATGTCAAAACATTGATTCTTAAACCTAAAAATTAAACAGGATGCATCAGAGGTTTGAGGTTGTACGAATAGCAGAATATTTAATATGTCATTTATTCTGTCCAGAGCAGTTATAACACAGTGGACAATTACTGTTTAAGCTTTAAGCTTTTAATGTTTGGTTTGATGAGCCTCGGGACGAATGCAACCGTAATTTTACACAGTTTAACGCAATATAAGCTGGTCTGGACTCGAATGTACCAACATAAACTCTCGCTCCTGTTATTTTCATCGGCCTTTTGTGTGCTTGTGCAGATGTAAAGAGACCGCAGAAGTTGTGATTAGGAATGTTTTAACATCAGATGTTGGATCCAAATCACTAGACAACCAGCCCTTTAGGAGGAAACTGTAGTGAACTGTAGATTGCTTGAAGGCAGCGAGCCAAACAATACTGATGAGGCAGATGTTGGGAAAGAGCAGTGTGTGTCTGTGTGTGTGTGTGTGTGTGTGTGTGTGTGTGTGTGTGTGTGTGTGTGTGTGTAAAAAAGAAGAAAAAGTATAATATGTTCCCCTTTGGCTGAACATGACACAAGAGAAAACCTACCATGAACAACAACAGACACACACCAAGCCCAAATTTACATATGTAGACTCATTTAAAAAAATAAAATAAAAACCTAAAAATGCCGGCAGAAACACATATGATTCCTTCTTTTGCAATTAAGTCTGGTGCCTCAGACACTCTGACAGTTCCCAAACACTTGTAGTTGCAGCACCTTGGAGGACAGTCTGTTGAAATAAAGATGAACAGCGTCCAATTAGAAGACAACAGGAAACTAGGCCAACTAGGAAAGTTAATGGGAATACACAGACAGCCACTCGTCGCATGTTTTCTGTGAATATCCAGCCCATTTGCCACAGTCACAGATCTTCCTAATTGGAATAATCTTGTAATCAGTTCGCCTCATCTGAGATGAGGTGTCGTTTGTGCAAAGCCCAAGTCAACATGACAACATTTTGGGACCAAAAATGTCTTTCAGTGTTTCAGCGGAACAGTTATTCAGAGATTTAGAGTCCTAATCCTAATCCACCTCTTGCCCCTACCAATTAGCCTCAATCACGCCACTTTGAATGTTTATAGTGGGTGGTAGGATTTCTAGATTCTGGTTGGAAAAGATGGGTAGAGCAAAGTGAAGGGTTATATGGCTGTCAAAACAGAGAGTTTACAGAGGAACACTTTAAACTGAGTGTTGAGAGACATCATTGGAAAGATGGCTTCACAAGCAACACAAGACCCCACAACTGTATTTTCTTTACTAATAAACATTTAAAAATGATTACATCATATTATCTTAGTTGAATGTTGCAAAATAGCCTTGACTTAGCCTTTTTATACTCCTAGCCTTTTTATACTCACTTCTTATTTGTAATGTGTTACTAAACACCCCTGCCATCCATCCATCCATCCATCCATCCATCCACCTAATATCAGTGCAGACTGGCAGAGAAGGAGTATTGGTTGCTAATGTTTGTCTTAAGAGCACCGCTGGTAATGAAGCAGTGTTCTTTTTTTCTGATTACTTCTTTGAGCGATTAATGGAGCAACACTAAAGTTGTGAATGAATCGTCAGTGTTCTGACAACCACAAAAGGTTGCCTGCAGCCCACACAAGAGAAACAACCACTGCAGAAGACAGCATATTCACAATGTCCATATGTACGTAACTCTGTTCCGAGGGGGCAAGGTGGCACTTAAAATGAAGGGTAGGGATACAAATATGAAATGGAATTAGGCCTTTATTTGCAACAAGAGAGCTACTGTATTGTCTGTTTTTTTACTCTTCTAATAGCCACAAAACACACATAAATGCTCTTCTTCACAGAGATACAGTACTGGCAAACACAGGCAAATCCAAACACAATTAAATCCCATTTTTCCTCACACTCACACATTTATAGCTGACACACACACACACACCTACACGCACGGCCTGTAGACCCCATGCCAGGTGCAGCTGTGCTTTCACAGAGGAACAGCAGGACCGGAGCAGGGCTATTTCAGGCTGTGGCGGCCAGATTGAATTAAAGCCGGATTAATCCCTGTAGAATTTGTGTCATTCTTCCAAGCAACACTAAATCCAAATCAAATTATACAACCCGCCCCCCGCTGCCGCCACCACCACTACATCCATCCATCCGCAGTACTGTAGCAGTCAGCCTCAAGTGTGCGCATGTGTGTATCTATCACTGTCGTTTCCTCCTCTTGTTTTTCTCCCTCAATCTCAACCACATGATCTATGTGTCCTGCACTCTCCCCTCAGCCAACCTTTTGCTCCTCTCCAGCTGTGACTGATGGGAGGGAAGTTAATTGATAGTGACAGCCCCTAAATCCAGCAGAGGAATCGTTAAATGAAAGAGGACTTTGGGACGGTCACTGGGTTCAGTAAGCTTCCTTTTTTTTGCCTGGTACTGGAAACACTGAGGCACATCATCACTTATAACAATTAATCACATAAAAAAAAGACAAACACACACAAATCATATAAAACAACGGGGCTGAACACACCAACATCTGGATCTAGGCCATCTGGCACAGCGCCGACTGATATTTAAGGGAACACATGAGGTTTTGGGGAGAATGTTCTCCCTCATAAATAGACACCAAGTTCATGTTGCATGCCATTCTAAATTTCACAACATGTTGACTGCTGTCGGGAGACTGGCATTTGATCAAAAGTTTCAACTTGAGAATTACCAGTAGCAGAAAAAGTAAACTCTCTCTCCTTTCACACACAAACACAACAACACATACAGACACAGACACAGACACAGACACACACACACACACACACACACACACACACACACATTTGCAAGAGAAAACAAACTCCATTTCAATGGACAACAAGTAGGACTGGTGATTAACAGTGATAAAACCAAAGTCATGGCAGGGTTTCCCACAAACTAATTTATTTGTGGCAGCCCCCATGATTAAAACATCTGCTGCCACATATTTACTTTATATTTTTGGAGCTGGACTGTTCATTAGGAAAGCTATTTGAATGTTTTTACTACTGGTTATTTGTTGCAACACACTCTTTGAGCACAGAGCATACTCTGGGCACAGACAGAGCAGTAGAACATAAGGCATATATATATATATATATATATATATATATATATATATAAATATGCAGAATGCAAAAAAAAAAAAACACAACAACAAAACACAGAGCAGGACACTTACAAGCCATCCACCTTCCATCATGCCTCTGTAGGACCTTCCATATATTCTGGCCAAAGACCATCTCCAGTAATAACCTTCTCAAAATCACCCAGCAAGATGACATACACTCCATACTCAAGAGACACAGGTGGACCTGGACAGGCCATGTGCTCAGAGAGGACGTCAAAGCGATCCCAAGAGTCACATTACACTGGACCCCAGTGGGCAAAACAAGGAAAGGGAGGCCCAAAATAACATTGCACAGGACATTAGAGAAAGAAGTCCCTGAACAATGCTGAGGGTTCATAGAAAAGTTGGCCAAAGACAGAAGAAAGTTAACTTCGCTGCCGCCCTATGTGCCACCCAGCACAATGGAGATGAGTAAGTACGTAAGTGAGTAAAGCTAATAATCGGTGATTTATAATGTCACATGCTAAACCCTTCAAAAGCTTGACAGTTCAAGTAAGGTCCAGGACATGTTCATGTGTGTACTGTGGGTGTGATAAAAAATATAAAGATTAAATGATTATGAAGTATTACTTTCAATTCCAAAATTGAAATCACAATGACAGTAATGCATGCAGATTAATATGTATTTGGAGCTGCTCAGACTGTAATGATCTGGGTTGAGTTGTTAGGTGTTAGGTACTCAATTTCATCAAATTTGACACAAAAAAAAGCAAACTGCTATATACTTAAAGTGCAATGTTTTTCTCTCTTCGTGCAGGATTTCAAGAATACCAAGGTTTCTATTTATATATTTTTGAGAATATGGTTTAACCTCAAAGTATCCATTCACTGGAAGCATTTTTGGAGACACATTTACTGTTGTTATTATATGGAGTGTTTGATTTTTCAACTCTGTTTTGTATATTGCAATGTGTCAAATAATTAATTGGTTGTTGTTTGCACGTGGAGAATGTAATTCAAATTATACTCATCATATTAATAACCAGTTATCAGTTAAAGTCCCTGTTTGATTATATTTTTTGTAAATTTTATTCTCAACATGAAGTTCCACTGGCCAAAGCACACAGCAAGCCCTATAATTTTCTATGTACAACCCCAAACAAGCGGCGGCTAAATGCACACCGGCACTTTTGGATGCACAGCCACTGTCCGATTTCCAGCCTTAAAGTCCTTCAAAAAATGCTTTTTCCTCCCCAGTTGCTCCATGCTTGTACATCCCTGCTGCCATAGCAGCTTTGAAAAAATGCATAATCTGTGCATTAATATTGTGTGTGTGGTCTTCTCTTAACAAGATGCAGCTCGAGACTTCTAATTGGTGCCAGGGGCGACACTTGATACACTACATACTAGAAATATATATTTCATGCAGTGTAAAATACATGGAATTAGGCAATTAAAAAAAACATCAGGTGTTCTTTTGTTTTAAACTACAGAATGTAAATGCCCTGTAAAACACAAAAGGACACGACCTCGGTGTCCTCAATGATAGCTATGGCCCTGTGCTACCATTATTTAGTAAGATTTCCACAACACACTCAGATACAGTACAAAGAGAGAAAAACAAAGAATGAAAGTTAGAGAGGTACCAGCAGGGGACTGGGTCTACACAGTGCGTCCTGGTAGAGAGTCACGATGGGGTTTGCACTTAAGTCACAGTAACCCACTGCACCACTCTAATCTGGGAAATGTTAATCTTCAATCCCCTGAACCACTTTGTAAATCTCCTGATGAGAATTCAAGAACCACTTTGTATCTCCACGACACAAACCAACTCAGATTTTCAGTGTTTCTGTGTGTAATTTGTTGGATAAAAAGGATTGTGTGATAGTGAGTTGAGTATCGTGTGATGTGTGTTTGAGTGGCTACGTTTGTATGTGAGTGTGTTTGAGTTAATTCTCTCTTTTCTCTGTTGGAAGGACGTACAGGAGCTGTGGTGGAAGAGTGAGGATGCGTGAGAGAGGAGCTGGAAGTGGAGAGAACAGCAGCAGCCGGTGGCGTGAGGCTGGGAGACGAGTTCATTTCCTGACAGGGCTGACATGCTCAGCTAACAGGGGAAATCTTACACTCTCTCTCACACACTCACGGACACGCACGGACACACACAAGCTTACACGTGTGCACACACACATAGCCAAACTCATCATTTTCTTTCTCACACATAATTTCACATCTTGTTGAGCAACGCCGTGACAATGCACTGGTTTGAGTTTCACATACCTTCACACATGCAATGAGATTCAATGCATTTTTCTCATGGGAGAATTTCTTTTTAATTTCTTGAGAGCTTCAGGAAGATTGCTCTTAAAGTTCAGAAACATATCTATTTTTTCAGGTGATTATTGGAGGCTTCTGGCAATTGTGTCTATGGCAGGCAGGGCTGAGTATCAAACCTCATTGTTGTTTTGTAACAACTGACAGTTCATGAATTAAATTTTAAAACAGACCATTGTAGATTACTTTTTAGGTTATAGTTCGTGTTCAACTCCCTGTGTGTTGAAACAACAAATAATATTTGAGAATTTCGGTTTCCTTTGTTTAATAAATGCCTCAGTGTGTGTGTTTGCGTGTGTGTACATCAATATGGTGTTGGTGTGTGATTTGTAGAGTGTAGGAGATATTATTTCCAATCCGATTTTGGCACATTTGCTTTAAAAAAGTTCAGCTGAGGCTGATGGGAACCTCATTAGTTTTGCAGGTATATGATGATAAACCAAAGAAGTGGACACAATTTTGACGGATAGAGAAAAACTGGGGGTTTTCAAAGTCATTAGGGTTCATCATTTGGACAACACTGATATCTGATCTAAAGTTCATAGCTGTCCAACCAAAAGCTGTTGAGACATTTCACTCAGTGCCACAAATGTCAATCTCACGATGGCCCATGAGGAAAAGTCTTGGTAGTTCTAAATTCAGCAGGCACAATAATTTGGGGACCATTAGTATTTGAGCAAAATTTCACAGCAATCCATGCACAAGTTGTCGAGATTTTTCAGTCTCAACCATCCAGCCAACAGACTGACATTGCCATCCATGCCGCTAGCATGGCTGAAGATTTCAAACAATATCCAGCCCTCCTTTCAGGGCTGTTTGAACCCCAGGCAGGGTCTTGTTTGTTGCCTCAGGCTTTACATGGCTGTGGTGCCGAACAAAGAGCCAGGCACAATGATAAACAGAGGAACAGCGGAGGAGAGAGAGGGGTGGGTGCATTGAAAAAGGGAACCGTTGATGATAAAATTAAAAGAAAAGACAGAAAAAGGGAGGTTAAGAGTTCAAGTGTGTTGTCTTCTCTGACGCAAAAGTCTCTTTCTTTGTGGCTAAACACTCCTTATTTTTTTATTTCCTTGCGTGGGAGATAAAGCTTAGGCGGTGGTAGAAAAAGATGTGTCGGAGAGACAAGAAGAGCAAGAAAAAGGGGAGATGAATCAGTCAGACGAGGGGAGTGACTGGTGAAACTGAAGGCTATTGTTTTCTTGGAGCACTGGATAAAAATCAGAGGCAGACAAAGGGCAAAGAAAAGAAACTCAGAAAGAGATAAAAATTAAAAAAATAGAGAGGAGATTGAGCAATATTGTAACATGTTATGATGATCCAAGCCACAACAGAGTCTGACACTTTCTCTCTGTCCTATCGCTTTGAAATGCTCCTCATCTCTCGGGGCGAGCGGGCAGGAAAGGAGTGAGAGACATAGGAAGAGAAACAGCTGAACAAGAGAGAAAGGAAACAGTGTAGCTGTAGGTTAAAAAAAAGATGAGAGGAAGACAAAAGAGGTGAAGAGCGGCATGCAGAACAAGGTGAGAGAAGTAGAAAGAGAAGCAAAAAAGAGGTGGAGAGATGACAGTGCAACCCATCAGCCCAACCACCTTACCTCTCCTATCATCCCATCGCACCCTGTCAAGAAACGAGCTGAGCAGAATGAAAAACGAGGGAAACATGAGAAAGGAGAAGATAAAGAGGGTGAAGATGCTGCCGGGTGAGGAGCAGGCAGCGAGGTGAGTTTGACCATACTGTATTATCGCCCTCCTCTATCTCCTTTTTCCCACGGAGGTGAATCCTGAGAGAATAAAGAAGCCTGTGAAAGAAAGCATCGCCCTCTTTCATTGACCTTTTTGTTAGAGAAGGCCTCTTCTGTCTATCACTGTTTTTTTGTTGTTGTTTTTTTTTGCTATAAAACCTTACCTGTCTTTTAGCCCCAATGTTAGTCAAAGTAAGAGGGCTTTCATATCAGGGACGCAGGCCCGGATAAGTGCCATGCTATTGTTCTGACGGATCAAAATTTTGAAGCTCCATTAGTTCAAAAAGTGTCCCACTGGACTGAAAAACCTATTTCTCCAACAGCCCGTTAAGGCTCTTTGTCTGTTTCAAACACTGTAACCCTCACTGTCCTCATACTTCTATGGGTCCTTGTGATAGCACAGATACAGCGAATAGATGGCATGATGAAGCCACCATGGAGGAGGTCGCAATAATGTACCTTTTAACCGTCGTAGTAGTCAGTGGTCTGTGCAGCCATTAAATACATAGCTACGTACATGTGGATGGAAACATTTCTTTCACTTAATTACCGATTTGTTCCGTTTCACCTTTTTTTTCAATGTCTTGTCATCTCCTACTGTCATATCTCACTTGAGCTACGCTACACTGCTCTCACAATCTCCAGTGGTCCCCACCTGTAAGCTTTCAGAAAACATGCACAAGTACGGACAAAATGAATGCAGAGTACAGACAAAAGGTTCTGTCTTTTTCCGTATACATCATGCATAAATAAGCCCTTATCCCAAATTAAATGCTCAGTGCTTCAAAGTCCCATTTCTCTTAAAATATAAACTTCCTGCAGTTAGTTTCAGTTTTCCACTGCAGTTTTCACCACGAAAACCCGGTATCTTCTATCAACTCATCCTTTCTTTTCTGCAACACTTTTGCCTTCAAAGGTGGTCACTTTAAGTCAGAACATGATTTGTTTCTTAACCATAACCAAGTGTTTTTATGCCCAAACATACACACACATTCACCACAATGTTGCTGACAAATGCAATGTATCTGTGGGTTACAGAAACATACAATGCAACATTTTTTTCTGCTGACAGAACTGTCTAACTGTGTGTATTTTTGGTTGCATTTTTTTTTTGTTTTTTTTGGTCAAGTGAAAAAGTCAGATCTGGTTAGAATCGAGAAATACGTATCATTTTTTTAGTGATTTTTATTTCTGATTTTGTGTGGCTCACTCTGTATGTGGGATGATGAAACTGCTTTAATTCCCATCATGAAGACTTTAAGAGGAATTCAGTTAATTATTAAAAATTCATAAATGTTACCAATTATTTTGTGATTTTATAATACAGCGTCAGATAAAAGCAATTTGTAACATTGTGATTCCCATGTCTGCATTTTTAAGACTGATTAAAGACTTTTTAACACTAATTAAGCCTTTTTTTGTGATTAATGATTTCAATGCCTTTTAAGACTTTTTAAGGATCCCCAGGGATGCTGGGTATGCCAATCCATGTCAGAGCCCACCTTAAAAGGAGGTCTCGACTACAGTTCATGTGAACTCCAGTACGACACACCAACAGAAGTGGCTGCTATCTACTGTGATTACGAGAAAAGACCAAAGCCAAAGACAGACCCGCATCCTACTTTCCTGTTGCCTTCGACCTGCAGTCAGAACTCTTGTAGGAGGCAGAGAGCTCTGCGTCCGACAGCAGCAGCTCCTCCTACGGCTGGGAGCAGAGCTCTGCTCCGCTGCCACATATCCAGCAGTGTCCATCTGAGAACCCTTTTCTAAACTGTAGCATAACAAAAGTGGCACGTTGATGATGACGCAAGTCTACGGAACAAAATTACTAATGTAAAAGCTGAGCTGCAGAGGGAGTGGAGAGGGGGGACAATCATACTCGGGCACGGTACAAATCAATTGAACCTAATGTGGAAACACCCTAAGATGCAGGAGCAAAAATAACAGTTATCTTTTTTTGCTACTTTTTTGTCTGAGCTACTGTGAGATTGCTTTTATGATTATGGTTTATCTGATTCACATTGCAATATAATTTAGACCTTAAACACCTCCAAAAAGTAATATCACTAACAGTAAAATTTATTTTTATAGCACCTTGCTTAACAGCATTACAACGTGCTTTACAATAAAATGAAACTGCAAGAGACACATTAAAGAAGATGCAGCAAATACAGATACAGAGAATAAAACGGAGGCTGACAATAAAATGTGATTAAAGGGGGGAAACAGTACATAAACAGTAAACTGCGAGAGCAAATAAAGCTGTTTCTGCTGCAAGTTTTAACAGATAATGTGACACGTACCAAAAATGTTTTTAGAAATACATAAAACCACCATACTTTTCAGAGAGTTGGGTGTTTAATAAGAAAGGTCAGGTTGTTTCTCGTGGCAGGTTCTCACACAGGCACAGGCAAATAGGCTTTTAAATCATAAGTAAACAAGGTCACTAACAAACAGTACTTTCATCTGAAAACACTCATAGCTGTTCAATGAGATGTCGACACATCTTTCATTCCACTCGTGTCAGTTCTTACAGAGAAAATACAAGAAATAAGAGTGGAAAAGACAGGGATGTAATACAAATATGAACAAAAATGAGAGCGAGAAAGAGTGTGTAATCCATGTGGCTACTTTATAATTAGCTGACAAAGCTGACAAGAACCCCAGCAAGTGACTGAAGCATTAGATTAAACAACGTTCTGTATTTAACAGCCACGACCGCACGCTCCAGCGCTCGGGGAGTGCAATCACAAAACCTCACACACACACACACACACACACACACACACACACACACACACACACACACACACACATATACACACACTCATACTCATGTCAAACAAGTACGTAGGCAAGCACACATCCACCCTAACCTTGCGTGGCTGCCACAGCGCCGCACCACCACTGGCTCTTGACAACAGTCTAATTGGTAATTATTCACAAGCCCCCCTCTTGGGAACCAGCAGTCCTAATGAAACTGCTTCGGTGTCGGGTGCACAGACAGGTCTTTAGCGCGCACACACCCATGCAGAAACACACAGAAATGGGCTTATGAGTACAAACACACATACAGCAAAATTCGGACTGTGTAAGAGGTCAGAGGGAAAGTTAAAGGTTAAGGATGGATGAAAATCAGACCACAAGTAAAGGATAATTAACTTGACCCTTGGAGCTAACATTGACCTTGCTCACAAAGAGTGTATCAGTGAGACATTGTCGGTGACTAATAGAAAATGATTCATGCATGAACTCCGAATAAATGGTGCTTTAATTACATGTGTGGTGGCTCACAGAAAACCTCACTTCTTCATGTTTTCCATTTGTTGTTAATGCAAATCAACAAGCCGACTGCCACAGAAACTGCAACGTTTGTTTCTTCAAACCACAGATGCGTTACATTTGCACATCACTAGCTGCTACCTTGACACTTTACATTTCATTTAGCAATGGTTAAGAAGTGATGAGGTGTAGACACAAAAATCACTTGGTTATGGTTAGGAAAAGGATCTACTTTCTCAAAAGCACCAGTGTTTGACGGCTAAAAAGCCACAAGGAAAAATAGCTACGGGCCCCTAATATCACCCACGATTGGGGTCTAAAAAGCCACAGGAGATAAAGTGACAGGCCCCTAAAAACACCCATGTTCGGGGACTAAAAAACCACAAGAAAAACAGCAACTGGTCCCCACAAAACATCCACATTTGGCATCTAAAATACCACAGGAATAAACATGACAGGTCCCTAAAAATACCCTACATTTGGTGGCTCAAAAGCTGCAAGAAAAACTGCAACAGGCCCCTAAAAACACCCATCCTTGGGGGTGAAAAAGCTTCAGGAAAAAAACTGAAGGATCACTAGAAGAACCTTTATCTTACGGCTCAAAAGCTGCAGGAAAAAACAAGATAGTTCCCTGCAAAAAACCCAAATTCAGAGGCTAAAAGGTAGCAGACAAAACACCAATGGATACCTGAAAAAAAAATCCACGTTTTGGGGCTAAAAAGACGCAGAAAAAACATTCACTGGTTGCATTGAAATGCTTTGTTGTTTTTTGGTCTTGAACAGTTTTCTGCAGCTCGGCAGGTGACTCATGTAGGTGTCATACCAGCAACCATCCCCTCCACTTCGGTATGTCAATGTCAGCTCATATACTACGTCACTTTAGAAACATTGATATGAAAGGTATGAAATGAGGAAATGTCAAAATTCAAGGTTTGTAGAAAAATACAATGCCAACATTTTCTGCTGGTGACTGGGCTGTTATTAAAGCCAAGAAGAAAATGTATTTAAAAAGTAACAAAACAAATGTGCTTCTATGCCAAAGTCCTTTTTCCTGCTGTTAAGGCAGACATCTAACAGTTTTACAGCACAAGACTGATGTAGATTATACACATCTTACAAGTGTATACTGACTGTTGAGTCATAATCACACTTGACGCGAAATGAGTCACCCCATTTCACAAATGCTTGGCTTTAGTGTCATTTCTGCAGCATGCAAGGAGGTTGGCAGCCATTTTTAGTACCAATAAGATGGCTAAAAGGGGCCCCGCTGATTGCTGTCATGTTATAATCAACTCATTTGCATATCATCACATTTGATGAGGTAGATTAGTTGGCAGAGAATTCAGTGACTTATAATACCAGGGTGGATGATGGCAAGAGCCAGAAGGAGGGGAAGAGACTGGCAGAGAGACAGCTGTGAGCGTATAGCTGGGGAAAGAGAGTGCGGAAAGTAGACTTTAATTTCTCAAAGACAAACGGACGTTCATTCTCCCGTCACTCAGAAGAAAACTCAGAGAAGATAGAGGAGGTCACTGTGAGGGGAGAGGGTGAATCAGTATTGTCAATCACCATAAACTGATATGACTAAACAAATCCATATCTCCAGGAAGGCTTCTTCCCAGTATACATAATGGATAGGGGTAAAACAAGGTAGCTCTGTGCGCACACTGTTCCTGCTTACAGATGCACTTTCCAATTATTTGCTTTAGCACCAAGTCTCAAGAACAAAATGTGTTCTTGTTGGCTTGTCCCGAGTCTGTGACAACATATTCTCACTATTTCTACTGAAGACAGACTGTTAAGTCGTACAAAATAGAGAACTTTGAAACGTGCACAGCCAGCAATGTAGAGCAAAGCAGGGCCAGTTTCTTTTGTAAGCACTTACAGAACTACTGGTGCATTTATATGTGTATTAAAGTAATGTGCTTACTTTAAGTGTAAGTATGAACTATAACGACTTGAACTAAGTACTGTAGTTGCAATGTTGGAGACAGTTTTTTCTTTAAAGCCTCTGGGAACCCAAACCATCAAAAACGTTCTTAATATGTAATTTAGGCTCTTACATGCATAATAAAAAGCATCAAAAATGATCAGACTTTAGCCTCAATTTAGATTTTTAATATTGTCATTTTACTTTTTTCAGTTTCCTGAAGCTGGGTTGAATGTCACCATTAGCTGCTAGCCACTGGCTCAGCCGCCTGCATGTCTGAGACTTGTACAGACTACATCTCAATCATACACACAATCTCAATTTCCTGGTGTAATCCAAATGATCTAAAACAGTGAAAACTGCAGAATTTTACATAAAATACTTCCAAATTGGGACTGAAAAACCCAAGTCTGTCCAAGTTTGAGTATTTTTATTTTATTTAGCATGTTTTTGGAGGGTTCATTTTCTCATGAAATCCTATTAGAGGGATTTAATTGTATGAATCCATCCAATAATCCAAGAATTTACTGACAGGGATTAAATTGTAAACCTTTACTGACCTTTCACTGAGCAGAGTTCATCAGTCTGAGTCGGCAGGCAGATACCTGTAAATGAGAGCAGCAGTGAGTACATGGAAGGTGGCCGTCCGGTTAACAACCTTTGTCACACCATCCCCCTTTCTCTATCCATATCATCACTGAGCAAAGGCCTGCCACATGACGAGATTAAAGCGCAATGAAAATGAATCATTAATGCAGTAACCTACAGTAATCCAGAAGTTTAGCCCTGCTAAATTGTAGATGAGGCTTTAGAGAGGAGAATGTATGTGGGTTATAAGAGGGAAAACATGTATTCTGCATCAGCCCAAAACAATATGGAGTTCATGAATAATATAGGAGCCTATAGGCAGGCTGCACAAGAAAAATGGAAACCTGTATGAAGGGGGGAGGTGAGAAAAAAAACACAACAGAGAGACCAAAGAGGATAATACACAATAAAACACAACTTATATCAGACTGCCTTCTTTGACTTTGTTTACCAGTGAATGTTCTGTATTGAATTAATTAAACAGAAGAGTTGGGACCATGACATGACAACAAGAGCGAGAGCTGCTGTTAAGATGAGACAAATAGCATGAATGCGGCAAAACATCTGGCCCCCCTCTGACTGACACACAAACTCCATGACGGCTCACAGATGTCTGCATGTCTTTAAGAGTCATACCAAACAGGCACACACTCGGAAACACACGCAAAAAACAGATGAATCACTGTGTCATTCATTACCCCTCAGGGTGCCATCCTCTGCACCATGGAAATGTGGTGGATTCCCTCTTTAATAAATGTGGAGGCTGCTGCCATTAATATATTTATATCTGCTTATGCACCTTGTTGAAAGCACATCCAGGGAGATTTCAAGCTATATGAGCTTATTTCTTATCTACTAAGACAACTGAGCATGCCACCCTCCTCCCCTCCCTCACCCAACATCTCCCCGCCCTCCCTCTTCCCCTATGCTCATCTCCTTCCCTCCATTTTTTCCGTTTCTCCACACTGCAGAAATGGGATTTGAGCATTTGGGGTTCACACGGCGGGCAACGAGTCTCGAGGACTAAAAGTTTCTGTTCCGTTTCAATCGTTTAGTTTGGGGAAAGTTTGAGCGAACCCACTCACAGCCTGGAGACATACAATATGATAAGAAGCCTGGCTCATATCTGATAACCAGTTGCATAAACACAGAGCGGGAGAGGAGGACAGCCTACGCTGGGTGATGCAACAGAAATAAAGCGAGTTGTGTACAGTGGCTTATATTACAGCCTTGTGTTCCTATATAATACCACTTCATTTTCCTACTGGCCAAGCTGAGAGAAATGCACAAAACACACCCACGCTCCCTCTTCCTCTCTGTGGCTCTTCTTCCTTCTCTCTGGCAGTGAAAAGCTCCACAAGTATTACAGTCAAAAGTCACAAAGAACCTGGGGAGGTTTCACTAGCATGTTCAACAAGTCAAAGTCGAGAGTTTCTGTGTCGTACCTGAGAGCGAAAACAAGTAAACAACAACAACCAAGAGGTTTTAAGGTCCTTGAATTTAGGCTTTTAGCAAACATTCTTCAGACTTTTGCAATCTGAGGTTGTTATTTTAAAAATTTTACTTTTAGTTTGGGGTGTGCAAGAGTGTTTAACACAGTCAAGGTTAAATTTGCCGAAAATCCAAGAGATTTAAAGCATATTTTTTTTAATCATTTTCTTTTTATAATTAAAAAATGTGAAATAATGGGTAATTTTATTAGAATCAGCCACAAGTAGGTAACTACGCAGTATCAGTATTGGCCCAGAAAAAAAGAAATCCATATTGTGCATCCCTAGTTAAACCGTATTTTGAGTACCTAGTTAGTTTCTTATGTAACAATTGTGTGTAAACTTGCCCTTCACTCAATGCTTAATCCTCTTGACCCTGCTGGGATTTGAACCTGTGATGCAGGAAGCACCCTCGCAAATGCAGCTACTTGGATCATCGCCATTTATTTAACTGGCCTTTCTCTCATTGCTTTGGTTTAAATAGTCCTGAACTCTTGAAACAAAAGTATCATACAACAAGCGTTTCCTCATGCAGCCAGCAATGACAAAGTAGCATCAACTGTAGCATGTCTCTCTGGATTATCGCCAGGATTATTTTCCCGGCTCAGACTGTGGAGTGTTTCTAAGACTGTCCTATGCTGTCGTTATGAAGGAGGGTGACAGAGAGGTGATGTCGAGGAAGGCTTTGTTTGTGTTCATGCAAGTGAATGTGTAAGCCTGTCTGTACGTATGTTCTGTACCCAGAGTGACATTTACTCAGCAAATTCCTCAGAGACAAGTGTATGGAGCGTATGGTGTCGCCACTCCATCTTCCATGCTTTCCTGTCATGGGAATTATTCCAGATGTAGTTTGTTAGGATCAAAGGAAGAGAAACGAGATGATCTCGAGTGCTTTGGGGGGAAAGAGGAAGTTGAGAGAGAGAGAGAGAGGGAGAGAGAGAGAAGGAGTGGCTGCTCTGCACTTTTGGATTCTTTGTTAGATGGAAGTTCAAGCCAAAGTTTTCTTCACAAATTCAGTGTGACATGTTGATTTGCATCTCTCTGTAGCCGTAATGCATCTTTTTGATGGTTTGGTGTCTTTTCTGGGGTAATTTTTTGTGTTTTTGGTTGTTTTGCATCTCTTTTTAGTTATTTTAATCCCCCTCTTGGCCAATATGTGTAAATTTGAGTGATTTTTTGCAGGTGAGGGCCAGGTGGCTCCCTTTGCAATCCCTTTGCACTATTTCACAAACCCACAGATATAGCAGCCCCTTGTGGAAGTCATCACCCTTGGGTTGGGAAAACACAAATTAGCAATTATGTGCCTAAAGTTCAGGTTTGAGCTGCTGTTATTTTCCACAGGACTTGTAGGATGACAAAGCCATAGTCTTTTCATGTAACCATCTCGCCCATGTACGCACAGATTTACAGCACAACAAAAACATTTCTGAGTTGGTGCCCAGTATAAAAGTAAGAAGAGTCCACTTCACTGTTATGACACAGAGGTCGAGTTCTCTGCAGAAATTCATCTCTTGAACAACCATGGATTACTTTTGTCAATTGTTTTATCAAAACTGAACAGTGACTGCACGGGTGAACGAGAGTGCATTTCAATAACAGATACCTCACATGAAGAGAGATGAGCTGCAGAAGTTTTCAGACTGGAAAAGTAGTACATCATATAAATGTAAAAAAAAAAAAAAGGCTAGTTCTGACAATGAAACTTTTTATGTGCACATGTTAAATCACTACTATCACCCTGCGTACTTTTAGGAGAGGTGCTGTGTGTTGAGCCGCTTTTTTTCTATTAAGTTTTTAAAGTATTGAATAGCAGCCAGGCAGGAAAGCCTAAAACCAAAAGAAGTCTTTATTCAGTAACACCCACAGATTTGACTTGCCATTTGCCCAAAATAAAGTTTGGTGTAGTCCAAGTTTATTCAGTCATGTTTTTATCCTTTGAATCTGTTTCCTTTCTGTTTCATTCAAGGGCACACTGTATGCATGTAAGATGCTGAATGGCAGCCAGGCAGGTGGTGTCTGCAACAGAGGAAGCTAATGACACTTTAAGGTTTCACCACAGGGGGCTTTGCTCACCGGCACCTGCCTGCAGCACGCCGACATGTCCGCTGCATTGCCCTCCCTAACACTTTGTGACATGTGTGTGTGCAACTGTGCATGTGCATACAAGCCAAGTGTGGAGTCTGCTCTCTATCCCCTCTCTCTCACGGTGCCAGCAGGAAGTAGAAGGTAGAATTTATTCTAAATATCGATCGTCTGGCATCTCTGTGGGTGTTCTGTGCCGTGGCGTTCAGTTAGGGAGCAGAGATTGATGCCTTGTCAGTTTGTTGTCGCAGTGAGGAGAGAAGGGCTGTCAATGCTACATAAATCTACAGCAGAAGGGTCACAAGGGGGCCAGAGGAAGAAATATGGACATTTGTTGTTGACTAATTTGTTGCCATATTTGTTCTCAAGTTTGTAACACTAATGAAGTGGCCTCTCAGCAGGTGCTGTTGGGAAATAGACCATAAAGTGACTCTGTGTTGATATAAGACAGGCTATAATCCAAATGTAACTTGTTTATTAAACTTCAACCCCTCTCCACAGTGCACAGACTCAGTTATGTTGGCATCTGTAGTCATTTAAATACTAATTTTGTATTAAAAAATTAAATTGTGTAGTGATGTTTGGAAAGAAAACGTGGTTTCTTCTGGCACTGTTAAAACTCTCTATCAGCATGTTGCCTCAGAGAGGAGAGAAAGAAAAGAGAGAGCTGTTCATAAGACATAAATTGACACCCAAGGTGCCAGCAGAGTAATTAGCACACAGAAAGCAGACAGCTGAAATAAATAAAAGGATCAAGGTTCACGTGCTTACAGCATGTTTCAGCTCAGAGTGTCTATTTTTGAAGGTAGCTCCAAGCAAACAAGATTTCTGTGTCACATATTATTTGCTTTCTCCTTATTTTTTCAATTGTGAGGTAATTTACCATCAATGTAGGGATGTCAGTTAAGATAAATTTTGCTTTCAATGTCCCCAGATCTATTAACTGGTATCAAACTGTTTAATTTTTAAGAAAAAAAGAGGAAAATGAGGTGAAATACAAGCGGTAGTTTTCTTTTGGTCAGGTGCTCTGGCTAGCATGTGTAAACTGGGTCGCACTGGGAAGAAAATTCAGCCCTGGTATTTCTTTTCTCTGGACTGTTCAATATTCAGCGCTTACTTACTATAGGGAGACCAAGAGGGAGCATTAGGATGGTCACACTGCTTCCGAAACAATAACGGTGGGTCAGGACACTAGTAATCTGCAGTAATCTGCAAATCAGTAAAGCCACTAGCTAGCTCCCACCTGACTCCTGTGGTGCACAGTACAGTAAACTAAAGATAAGCAAAATTAACCGACAGATGGCATGTGTAACTGGTCAAAATCATAGTCACTGGTCAACAGATGACATCCGTACAGCTGGAATGATTTTGCCAGATTTTGTTATACCATAGTTATAGGTATTATTATTTCCAAGTCCAGGTTTTAAAGTCCAGCTGACACATCAGACAATATTTATAACCTAGTGTTTATTCACTCACCAAATTCAGGCTGTACAAAGTAACAAATAGTCACCATCAAAGTTTTCAAGATTGTGATACCACTGATAATCTTTAAAAACTGACTTTAAAGGGTTTTTTTGAAAAAGCTTCTGAAATTTCTGAACTGCAAAAAGTACTTACTTATGTCGCTGCACTAATATTTATTCTGATTTACCCGAATTTCACTTTGTTTACAGTATTTATTTGGGCAGCTCACCTACATGAATTATTTGTATCATTTAGATTTAATCTCTTTGTTTTACAACCAGAAAAAATACTCCCAGTCCCTCAGAAGTTTAAATTATGTTTTGCAATACACTGCCAGCTGTTGCACATTGGAGCTTCCCGCCCACCACCACAAATAAATGTTCAACCTGTGTGAATAAAACACTATGCATTTAAAAAAAAAAGCGGAAGCAAAAAAACAGAATACTAAATTATAATATAATTGTGACAATTTCACAATCAATTTGTCAGAGGTTTGTTTACTCTACATTAGCAGCTCCTGAACAGATGTGCTGCACTGTCGTATTCAGTTCATTCAGTTTCTCAGCAGACCAAGAAGGGTGACAAACAACAGAAGCTTCATTAAATTCAAAGGGCTTCCCTCACAGTTGTGATAATACACCTCAGCACCTGCAGCTGAAATACATCCATTGTCTCTTAAATATATTTTGTGACTGTGTGTATATTGTGTTTTGTCATTGGGGCTTTTAGGAAAGGTGTCTTGTTCATTTATACACCTCGTTAAGTTGTAATGAAAAGCAAAGAATCTTTTAGCAAAAAACCAACAAAGCATAGATTTAACAAGCAGGGTGTTGAGAATGTTTCCACCCACTTTTCAGCTTAATTATACAGCAAAACATTTAACACTACTCCTGATTAACAAGGGGGATAGTGTGGATAAAACATGTCACAATCACCGGATGCCAACTAACTTTAATCTCCCTTTAAATCCCTCCTGGAATACGGTCTGTGACAGTGCGGTGCCTGCCAGCTGTTATCATCAAGAATGCGCTGTGGTAAAACAAAAAAAAGAAAAGTGTCATGAGAAAGTGCTTCATGGAAGATGTTCCCAAACAGCCCTTCATCATGTTGGGCACATCTGTGCCAGCATGCGAGCAGCCTCTCTCCACTGATGGAGGCCGGCCATAGAGAAAGCACTCACTGGCATGATGAGGGTGTAAATAGCAGGAGAGAGCGAGACTTGGATGAGACGGGGTCGCTGAAATGAACTATAAATACACAGCTGTCGCAAAAATTTACTTCCACCCCAATTTTTAAAAAAGCAGAGTTGCCGTTTTTTGGCAATAAATTCAAACATGTAAATGGATTAATTTATTCAAGTGTTTTGGATTCTTGGTAAAGCACCAAAATGTGAGTCATTTCATGTAGCAATCACTAGCTTTACACATATTTTTGCATACTGGCTTGTGAAACGAAAAACATTTTTTTAAAACTGCACTCACCCAATCTCACATAAACATAACATGAGCATAAGACATACTTGTTTAAAGAAAGTATGATTTCATACAACTTGGGTTTGATTTTCGTTGCTCTGACCATCAGCTCCATCAGTTAGACTGACTTTACTCTTTAAGACTTTAAGACTTTACTCAACAAAAGGTGTCGGAGCACAGAATTATCGCTAAAGTAGGTCCAAAGGGCAACAAACGGGAGTATTCAGACCATCATACTGGCACAAAACAAGTTGACTGTTTTGACAAAATAGCTACAACAGTGCTTAAAGCTAAAAGCAAACATGAACACATGTGTAATGTCACTAATAAACCCTGATGAACAGGAAATGTACAGTTTCTGCTTCTTAAAATGGATAAATGCATGTCTTGTTCAAAATAAACTTACAACGTAGGCTGCCATTTGGTATATGACAGGTTGAGAGTGAGACCTGGCTGCTAGTGCGCACAAGTCAAAGTTGAACCATCAGTTGGATACTTATGAAACAACATCAACAGCAACAGCAACAACAACAACAACAACAACAACAACAACAGCAACAACACCACAGTAGCAAGGCTGCCATCCATGGCACCATCTTGTTGTCCCTTATACAACGGACATTTTTCTGTCATATTTTTACCTCCCTTTCTCTTCCAATCAAGTTTGTTTAACCTGGTGTTTATTGAATACCTGCCTGACTGCTTATTTTTGATCTGTTTATAGCAACGTTGCAATCTCAGATATAACTATGCTGAGTACAAAGTATACCCAAAAGAAACAATGGTCAAGGTTTGGAAAATGTAAATATAGTTGTAGTAAATCATAGTTTTTCTGAAATATTTTCCCCATTACTATATTTAAAGAAAAATCCACCTAAAACACACCGTAAGCTTGAAAGCTTGCCCTAAAGAGTTTGTTGTGTAATTGGGGGAACACCTACTGAGCCGCCCTATGACTTAATCGGCAATGATAAGGATACCTGTGTTGGATCCAGCAGTGCTCATGTATAACTACCTGCTTATTTTCTGTCAGTCTTTTGGAGTACTTTACATTAGCCCTTTTAAATTCAGAAACCATGCTGCTGGCTCAAGAGATATGACAGCGCTAACATACACATATCAAAGTCACACACAGGTGGGTGACCAGGTTCTCGCTCTCTTCTCCTCCTCCTCTTTTTTCCCCCGTCTCCTATCACCCTAAACCCCCGGTGTATTAATCTGTGATTCTGAAGATGTGATTTTATGGGGTATATCATAAATAATTCATAAGTGAGCTGGGACGACAGGTTGAAAAAAGCGCACACAGCGGAGGGGGTCCTGCTGGGGCTGATCACTAGTCTGAATATCATTAGCAAGGTTTCACGTGACCAACACCATCCTGGGTATTTAAAGTCGACCCCATAGCCTGCACTCACCTCCGCTCTCTGCCTTCATCAAGTGATTCACTGTCGTCTAAACCTCCCGCCAGTGTTTATTTTACAGATTTACAGGACACAAGCTGCTGTAATTTAAGCCAGTTCCTATTGTCATTATTGCAAATGAAAAGTGTTCATTTCACTGCTCTATTGCAGCTTTGCTCTACCACCTGGTAGTGTGCTCATGTTGTTTTCAAAAATCCATCAAAAACAGCGTGCACTGACACCACTGCCTTAGCTAATGTAATAAATCATGCTGATTAGTACGTATATTGCAATTGCAACTAATTAGACACTTAATTATTGTTTAAATGCGACTGTTCTCAGTGTTTTCATCGATGCAAAACTGTCTCATAGATAGGGTGACAATAAAAAACAACTGTTTCTCCCTTGCTTACAGTGGTTTTGCAATAGTAAGAAAAATCTTTCCTGGACCTGCAGAAATTAAATTGATGTGATGTGTGAATTTGACAGAAAACAGGCGTAGTTCCTAAAATAACAGAATGGGATGCAGTTGCATTCACTTATCCCTCTCGTTTTATATTTTGGCTTTCTTTATAGAAATAGGACCTGCTCTCCCATTTTAAGCAGAAATCACTTTCGGTCTTAGATTATGGTGCCGTAATATATAGACATGCCTCAGAAGCTGTTAAGATGAATAGCTGTAAAAAAAAAAAAAAAAAAACTATGATTGCGTTAACATGGACATGAACAACCGGTTTATGATCTGGTTTTTGCAGTACCCTGTTTATGTGTCTGAGCATGTTAACACCGTTTTAGAAACACAAATGTACTGGCTAGAGTCGGCTGAAGAAAGTGGGATGTATACTTAGAATATGAATAACCCGATTTCTCTGTGCTCATGTAAACATTATATCCCAAAAATATTCATAAGTGGGATAAGCCTCATAAACAGATTATGTACATGCAACTGTGCTCTATGTGAAATGGTTGAAAGCTCAGGAAAAAAACAGAGCAAGTGGAATTATTTGCTTAAGGAATATTTCCAAGGCAAAAATGGTATATAGCCTACATAGAGGAAATATCCTATAGGTGCTAATAGCAAGAAAATTATCACAATGATATCTGATTCGACTCCAGCCACTGATGAATACCATGTTATGTGGTAAAAAGTTACAGGAAAAAAAAGTCAGTGAGTGGACCTTGAGTGAGGATTGTTCTGTCAAACTAGGAGTGAATTGTTTTAGTCTGCTGTATTTATGTGGCAGACAGGTCTCTCCAATATGGCAACAACACAATTCTAGGTAGTGCTACAGCAGCACAACACCATCCCTGCTAATGGAGCATTAACCAAACAATTATTGGTGCTGATCATGTTGAAAATCACAAGTGTTTCCCCTTAATTGAAAAGGAGCTGTCAGGGGGTAAATATCTGTTTATTTTGCTATTCATCGCCTTGCAGCTCACAGGCTGGTGCTTGACATAGCCTTTAACAATAGGAGCCAATCATGAGTGATTTCCATTGGGACTCCATGGAGACTGAGGATCTGTCATTTTGTGTGTGTCGCTGTATGTGTGTGTGAGAGAGTGTGCCTGTGTGTGTTAAGGGATGATCCATTTTTTGTCACCATGTTTGCCAAGAAAAACAGAGTGTCTTGATCAATGCTAATGGTTTGCGTGTGTGTGTGTGTGTGTGTGTGTGTGTGTGTATAAATGTGCATGTTTTGTACCAAAAAAGGTTTGAGTCCATCCTGCCTTTCTGTGTTCAAGGAAATTGCTATTGATGAGCTTCACTGCAGCAAAGGGCTCCATGCAGTTTTAAAGGCAGCACACTGCATTAATGCAGACTGTCCATTTACCCTCTTAGGAATCCTCACAAACTACACACACACATACACACATAATATACAAGTCTGGTGGTTTATGAGGACTTTCTAAACCAGTGCATGACAGGGATATGGGGACACAATTCACCCCTTTGTTGCAGAGACAACTCAGCATTAAGAAGCCACTTCTTCTGACTTAAGTCTGTAGAGCTGATGATTCAACCGTCTAAAGGCATATGAGGACTTATGAGGACTAACCTGTATTAACTCAACATTACTACCTATTTGGAATGTCAACGGTTTACTGTTAATCGGTTAATTCCACAGAATATTTTTGTAGTTACGCAGCATGTTGAAGGGCTTTTGCTACTCAAAATAAAGCCACTCATTGACCAGGATGATCGGGGGGAGGGCTGAAGTATGGCCACAATGTTTCAGCACCTACTGTTGCCGTGGGTTGTGGCAGTAGCTGCACTAACTAGCTCCTGCTGGGCTGCTGCAACTCACAGGGATGTGCTAGCTAAGCAGTGGAGACCAGAGGAAAAAGACAATTACAACAAAAAACATTAAAATGTCACCACCTCTAATGGATTGCACTTCAAAATGCAGCTTTAAACTCATTGATTCAATAGAGCGCTGAACTAAAAGAAAAATGCCTCCTGTATTTCATGTTGATTTTTTAAAAATTAACCTGTAAGTTACCAGTGGATGGGTGGCGGGATATTAAGCAAAACTAACCGAGACTGACATCCTATACAAAGACAGTGTGCAATAATACAGACTGTGTTTTTTTAAAATCTATTCTCAAAGGAACCTCTATAACCTATATATATGATACCTAAATATCTAATGCAGCAGTGTCATCTTTTATTCAGCTGATTATTTAGCGTACGAACATACATTACATAAAACACAAATGCACGAGTTGCAACCGAAAACACAAACATGTTAAAGCAATAACTGAGTTAGAACATAGTTAACCCATTCATGCATAGACACAAATGCGGCCCCCACAACCCCCCAGAAGACCACTGTGATGTTTAGACCTACAATGTGTGAGCATGTAAAAGCAAGACTTGGGAATCAGCCAGTAAGCTCTTATACTAAATATTTGATTTCAGTTGAACAGGCATTAGTGAAATGTCTAATTTATTCAATTAACCTTGCAGCGATGTTGGAGAGAAATTGAATAAATCAATGAAATTGAAGACATATTAGTTGCAAAGTTGCCATGTGTGTGATAAAGCATTTACCCTGTCTCCCCTATTCATTGCATAAATTTGGTTTTAGCCTTGCAGCATACCAAGCCTGTATTTTATACATGTCTTACCTTGTGTTACATGTAAAATGGATGAGCACCCTCTTTTGAGAAGACGCGAGGTGAGAGTAACTTCTGCATAAATCTCTGCTTTCTGTCATGGGGATGTGAAATCACCAGGATACAAAAAAGAATGAAATAATTCAGACCATCATTGAATTAATTCAGCTGTACGTAGAGTGAACCACTAATCAGCTCTCCGGAAAACCTCAGACAAAGTAACTGCGAAGCCTTGAGTCCTCATTAAAACCACGAGTTGCAATGTCTATATAAAGAGGTTAGGTGTGTGTGCATGAATGTGTGCCTGCAGGCATGTTTGATGCCTGTGTGTTGTATTCAAGACTGAAGATCCATGTAAGACCAGGAGGAAAAATAATAATTCAGGTGTTTGTCTTACAGAATCATACAACCCCCAAAGTAGTAATTCCGTTTGTTTATGTACATTTGTACGAGGTTACAAGTCGTAACCTTACATGAAAGAAGAAATATTATCAGCCCTGGGGATATTCTCCTAGTGAAAAGAAATGCACTGTTTCCTGTCTTATTTAAATGGATTTCAACTTCCTCAACAGGTGACCACAGATGAACTAACACCCAACCTCTTGCTACAAGATACCAAACTATTTTTATTTTCCCTTTTGAGGCAGTTTTTCCTTCATTAATTAACCAAAATAGCCAAAAGGCTGATGATCTCCATTATTTCCATGTGATATATAATCATTAGCATAAATGTGTGTATTTGAAATGCATGTTTTCACTTCCTTTGAGTCAACTCTTGACCTCCCCAAACTCCCCCTCAGGGGTCCTTCAACTTGAAAACCAGTTTCTTAACTCAATCAATATTTAATAATATGAATATATTTCTTTATCATAGTAATTTATGGTGAATTTATGAGGCCTACACTTTGAAACAGACAAAAGAGGAGCAAATGATATCAGCCTGAAGTATTAAAAGCTAGGGATGCCTCAATTTGATCTCACAGATGTGTATTGGGGCCGACCAAAGTGTTTTTTGACTGATCAGGTTCGGCTTTATTGAGCTTAAAGAGCTTTATACAGATCCTTTGTTTAATATAAAACCAGGTTTCACAGAGATGTTTTTACTTTCATGCACAGTTACATGGAGTGCAGGATTCCTCAACTCCCCAACTCCCCACTGTCTGTCTCTCCATAAAACACCACACACCATAAACAAAAATGCAGTATGGGACTGCTTATTTGCCTTATTTACTGAAGTTATGAGTGCTCTTTTAATTTCAGCTCAGAGTGAGAGTCTAAAGTTTTGTTTTCATCTATCACGCATGGTGTTTTTCTGCCCTGGTTAAAGTACTGACATACAGTGTTGCAGAGCCTACTGCAACCACACTCACCACGTCACTGCAAGTGTAATAAAAGCTCCACAAGCAAAAAGCCAACATGGCTAATCCAAAGTGTAAAGATGTGAGGACAATTCAAATAAACAAAGCAAGTAACAACCACAGCAGAATACTCTCAAAGGGACAGAGAAAACTCCCTCAAAAGAGCAACAAGGTCAAAGAGACTTGAGAGAGGTTTGTCATTTTACAGGCCTACTTCATTTTTTAAAAACAAATAAATAATAATAGTCTGAATGAGAATTTTTTTCTTAACGTATTGCAAAAATTCAATTGTCAGGTATAGGCCTATACACTGGATTGATATTAATAACTCTGAAGTACTTATGTACACTGTACAGCTGCATTATGCACTGCATTCTTTGAAGTGATTTTCTCTTACAGTTATGAATTTTAATTTTAATTTAAATTTTTGTTTTTTAATTGTTTCTATTTCTATTTCTCATTATCATCCGTCTACCTTCTTATATGTTTTTGCCTCAGATCTCTTGTTTAATTCTACCCAAACTTCAGTCTGGCCTTAGTTCAGCATTATTGTTTGTCTTTTATAGTTACATTGCCCATGCAAGAAACCCATTTTCTTTGCTTTGCCTTATTACTATTATTGTTATTGAGGAAAATAGAAGTATCAGATCAGAACTTGGCATTGGCAGATTTTCGATATTAAATAACTCAGATCGGGATTTAGGGCAAAAATACCTGATTGGAATATCCCTTATAACCACACATAATTTTTTACATTTATATGCATTGGCTCCTTTTGTTGCAAAAAAAAAGTTAGAAAAATAACAAAAGATGAAGGCAAAGAATAGGGGTGAAATAAACCCCTCACGTCCTTGCATGCATGCTATAATGAGCCAAAGCCAAAATCCAGCAACCAATCCCGCACACCTCCTTTTTCGAGAAAAATCCACCACCCCCTGCTGTCAGCGAGGCTGTCCTGTTAGTCGGGCCTCTGCAGGGAGCTCTGCGTGAAACTTTGAATCTCGACCGGCTTGTCTGTCACTGACTGTAAAGAGCACTGTTTGTCAAGCGTTTGAATGAAAAGTGTTCTGAATAATGTAAAAGTGATTGGTTGTTTGGTTCACTGATTGATTGATTGTGTACAGTGTTGACAGACATTGTTATTGAGGTGAGCCCTGGAGGAGACAATGAGAAAGTGCTTTATGATGTCAGCGGTTTACATCAAATCCAGGAGCCATGACGGGAGGAGGGAGGGAGAGGAGAAAGAGGGAGAGACAGAAAGGTACATAGAGGTCATCAGTTTCACTCTGTCAGCTATTTTTCTGTAATCTCATGTGTGAGGGGAGACAGGGCTTAATTTCAGCTAAATACCATGCCTGATAGAGAGGGAAGGCGGCTCTGTTCATGACAAAAAGGATCACTTGGCACTTCCATCCACAACATCACCACATGACCTTCCTTACTAGAAAATCTTTGTGCGACATCTTTGAGACTTGCTGTCAGTGTTCGGCAAGTAACTTGAAAAATGCAACTCTACAAAAGTCATTACTTGGCAAATTACTTGAAGGCAAAAGTAATTAGTCACATTAGTTATTACATTATTTTCCGTCAAACATGCCTTTAAACCTCTCCAAAGGCTCCAAACCCACTAATCACCTCCTCTGTTATTAACAATATGTGGAAACAGAAAATGAGACATTGTGCTTAAACTAGTGAAAAGCATAGTTTTGGAGAGATTTATTTCAGTGAAGCATGCAAATAATGTAACCTTGAATGCAACCAGTAGCTAATGTTAGTAAGCCAGCTAAGAATACACAGCATGTAACAAGCTCTGGCATTACCAGGAGGTGAATTTCTCCACACAAAGTATTAATCAGGTCCCAAGAAAAGTCGTACAGCATTGCGTCCAACTTTTCCCACTCGCAGTATTGCAGCAAAAAAGTCCCCTGCAGCCAAGAACGCATTGTCCCCATAGACCACCACTGTAACAGACATATCTGTAAAACTGTTGACAAGACACCTCCAATCGCAAACAAGGTCAATTGTGACTCTTTCTATTATGAATTTTTGAGCCATGTTGGTGTTATATCTGTAAAACTTTCCTGGAGCCAAGAAAAGCAATATAAAAATCTGTGAAATCGCCACAATGTGAAGTCTTTAAACCTATTGGGACCTTGTGGGCAGGCCTGACAGGAGAAACAGTACTGCGCATATTCACAGAGGCCCAAACTGCTGAAGTAAACACAGGAACTGTTTTTTTGGCATATGTGCCAGGCGAGCAACTTCATTGAACAGAAAAAGTGCCATCTTGTCATCTGGTATCTTGTTATCGTTATAAATCCCTGGGGCTAACTACCTCCCACCATGTCTAGCCACTGGACAAAACATACTGTGCTTTCCAATATCAACACTACCATACTATTTCATATGCCAGGAAAGATTTTGTATGTCCTACTACACAGTGTGTCAAATGCAATATGCCAAAAATACCAGGATGTTGTATTGCATCCAGTCACATTTTGCAGTAAGTAAACCAGCATGCTTTGCTGGCTATTCAGACCAACAATCCTCTGTGGAGCTAAAGATAAGTCACATCGACTCAGCCGCAGACATGACAGCTTGACAGCTTATTGACAGCTGTCAGAGGCTGCAATGACAGAAGACAGCAAATTAAAGTGATTGATGACCAGCCAAATAGTAGTAACAGGAATATTAATTAAGTTAGCAAAATAATCATAAAGATAACCAACAACAAAAGGACATAACTATGAAAATAACAATGACTGTTGTGAATATGTTAGAAACTACAATGTATTATAACTTAAAAGTAAAAAAACTACATACATTGCAAAGTAACAACAGAGTTGATCTCTAGCTCTAGCAAGCTCAGCAAATGGAAAATATCTGAGCAAAAGGATCAAAGTTTAGGGCGCAATGTTATGAGAAAGTAGTGTGTACCGATTATGTGCATATTGTGTATAAGAGTACAAAGTTTATGAGGCCAGCTGTAGAACTAAAAGTAAAACGAAAAAGTCTGTGCTTTGTAACACAGCTAGAGACTGTATAAGAATTATGGACATAGCCAAGGAGATGTCAGCCATTGGTTTGTAAAGTCCTATTTAAGAGCCACGACATCTTGGATTTTTGTAATGTAATGTAATGTAATTTGATTTAGACAGAGACAGGGCACAATAAAACATTAACCTTCAAAAATGCAAGAAAGGAGCGCTTCCTGGACTCTGTCTGTTCATAGTGCTCTCTTGGTGGGGATATACTGGGATAAACAATCAAAAAGAAATCTCCAAGGCACTCTCTTGAATTGTTAATGTTTTTTTTCTCAAGCATGGCCATGATGACCCTTTAAAATACTCCTACACGTTTTGGCATACAAGCCTTCGTCAGGGAGTCAAAAAAAATCTCCGGCATAAAAAAAAAAGGAGATGCATTAGAGATGCAAGGAGAGATGCATTGCACCAAGTTTTGCTATTGGGCAGGTAGGTGGAACAAAAAATTAACATATGAATATCTTTGGATCCAGAAGTGACCATATTTGGAAAACAGGGTGGAGCTTTGGGAGGATAGACTAGGGGATTTGACTAATAGACTGTGGTGATGCCTCGCAGGCAAACAAACTTCGTTAATGAAATGTAATTATTATTTTCAACCTGTACTTCCCAACTGCATTGCTTTACTAAGTAATGTGTTACTGTGTAATAGAGTTCACCATCCACAAAACAAGTTGTCTATCACGTCCATCTCCTGCATCACTCAAATTCAGCTCCAACTTAATTAAATCAAACTTATTAGTGATGGCAGTTACAATAAGATTAGATATTGAATAGAAGAAAACCACAGCACACACACATAAACACACACATCGTGATACTGCAGTCAAAACCGAGGGATCAAGATAAGACCCAACTTCATTAGGTTGATAACAGGAAGATAGAATAGACTTTTGCATGTTTTGACATCCACCTGAGGACAGGCAATCTCATCTATGAAGATAATGACACATTAAATCTGGGAGTAAAGCGACGTGAGTCATTATCACGTACATCAAGCGGATGAGATATGAGATAAAACCGTATGCGACTTTAATCCGGTGCGTTCTCATTTTGTGCATGTAAAGCATTAAATCCTGTATACATACATAGACGTCAGTGAAAGACAGGTGGTATTTAGAATAAGTCCCTCAAAGTTCAAAGTAGAGTGAACTTCTTAAATATGAAATTTTTCTTTTTTTTGCAATCAAACTGTGCATTGTTTTTGCGTAACTTTTTTGTGAACTGAGGGTAAACTACAGTAGTCAGACAATCTGTAGTTATTCAGTCGCCTGAAGTTGGTTTCAGTTGAACACTAGAAATCACTTCTGGCACAGTTGTATAACAGTTTAACTGACATTGTTACACCAGCACCTGCTACCAAGGAAATATTAACAGACTTTAATCTATCTGCTCTTGAAATGGCTTTATCATAGCATTATCGATAGTTCCTCTTTTTTTTTACAGCTGTTTCCTGATTGTTCATTTCTGAGCTGTTAATTTATTTGTCCTGTGATGAGTTAAAAACAACTTGTGAATTCACAATGCACTTTTTACCCTGGCAGTGGCATGCGTCAGCAGCCACATTTACACTGTCTGTTTAATACGGGAAAATCACACCGTTATGCTGCCTCGCCATTTTGGATAAAAGGAAGGACAGACTGGTGTCGCCACTGAGCTATGTTGAAGGACCATGCTTGTCTTGGGCCGGAAGTGTTAAGGTTTTTGCTGTGGACTTGAAGCTTTGGATCAACAGATGGATGTTAGTGTTAGCAGAAAGTCAAACTGTAACAGCTGTATGAGGATTCATCCACTGTGAGCTGGAAACAAACTAACAGCTCTTCATTTCATTAACTGCAAAGATTTCCAAGTCACACTGGTGCTGCGTGGTCGCAAAACGTGACTAAATAGCCGGGATTGCAGCTCTGCAAATAGAAAAACACAAAGTCTCACCTGCTCACACTACTGCTACTCCCACTCATTGAGTTAGACTGTTAGAAATTATACTAATGATTTATTTTCTGTAAGCTGAAAACAGAATAAAAGCTCTTCAATTCATATATTCATAGTATCTGCAAGTCATAGTGTTGCTGTGTCTGAATTTTCACACCCAAACCACATCCAAACATGCTGAATCCCCACGTTCAATACCACTTTCCAGCTCCTCTGTGTTTGTTTGTTTTGGTGCCGTGCATTGTGTAGACAACCCCTCAGTCCCACAGATGGACACAAAGCGTTATCAGATGACATAAATGAGATATACATATATAATATAATAAGAAATGGTCGCACAGGCCTATCACCTACCCACGTGCAGTTCCACCGAAATACCTGCTAATACCTTCTCATCAATATAAGTTTGTTGTTAGTAGTCTCGAGCCCTGCATTTTACCCTGTGCAAAATTGATATGAGACAACAGTAAAACATCAACCACTGCCACTGCTGAATGTAATCTTGTTTGCCGACAGGCTGATGACAGTCAACGAGGCATAAATCGATGCATCCCTGATGCAAACAGCCAAAAGAATTTTCCCCCTCATGGCAGAATGATCATGTGTGCTTTCAGGCCTGGAGAGAAGTCCGGCTAGGCAAGACTGACACAATACTAACCAAACCATAACTGTTTCAGAGATTAACAAGCCATTTAGGGCCTACAAGTAGTTACATTAACCATGATTTTTTTAAAAAAAGAGAAGAAAAGCATGGCTACAGCTATGTTTAGATTCACACACCAGAGAGCCTCTCACAGTAAAGCTACTAGCTCAGCTACAACACAGGTATCCTCATAGAAACTCTTTTCAAGGGCAGTAAATGTGCTTTTAGTGACTGTCAAAGCTCGGCCAGACTCCCTGTCAATCAAGCAGAGAAACTGTGAGTCTGACAGTAGCTTATGGCTGTTAGCACTCACCACCAGCTCTACGAAGACGTCCATGCTACACTGAGCAGTGGTCAATCTGTCCTCTGTTGCATTCCTTAGACATGCTGGGAGGGTGGCTCTAGAAGAATTCAAGGGTGTAGTTACCCTTTAACTGCATACTGAGCAAGTTACTGTTAGTCTACTGCTGGGCTAACAGCACTTTTGGATGACCTACAGTAATGTTTATTGAAACACAACTCAGTGACTTTTCCAAATTGCTGCTGCTTGTGTGTTTATGATGCATACATTTTAAGGAAATTCAGGGTGATACAGAGGGAGTTGATTCAGTAAAGATGATTTAATGTGGGTCTAGAACAGCCTTTTTTTGCATCATGTAGCTCTATAGATCTGATAATATATGTTGATTTGTCAGATTTTGCTCCCTTTCAGTCTGAACATCCTGATATTTCTTACTTCCTGGTCTTTTTCTCTGTCTTTATAGTTGCAGAATGGATGAAATATCTCGTCTTTCCAAAACTAAAGGGATATGCCTTTTTGTTTTACGTGACAGATAAAAACTTAATAGTGTAGGGACCAGGGTTATGACTAGTGCTGAGGAGATTTTGCTCTTTTTGTTTCACATAAGTTATAGTGATAGCTGTGGTAGCAATCTATTCATGTACTGACAATGTTATGAAATGGCAGTTTTATCATGTAACTGGTTTCTGCTGTTTTTAGCTAAGGTCAGGAGTGAATCATGCAAAGAGCCTTCAAACATTCAACTTCATCTTCATAAAACTGAATGATTAAAATAGCGATTGTCTGACCACATAGTTCTCCCCCAGACTGTTACTATAGATAATACGTTATTAGTCAACTCCCTTTGTTATGTAACTGAAGTGCAGTTTTCTGAGTGAGTCAAACAGAGTTGTATGGGAGTTTTTTATCCAGATAGTTGTTTGCTTTAGCACCAGAGTGTAACTGACAAAATATACCGCACTAAACTAAGTTTCCAAGAGTGAGAGCTGGGTTGGCGTTTCATAGAAATTTACCGAATCACATTCTGTATTTTATCCATTTATAGAATCCCTTGTTAAGTCTGACAAAATTGAGCTTTAAACATTATCAAGTACTTAACGTTAAAGAGAAATAAAAGTCAAATATTTGTAATTTCCTTTTGTTGGCTGAGAAGGCAGCAGCACTGCACTATTCAGTGGCATCTTAATTAATGATCACAACCTGTAGCTGTAACCCCAAAATGAGCTGAGCAGCATTAGATATAAATGTATGTGACATATGTGCATTATTTTTCATTAAGAACTTGCTGCGAATATCATAGGTCCTGAAATGATAATTGGCAGGAAGAACTGTATATGATAGTTTAGATTCCTCTGAGATTGATGCAACATGATCAGCTAGATTACTTCTTAAATATATGTTAGAATCAGAGCTTGACAGATCAGATCATTTTGGCATTTGGAAGCTGGATCCAAAGTGGACCTAAAAAAAGACCACAAATGAGACATGCAGTATTTAGCTAGCCACCTCAGTGTCCCTTCGCCTCACTCCCCACTACTGCAGACTGCTTCGCTGCGATTAAAGCGTGCAGCAGCTCCAAAGACCGACCAATGGTTGGCAGCTGTAAAAGTTTGAATTCTGTCAGTGTTTGAACTGGGTAGATTCAGGTTGCTGCTGCCAACTATTGGAGTCCATCCGCAGAGCTGCTGCCTGCTGTCTTGTGAGGTGAGGTAGTCTGTAGTGGTGGAGAGTGAAGCGGAGAACGCACTTTGATTCAAGGATCTAGCTGACATTAAGTACATAAATGTGAACTTGAAGCTGCAGCTGTGAGTCTTAGGCTTGGGGTAGCAGAAGTTAGTTTAATTACTAGCAATATTTTCTCTCCGTCTGTGAGATGCTTTGCTGATATTAACACATTGAATTTTGTTAATTGTCAGACTCTTTTTAGACTCTCTTTGTTATAAGTCTGTCTTCCTTTTTTGGGTTGTTTTGCAGTGAAGGCAGTTGTTGCCAATGCTGGAATATCAACTTTTTCAGCAGGACTCTCCACCACTGCATCAGGCTTTCACCGACATTGATGGGATGTCTGCTTGCATCTGTATTTGTAGAACAGCCAGTAGGTACACCCTCTCTCTTAAATGATTTGAATGGCAGTCTACTGTCAAAGGCCAGATTTTCTAAAGCTTAAAAATGCAGGAGGTACAGATGTCTGGTTGAATTATAATATGCTCAAAGCATATTATGGATTTTTTTTCCCAATTAACCTACCTACCCCAGCATTAAGGGTGGTTTTTCAATCTTTTAAAAGCAACATTTTGAAATGCTGTGATAGGGACACTGCATGCCTGATAGGTTGTCTGCCACAGTGCAGACGAGCTCGGCGCTCATAGTTTGGAAACCAGTGAAGTGTAAATGCCAAAGGATGTTGTTAGCTCTTGATAGCACCAATGGCACCTATAACTCTGGCACCCAAAGGAGCTCCAAAACACCCTGAAATGGAATAGAATACTATCTCAGCTGACAACTGTCATCTATATTTCAGACTAGAGTTTAATGACTATATTAAAAGCCCTATTAATCTTTGGTAATGATGCTGCATGACTATTACCTTGGTGCACTCTGTGTGAATGGTGGTTTTGTGTTAGAGGAGATAGATCAAACAAATCATTTTTATTGTCAGCTGCCACATTGAAGTGGGGCATTTGTTAACATTTGGGAGTGACACTTAATTAATGGAGACTGTATTGTGGGTTAAATGACAGCTACTTGACCACATATGAGCTTCTAACCTCATGCATGCTTTGTTTTAATAGTTTGCAAACAACCTGGAACCAGAGGGTAAATCTTTTCCTTTATTTTAACCAGGAACATTTATTTTTACTTCCTTGTTCAGCCATTTCTTCCACCAACTGTTCAGTCCAACATGCTCTCATCCAAAGTCATCACATATTGCCACTTTGTAGTGGACCTCTGGGTGTTTATATTACATTATAGATATACTGCTACTAACATTTCAGGATGCTGCTATAGTGATGTGAACACAAGCAAACGGTGGGATTACGCTGCAGGTGGTTACATTTAGGCAACAAAAGCACATGGCAACCAATGCCAGGATGTCAATAAATTCACATGCTGGCACAGATGGTTAGGATTAGGCAACAAAGTCATGCATGGTTTGGTTCAGGCAAAAGAGGCACATGGTAAGGTGTAGAAAAAAAAACCCCATCACATTCAGACAGGAAGCAAACATCAGATTCCCAAATGAAGGCATGAGGTTTGTTGGATTCATCCGCCCGCCCTATTGGGACCTTTCTGCTCTTTATATAACATTATTACGAGCAGCATTTCAACCTGACCCTGTCCAGTGGTGTATCATGCAGACGCGACCGGTTCTATCTGGCCAAGTTCTCAACTGACACCGACCATCTGCGTATCAAGCTGCCGTGGCAGGTGCCGTTTAGCTGCCCAGCAACACGTATAAACACCGAAAAACTGTCCAGCCGCGTTCTCATCTGATGACGTTCAGCGGTGTATCATGCAGGCATGACAGATGGTTTCTATCATCGAGATCTTACGCCAAAAGCACTACAGAAGCAGAAGTATTTGACAAATTTGGAAGGAGAACGTACTGGTTCAGTCCAGTTCAAATCCTGATTTCCATTTCTCCCTTTATTCCTCTTCCTGCCCCCCCTTGAGGCCAGTTCACGCTCTTTGCTGTTGTAATACCAGAAGAAAAGTTGGGCGCTATAACTCTTATGTGAAGAGATGTGTTGGATTTTCTTTGCAACTGAACTTGCTGCAAGTCAAAAAAAGGGCACCTCATTATTGGACTTGATATTCAAAGATATATCAAGGTTTTGGCTCTACCCACACTACTGAAAATATATTGAAATCAGGCAGACTGTTGCTCACTTAAAGGCTCAGAGTCACAGAAAAGCCCTCCGGAGGAGAAGTAAGAAAACAGAGAGAAGAGATGAAACGGAGAAAGTCAAGGAAAAAACAGAGGGCAAGAGTTTAAGGCAGAGGCAGAGGGATATGGCTGTTAGAGATGACAGCGGATGGAGAGATACAAAACTGAAGGACGAAGAGAAAGAACAGAGGAGCGAGGATGTGAAAGGCTTTCATGTGCTCTGTAATTGAGCTTGAAATCGCCCTATATTCTAACTTAACGGCAAACTTTCATTCCCCTCCCCATTTCTCATTTACCGCCTTTATCTCTTTCTCTCTCATCTCCCTCTCATCTCGCCCTGCCTTCCTCTCTTGTTTTCTTGTGCACATGAAAGCGACAGGCCTGTCTGGTCCCAGGTTATGAATATTAAAGTCTTTGCTTTTGTTTATGCCAGGCCGTGTGAGGGCACGTCCACTCTTTCTTTTTTTTACTCCACCTTCCTTTCAACCCTTCCTCTGTCCTCCACCTTGCACCCTCACCCCAGTTAATCATCTGTTTATTAATACCCTCACATTGTGTCTTATATGATCCTCGACTCCCCAAGCACCCTTCACCCGTTTCCTCAATTCCAATCCCTCCCCGTGGCAGCATGTGTTATTGGGTAGTATTAAAACTTTTTCCTTTACACCCTTTAGGCGCAGATGTCTTTATGTTTGCCTTTGTGATTATGTGAGTGTCTGCAAGAGGGTGCTTTGCATGCCTACTAGGCAGTGTCAGAGAGTAATTTTGGTGTGGCGGCAGAGGCCCCAGGTGTGGGAAAGATATTGGAAAAGGCTCTTATTGAGCCAGTTCGAATTAGACACAGTTTAGGGGGACTGCATTTTGTCGTGACCGTTCCATCAGCACCAGTTTTTTTGGGGTGGGTTATAATCTCTTTTGGATCTAAGATAACATACTTCCTCAAAAAGCATAGTTCCTTTAACAAAAAAAGTCTCATTATTTCCATATAAGTGACAACAGGGTGTTTTTTTAATGCTTTCACATGTAGATGTTTCTCATAGCGGCCAAATTATCTGCTCATATTTATTCTGATGTTTCCATTTCACATTTTACAGTAAATAGTAGCTTGACACGGCATGAATAAGGCAGTCTGAGTGTGTGTGTGTGTGTGTGTGTGTGTGTGTGTGTGTGTGTGTGTGTGTGTGTGTGTGTGTTTGTTTGTGTGAGTATGCATGCATGTTGTGTACCAAAAAGCCGGTTGGTAAATTGCAACTGGTATGTGCCGAGGCCCTCTGAAATTCCCATCTCATTCTGGGCACTCTCCCGCAACCTATTTCCATGGAAATTAAAGCATAATGCCAGACATCATGGCTTGGGTTTTCCAATTCGGACACACACAGAGACACACACAAACACACACATGCTCAAAAGAAACAGTGGAGCATGCGGAAGTTTACAGAGCAGAACTTGGGGAAGAAAAAACCAGAGATAGATCTTGGATTTATAAATGTGGAGGGAAGATAAGAGGATCAGAGAATCAGAGCCTTTCTGGCTCACCGATCAGAACTCTCACCATGTTGTACAACCGCACAATGATGGACTTAATTCAGCTGAAACACAGCAGGACAGCGGAAGTAAATCTAAATTTGATCAGGTATGATAAGGGTTTTTAATATTCTCTAAATCTGCTGCGATCAAATAAAATGGTAAATAAGCCAGTGGCGTGAATAAATTGGAATTATGTGGTTTAAATATGTGACAGCCAGGGGTTTGGTGGTAACAGGATACAAGAAAAGCATGAGTAAAAAAGCTTTTTTTTAAGGAACAAATACTTTTCTTGTTCCTTTTTTTTCTGTGCATCTACTCTTCAATCAGGCATATTTTTGAGCTGATAATCTGCTTTTCACTTCACTACATTAGCCATTTGTACCTTCATAAAAACTACTGGACTAATAATTGAGTTTGTAAATTCAGTCTGTTGCTCCAAACTAAAGTGAGAGTGCTGTTGTTCAAAGAAATAGTGTTCTTTTTCTATATGATTTAACGAATGGTTAAGTCATGCATATATGGTTGCAGTTATGGTTGCAGGCATTGCCATGAAAGCAAAAATGTCCACTCTCAGGTCTTCTTCAAGTTCCCCCCAGTAAATAAGAGGCTTCATTTTGAGCCGCAAAACCACTTTAGCATTGTTAACTATGTTAGCACCACTAGCTGTGCTGACAATGCTTGCAGAATTCACCCTGACAGCGTCGTTGCTGTGGTGCTGCTGCAGAGCTGCCCACTGCTAAAACTACTGTATTTCCACAATTAAAAAATAATACTCCACTAATTTATGGGGTCATTCAAGCCACTGTACTCCCAACAAAACACTCCTGCAAATATTTCACAATAAAAAGCCTCATACTCACAGCTGAAAAGATTCTGTCAAGAAAAACATTGTTAGAGGGCTTTTATTTTGAAAACGGACACAGAAATGGAAATGTTGGCTTCAGCCTCCCAAATATACGCAAGGATAAGCAGGTATCACCAATGGATGGATAAATGGATATGTGAAATAAAACACACTCTATTTTAAGCAAAAAGACACTAAAATCAACATAATTACAATTTGTGCATCACAGGCGACTTGAAAGCTTTACTGTTTTGACAATTAATCATATTTTCCAGCAGCGTTAATACTGATATGCCTCTATTTATCTAAGAGCGCACAATGATTACTTTGTGTTTATCACTCTCTCCTCTGTTCATGTGTTATGTCTTTATTTAAGCCTTGGCAGACCATCCATGTTCTCGTGGAAACATATAGCATGAGGTACCTCTGCTCTTTACAGCAGCCTGTAGCGCTCATTTACAAACCCAAGTATGAACACATGTACGCCCACACCTCAAAGACACACACAAAAGCACAAGCCTTAAGGCATGTAAGCATCAGAAGGAAAAAAACAACACAAGGTACTTTATATTTTCATTGCACATTTTAAGTAATTTTGCAAAAAATTGAGAATCAGTGTGTGTTTCCAGCTGATGCTATGTGGATATTATGTAATGTGAATATAAAAAGCATGTAAAAAGATTACAACTTAAAAGAGAATTTATTGTATTTAGGGCACATTAATGCATGTCATGGCTGCCTACAATGAAGTAAAATGGCACTTTGGTGTAATGATTAATGTCTCTCCTCTACAAACACACACACTTCATGTGATGATTTTCTCTGTTGCTTCAATGTTTTTGGCTTATACTTCTTTTTTTTTTCACAAATTTCGGACCAATGTAGCATACCACAGCATTTACAGATTAAATTATAAGATAACCATAAGTGTGCCCGAACTCTAAATTTGGTTTAACTTCTTCTACTGTTGTGTTAAGTTTTTGTCTGAATTCTCTTTTGTTTTTTGTTTTTTTGTTTTTTTTATCAGGTATGCCTCTAGATTTGTACATGGTTTACAATTTCTTTAATCTAGTGTTTTAAGTGGGTTTCCAATCCCTTTACAAGTTTTAATGTCTGTCAAGCACTTTGAGCACTTCTCGTGTATGAATTACGCTATGTGAAAATCTGAGTTGCCAGATGGGCCTTTATGCAAACACACAAAACTCAACAAGAAAACACATTACAACAGGACAAAACACAAGGTCGCAAATATCCCCGATCATTAACTTTTTGTAGTAAGTGCACAACCATCCAACAAGCAATGAACAATACCATAGAGTGCAAATACAATACAGTATAAAGATCACTTTGAGCCATAGAATTTAAAAGGCCAATGTCAGCAAGGACAAATGTCTTATTCAGTCTGTTAGTCTGCAACTTAGAAGATGGAAACAACTTGAGCTCCCCTCCTTGTACGGAGGAGGAAGGTCATTTGAGGTCGAGCCTGCAATTTTGCTGTACATGTTGAGGATTTGCTGCTTCAATTTTAAAGGGTAAGTAACTTGTACCAGTTAACAAAGGAGAATGTGAGGTAGGGCTTAACAATTATGGCCAAAATTATCACCACGATCATTCTGATCAATATTGAGCTCATTCATTGTTTTTATTGACTTTTTGTAAGTCTACTAATATTTGCATCAAATTAAGACTTCAAATAAGGTGATTTCAGTGCATTTCCTAAGGATACATATCCACTACTGTAGATATATATACATACACATATACACACACACACACATATATATGTATGTATGTATATATATATAGTTGTATGAATTTTGTTTCACCTGCCTGCAGTCGCAACATTCAGGAAAGTTTTTCACAGGCTGCACGGTACTGACACAGCTCTTTGCTGGCTGGGAGGCGCTTGATTTGAGAGTTTTCTATGAGTGGAGCAAGATTTTTATCACAGACGATCATATTCATTTATTGTGGAGAGTGAAAATCATCATTGTGGTTAATATTCAATTAAAACATTTTCATGAAGGTATTGTCAACATTATAGCTTACGAAAAAAGCGCATATGCAGAGAGGTTTTTTATACACACAGCATTCAACTAAGGCTTGAAGGTCATCAATTTCAGCACCAAGATATTTGTACTGCACGCTGCACAATCTCAATATAAGTGTGATATAATAAAATCACCATGCATTTCCACAATCCTTAATTGCATCTTCTCCTTATCAACACTTAGGTGCAAAGTCGAACTACAGCTCATGCATTTGAATGGAAGCATACTGCACCTCTTGCATACATCCATGTTCATGGAAAAGTACAAAAAGTACTTCTAAAGTATCTTTGAAGCTTTCTGTCACATTGAGGCAGAACATAATAGTGCTGTGAGAGGCAGGAGCATGTGGTCAAGAGGAGGAGAAGTTGAACTACAGTAAAAGCACAATTCTATATAGTGACACACAAACACACAGTGATTATGGGCCCCACACACCACTAAAAGCCATATTGCTCCAATACAAACAGGATTACTAGCTATACACACACACACACACACACACACACACACACACACACACACACACACACACACACACACACACACACACACACACACACACACACACAGACAAACAAGTGTATACAGCAGTAGTGAGCCCAGGGGAGATAGTGGTGTGGTGTAACTAAACACAATGATTACCCTGCCCACACAGCCGCTGGATCCTCTCCCATTATTGGCTTTAGATGAAATCAAGGTCGATTGATCACTCGGCCTGAGACTCTGCAACTGCTCAGCTGTGTGTGTGGAAGTTATTGTGTTGAGTGTGTATTACGGGTCGCAGCATTGTCGTTTTTCAGAGGAACTTGAGCACGTTATGGGTGTGTTTGTATCTGTCTTTATGTGTTTGCACATTTCTGAAGATGGACGATTCTCATGTTTGATATGCCCATTTATGCATGTTTATGGTTATGTTTATGTGTATCTGGGAACTAAGCCCACTCCCCTCTGAGCTTGTATCCCAGAGCGGGTACTTGCTAGAGGTCTGAGCAGGAGGTATGAAGTACATCCAAACACACACACACACACACACACACACACAGACACACAGACACACACAGACACACACAGACACACATAGAGATACTAATCTACCACACTTCCTCAGGGCGTAGGATGAAAAGAATTTTTAAACACAGAGCTGTCTGAAGGACCCTCATACATATTTTATCCTGCAGAGCTCATCCTGCTATCATAAAGCAGATTAATTGGACATTTACTCAGGCATCAATCGATTTAAAATATATCAGTATTATGTTCTCTCTTCCCGCCCACGCTCACTCAGGTTTTCTATTGCTCTTATATTTTTATCATCCTGTTTGCTCTCCCAGGGTTTTGTGAAGTAATGGCCTGGTGTGGCCATTACGACTGTCCTGGGTGATCTTGTTGGCCAAAAGAAGTGCTCTGTGTGTGTGTGTGTGTGTGTATGTTTGTGTGTGTTTTTGCATGTGCAGTGTATATCCACTGACAATTTGGACCATCACACTCCATACAGCAGTCACTGCAGCATTCACACGCCGAAACTTGCCGTCACACTGGGTTAATCTCAGCAGGGAAGTTTTTCTCGGTGGATCTTACAACCCTCACAGCTGTGGGGTGCTACAAAGGAAAGTAGGCGCTCAGCACCGGTTACCGACCTCCCAAATGTTTCAAGGTAATGTCAAACCTGTTGCAGCATTAATATCACATGGCGTGTCGAAAAAAAGGCCTATTGCTTCAAGCATATCTTACAAAAATTAGCCATTGTTTTTTGTTTTTTTTTTTTTATGAAGCAGATGTTTAGAACTGATTTAACTTTTAGAACTGATGTAGTGTTGCCACACATCTAAAATGTGTCAACGTAAGATTTACTATAGTTAACAGTAAACAAAGTCTTCTTGCATTGACACAGCTTTGCAAATCATTAAATTATAGAAAGTGAAAGAAAAAATTAGGATAAAGGGCCAGATAATTGCCAGAGTCCATATAAAACTAAACACTGATTCTGCTGACGGTGCAAACACTATTCAAAATCAGTTTTTTTTTTTTTACTGTAATAAGACAGATTTTTTGTGCATTTTTCTCATTGTCAATACATCCTCAGAAAAGACCAAGACCAACAACACATTGATCTTACGGCCCTTTTCCATTTTCAGGGTGTCAAATACAGCAGCTTTATCGTTTCCGACACACAAGATGAGACGTGCTGGGCTTTCAGATCACTTCAAAACCCATTTGCGACAAAGGTGTAGTAGAAAGAGCGAGAAAGTCCGACAAGGGTGAGACAGAGAGGTTGCAGGTGGTCAAACTACACTATGTTAAGCAGTTAGTATCATACATTTCAAACTATAATGCTCTAGGTACCTTTCTAGCATCAGTTTTGGGCAAAATAAACTCCTGTGTCCACAGGAGATGTATGTTTTGTCACCAAAACTACAGATTATGATTTAGGTTTAAAAAGTACGCATGTTACATAACTTTTTATTTTTATTGAAGATTTCTTCTTGCGGGGAGTCCTGATCAAGACGGCAGCAAAATCAGCATAATCAGCTTCACTTGAAAAATGAACTATGACAAATAGTTAAACAAATACAATACATGAAAGTATCACAAGGGAAAACAGTAAGATAAGAGGGGTATACACGCCATACCAGTGAGACCTAGGTCAAGGACTATATATAGCAGCAAGATGTTTCCTTCCACATGTCCACAGATTTACCTACTACCTCAAAACAATGCTGTTTTGAGGTTGTAAAACTGTTGAACACCTGTTCTTTCATAGTAACAGTTGAAATAATTGTAACTTCCAGGGCCTAAATTAGGCTTAGATTCCAGTGCTGTCTGGAACAGTGCATCCTTTCCTTTGGGAATGGTTAAAATGAAACCATTTCCCAGTGGGCACACAGTTTTTCCCTTCCATTGGAGTGTGTTTTACCCAGAAGAGGGTGTAAGTGTTGCTTTACGTTTCTCTCCTCAGTCTGAATCTGTCAGACGCAGTGAGAAGGAGTGCAGCAGAGTCTCTGTCCAGCGAGCGCTCTGGGAGGGAGGAGAGGTTTTTGCTGCAGGCTAAAACTGTTAACTCCTAGTCTGACGCTGTGTGCGTGTCACATGGAGATATATTACATGTATGTGCCATGCAGCAAATGCCTGGCATGTCCCATAACACATACATGATTAATTGTGTTTTAGCTATATGATTTTAGACTGTTTATCTGAGCCACTCTCAGTTAGAGGAAGCAAACAAGTGCCTCTGCATATGAGTGTGTGCAAGTTGGTACAAGTGTGTCAGTCTGTGAGTGTGTCTGTCTGCTGTCTCAGCCAATAGTCTGGAGAAACAGGAGCACTGAATCTCAGCTGACAACCCAGTGGCTTGAATGTAACTCTGAAATTGCTCTCACTCATCTGTGCCTATTGCACCTGCTTTCACTTTAGCACGATGCTTTAGTCACTGCACTCAAGAATTAAACACAATACAAGAGCCAAATTAGTTTTGTTGATGAATTCCCTTCAGTGGAGTGACGATATACAAAGCAAAAACAAATGAGAGAAAAGAAAGAATCAAATGCACTGATAGGAAACAGCTTAACAAGAGACACTTAGCACAGGTGGTGCATTCATTTGAACATTTATAGAAAAACACATCTGATTTACCATTAATCAAGTTTCTTGTACAAATCCTCTGTTTGCTCAGTGCTGAGCTTTGTCTGCACTTTGGTCATAAATTACAATATGTCGACTCGCTCCAGTACATTAAGGCTGGCAGGAAGACTAACAGACACTTAGGCCTGCAGGAGAATACTTGCTCAAGGATGCAGAAACTTTTTCACATGGTGGACAAAGGTGATGCAGTACCTGTTATAGAGGTACTCAATCATTTATGCTGCATCTTTCCTGCATTAATACTGCAGACACTGTCCTTGGCATTATTCAGCAGACGGCAAGAAGTACATATTGTCAAAGTAAGATCTAATGTCCTTCAGACAACTTGCTACCAGACAAGAGAGCAACTTTTCAGTTCATCATGAATTAAAAATGTGTTTCATGGAGTTTATTGATAAGATTAATCACACAGTGTAAAGGTGGTGTTTTGTGCTTCAGTTTGTATTGATTTGATTTTTTTTACAATAATTTGACTAATAATGAGAATTTATCATAAAAAATAAAATATAAATACATCAAATCAAGACAGATCAAGAACAATATAATCTAATCATACTGAATTATTTGGAAGGACAAAAAGAATTGATAATACCCCTGGTTTATAAATCCTGTTCAGTCTCATTAGATTGATTATGAATAAAAGCCCTGCCACACCCGCCTTTAAAGTAGCAGAATTTCACTGCAGCACCAGTTTAATTTGAATGAAATAGCCACAATCAGTGGATTTGCTCTCGAGACAAAGTCAAATCCCGCAATTGGCTGATAGCAAACAGTCTGTTATTGGCTGACTTGCAAAATCCACTTTCATTTAACCTTCTCTGTCGAAGAATGAACCGCTCCATATGGAACAGTTTGCAAACAGTTACGAGACAAAAGTCAATGATACAAAAACTCTCTTGTACCAGCTGTGTGAATTAGTCCTCCTGGTTGTAATCTCTATAAACAGATATCTGGATATTAGCGCAGATTCTATCCGCAGTGGTACAAACCTTTGGTATCGGAAGCAATTTGGTTTCTGTTTGCAGTCCATTAGTGGGTCAAGTAGTATTTACCGAATGAAGTTATATATACTTCTGAGAACAAAGTGCCAGGAGAAGTATAGGTTTACTGTACTGTGAAAATAGAAAAGTGACCAGTTTGTTCCTAGTTTACTGGTGCATTAGTTGCTAGCTACAGAACTTCACCAACAAGTTGTTGCGAGTTGTCCCGATAACACCAAACTATGCCAAGACACATGGATGTATTTTGCTGTGCTACTTTGTGTTGTGGTCGTGCTTTTAGTTTTAATTTTTGACAAACCAATGTCAGATGATACTCAGCCTTGTAAATAGGGCTCAAAGGAGTAGTGTGAAAGGCAAGAGCACTAACTCTGCAGCAAAGTCTGGGGACCAAATCTTCCCCAAAAGTACACTGCACAGCCCACAGACAAAAAAAAAGACGGCTCAACTTAAAGCAGTCTCCATCAACTGAAGGGTCTCTGACTGATTATTCAAATCTTAGACCATCAAGGGGCAGCCCTACTTGTAACAGCAGACTCTGTTCAAATTTTCCTCCCTTTCCAATCCACTGTTTCTGTGCCTAATGGACAGTTTTATGCACATTAACGCACACAAACTTAATGAAGAGCATCCATCTGACACTGAATAGCATGCTCTATTTCCTGAGTTGCCGCTCCTTTTCATGCATCTTTTACTTTGGCACCCTATAGACTACACACTATACTGTACCTGTCACTACAGCAATAACACAGAAAGCTTTTAATCCTGTCACACGATCACCTTCTCAACTGTCAGACTTTTTCCTCCTCTCTTTCTCAGGCACATCCACATGCACAAATACACATGCAACACTTAGTCCCATTATTTTAACTTCCACTATTCTCCCTAATAATCCATTTGGAACTCTTTTTACCCATCAAACTGCCATGTTTGCTATTTATGTTGTCTCTTGAATCCTTTGTAATCTTCAGCAGTAAATTCATTAGCTTGAAAGGTCATCACTACAACTGTCACACGCATTGACACATTAAGTAAATAAGAGGGGAAGAATAAAGTGAATACAGTGAAATTACGCCTCATTTCTCTCAAAGTAGCCAATATCTTCCAATTGTGTGTGTGGTATGTGTGGTATTTATCATTGCAGCTGATGCATAAAGGGGCTCATTGTATTATCATCTAAATACCTAATGTAAATTATTTCAGAGTTGGGATTAATCTGCCCAGCAGGGATTTAAAATGTGTGCATTATTACTTAAACTACAGGCTTTTATATTTTAGAGTTCCTGTCAAGTGTATGGTACATGTGGGATACACTGAAATTTTATCAAAAAGTAGGAAATGTTATGTATAGTTTTTGAAGTAAGTAGAAGATTGCTGATGGTATGATGTGTCCTTTCTTTGGTCCTTCAACAGTATGCTTTGAGGAAGGCTTCACACTGAAATGCGCTAGAAGATTTGTCAGTCCATTAGCTGCAAATAAAATTATCCAAAAATGATCAAGGTGACTCTTCATTATTGCAGCACCCTTTTTCCTAATATCTATTAGAGGGAAAAAAAACACTTTAACGTTTCCTTTTTTCATACTTAGAGCAGAGAATCAAACTAAGAGGGCTTTCATATCAGGTATACCGGGTCCTAGATCCAAAAAAACTTGACCCCAAAGTCCAGCTAGTTTAATTAGTGTGATCAGTGTGTACCGTGCTGTGCCTGAATCCACCTGTAAGGTGGTCTATCTCCAATACGATACACAACAGGTGTGAAGATCTGAATCCTGTCCCAACCCAGTGTCCCAACCCAGGACCCTCTTTCTGTGAGGCAACAGTGCTAACCACTACACCACCGTGCAGCCAACAATTCATTTATTCAATCACAATGGTGGCACAACAAAATGTCACGTACATTATGACGTGAACTCTGATAACTGAACATCATTACCGATGTGAAAGCCGGGCAATCGTAGCTGACTCAGGCACGGCAGAAGTCAGTCGTACCTAGCATTGCAGGAGAAGCACAGCTATTTCCTTTTATGTTATTACCAAACATATTACATCATTCCTCTTCAGTGTTTTATTGCATGAGGTACTGCTGCTTTGTATTTAATAGACTTTGACTTCTCAAAGTGAAAAATAGTCCTCCCAAGTTATTAACCAGGCAGTTTGCACTCTTTTTAATCTTAAATCTTCAGTGAGGTTGCCAAATATCAAATGAGTGTAAAAACACAGGCTCCTGGAAGACTATTTATCCTTGCTTATATTTTCTGCACGATTATGCTAAATTAGCCAAAATCTCTCACAGTGCAGAAGCATGTAGACCACTGCATGGATTCTAGAAAGGCATCTTATACTTTATAATTTATGTCCATTAAAGCAGACTGTGTAGGTGTGCACAGACCATGCTTGATTGACATCTCCCAAGCTCTCCTGTTCATTTTATTGCACCTGTAAGGGCGGGACAATTTACACCTTTATTACTCTTACAAGGAGTTTAATGACCTCTGAAAATTTCCCAGCACAGCTCCGCCCAACGTTAACCAGAGAACAGGTCTAATCTGAATAAAATTATACTGTATTTATCTGCTGCCGTGAGTTAGGAAAGGCTTGGCTGGCTTGATTCAGAGCAGCACCAGCCAAGTCCTGAGATGAGTCCTCCGGATAAAATGAACTTAGACAGGTGATGATAAATACTGTGTACATGAGCTGCTCAAGACAGGGGGAGAGATGATGGGATAGAAAGTGGGATTTGGAGAACCACAGAGAGAGGAAGGGTGTAATGTATGAGACAGAAGTGGACTAAGAAAAAGGGGCAAAGTGGTAGAAAAGAGAGAAGCGTTATCGTGAGAAAGCAGCGGATGAAAGAGAGTATGAGCAATGAGTGCTGGAGCCAACAGTCCGTTCTCCTTGCATTCATCAGCGCTCATCTTTCCGCATCTTTCCTCCGTCTCCTCTCATGTCGACAGCCTCTCCGCTCACACTGCCAATCTATATAACGTGCAAGCACCTTTCACTCAACGCTTCCATTATGCATTGCGTGTCATGATGCGATGCATGAATTATGTAGATTGCCTCAGTGTTTGGCTTCAGAAAGAGGAATTTCACAGGGCCTTGGTTAAATGCCGTTCAAGTTAATATTGTTTTCCTGCAGAGTACATACAGTTTGTGTTCGTGTGAAGATTGCATTCAAAACTTTGAAGACGATAACCTGCAGTAAGTTAACGAAATTGCTACATTGCTAAAGATATTTTATAGTCTTTTCGAATGCATATGCAATAGTGTAAGAACCAACTTTATCCAAAAGTTCAAAGAGAGATGAAGACATGAGAGGAAAGAGGGAGCAAAGTGACAAAAGAAAATGAGAGAATTGGCTGAAGGGTGTTTGGAGGGTAGAGCAGGTAGAGAGGGAGGGAGAGGAGGAGAGGGAAGGCGGGGGGAAGGGATGGTAAGTGTAGAATAAGATGTGATATTGTTAATGCTACAGTAAATTAATATTCGCGTGAGGTCATCCATCAGGAGGAGAGCAGGCGAGCCGTGAGAAACATGATAATGGAACCTGTCACAGGGAGGAAGAGGGGAGAGAACGAGGGAGAGAGGGAGAGAGGAAAGGAAAGGATGTATAGGTAGAGAAAGCCGGCGACTCGTATAGACCCAGAGAGGAGGGCTGAGGGAGGAGGAAAGATGAAAAAAAGAGAGAGAGAGACAGAGTAACAAGAAGGAGTAGTGAGCAAAATAAAGGAAAAAGAAATATTAAAAAAGAAAGATGGAGGGAAGACAGAAGTAAAGATGGTAGACAGGGTAGAAAGAAAAAGAAATATAGAGACAAGAAAGGCAAGATGAAGAGAAAAACGAGGTAAGTAGCAGAGGGGTGCCTGAGGTAGAGCAGAGTAGAGGAATAAAAAGACGGTGTGTGTGTGTGTGTGTGTGTGTGTGTGTGTGTGTGCGTGTGCGTGCGTGCGCGTGCGTGCGTGCGTGCGTGCGTGCGTGCGTGTGTACGTGCGTGTGTGAGGAGGAGGTAGCCATGCAGAATTAATCTACAAATTACAATGAATAATTAAGGGCCGGGAATCCCATGGGGATAAAATGGAATAGTGAGGAAAGTGGAGAGAGGAGGGAGAAGGGGAGGAGGAAGGAAGGAAGAGAAGGAGGGAGGGAGGACCCTGATGGGGAAGCTACCTGAGGCAGCTCCTGAGTCAGAGAGTCCTCGGGGAAGAACAGAGCGAGCAAAACAGGAGTCAGAAGAAAGAAAGAAACAGAAGGTTGGAGGTGTTTTTGTCTCGAAAAAGTCAGCGTCAGGAAGATGTGAAGTGAGCGATAGGAGAACTGAAGGGGCACACTGATAAAAAAAATAAAAAGGTGAGGGTGGAGGGTGTACCTTTAGCCACAATGAAAGCTAAATTGGGGGACACATGGAGAAAGGACAGTGAAGTTGGTGAGCAGTTTGTTGTCAACACAGTCGAGCCGCAGGCGTCACTGTGAGGCTGTCCTCCAGCTGTGACTGCGTGTTACGGAGGTGTCCTCATGCAGCTTCAGACAGTTTGAAGAAGACACCCTGCCTCTACATGTGTTGCCAGGTTCGTAGATATAAGTGGCGGTCGATTAAAAGATCGATTTGGATTTTCCAAGTCTATCCTAGAGTAATAAACACTCACATTTGAATGTATATTGAAAAAGTTACTTGTTGCTGTAACCATTCCTCTGCGTAATAAGTGCAGTAAGGTAACGGCTGAATAAAACAAAAAGCAACATATGACAACGTGTTTAGCAATCCATGATAATCACCATTGGTCTAAACTTTAATTTTAGAAGTGATTTTACTAACCTATGCATCATCAGATGCTAGAGAATGTCAATTTAGTGTTAATATCACACGCCGAGGAGTGTCAGAATTTGACGATCTAGAAATGAGAATAAGCTGGGTTTCCCAATAAAAGTTTCTACCAATATAAAGAAACATTGCTATTATGACTTCAATTGTATGAAGGAGCGTTCCTCCCTGTGCACTGCTCTGTACTATTTCTGCATTGAAATACATTCACTATTGTTTTCAGTTCATTTGTATTTTAATGCAAAAGTTTGCATTGGATTTGAATTTCTAGACTTAAAGACTGCATACTAATGTGCCATCTACTTTGTTTTGACTTGATCTCTCCGTGAGCCTTCGGGCCGTTCGCATTCTTCATCTGCATTATTTCACTCAGCTGTAATTAACATAGAAGTCATTATGTGATGTCTTGTGACAGCTTCATATTCAAAATCTCCTGTTCAATATGCACAAAACTACACAGTTCAAACCGTGCCAAACAAACCGCTCAACTTGCTCTCCAGAATAAATATGTACTGACTTGTTTTTATCATTGTGTGAAAGCACAGACTGTATAAAGAAAGCGGATGTAGCGTGCTGTGGCGCTGAATCATCAGGTTTGGCATTCTGGCCATTGCCATCATGGTTTTTGGAGCCATAAGTGACCATATTTGGATGCGAGGGTGGAGCTATAGAGAAGCAAAGACTGGATTTGACCAGAACCTGAGGACACTGCCATCGTAGCGACTTGTCAATCACAAACTAGCCACACCCTAAAGCATAACCTGCTTTGTTGTGTAATTTACTATAAATGGGACCGACATTTACAAAATGAACATCGTGCTGTATTGATGTAGACTTGAAACTAGTTATTGAAACCATTAACTTGTGAGAATAATGTTTCTAACTCAGCTTAAGAGGACGCCATTAATGTTCACATATCGTGCTGTCTCGAGCCTCTCACCCATGAATTGATGCAAGCTACTTTCTGCGCTGTGATACAGGTGGCGGGTGCAGTTTGGTAAAAGGAAAATAGTTCCTACATCAAACTGCTCACAACAAGATCTGTGGATTATCTGTGGAGCAACTGGGTCAAGATTGTGGGAAAGAGACATTTTCAAATGTATTTTTTTAGTGGCGTGAAGGCAGACGGCCGATATCTCCAACACTTCGCATCTCACCAAAACAATCTAGACTGCACTAAAGGTAAGTGGAAAAATATGTATTTTTGATTTGAGAGTGAACTGTCACTTCAAGAGGGACATTCTCTCTGCTTCTCTTGAACAGATATAACAGGAAAACCTGAAGAAGAAGACCAACATATATGATCTACTGGTGTTTAAAGCACCCACCAAATGATATATCTTATACTATATCTAAGACTAGAATAGACTTCCAATAATCTATGGCATGAATGGCACCTTCAGAAGCTTTAATCACAACTCTACTGTGGGTTTTGTTACTGTCCAAATGTGTGGAAATCACCACACCTGATTTCATTCCTCTCCTACTCTTCATCTCACCTCTCCAGTCTTCTTTCACCTCACCCTTGATTTTCTAATTTCCTTTTTTCCTCCCTTGTACTTAGTCTATTGTATCCATTTCTATTTTTGTCACAGTATCTTAAGTATTACTTTTTTAATCAATACCAAAGCATAAGGAGGTCTAAATGTGCTGCACAAGAGTAGGGATGAAAGGACGACAAACAATTAGAAGGAGATGAAAGTGTGTAAGTGAAAGAAGACGATTGGAAGATGTCCTCTATGTGCGACTGGACGCTCATTGATTTCGCAGCTCAAAGATGACTTTCAGCACACTGGACATCAATAGGTACAGCTGTAGGACATGAAATGCACTGAAGTACACTTACACACTTAAAGAAAACATAAACATGCAAATGTCTGATTACTGCGGGCACATGCAGATATAAGCTTAAACTACGTCGTTTTATGCACTTTTTGCCAATCTCACTTATAGGTCTGTGTGCTGGGTCTTTGTCAGCCCTTCCAGGAGACTTGTAAAGATAACAATAGGCCAATTACTTCCTAATTACTACAGATAACTGGTTCAATAAATTCTTCTGGTCCAATTTCACTTTAATTGTCCCAATTAGATTCAATTAGATCCAGCTAGTATAAAGAGGACAGTTAGAATGGATGCTCTGGCACCACAGGGTATATTACACAGTCCCAACATCCCACATGTAGTTTCAGTACACGCATGAATGCTCGTAAAAATATATGCACACGAATATGAAGGCATTCACTGTACATTCACGCACCCTCAACGAATATTATAACACACAGACATAAACATGTATGTAAGCTATTAGCTGGTGAGGGGGGCTGAATGTTTGCTCGTTGTACTTTCATGTGTAGCTCTTGTTGCCGTGTGCAGTGTTTAGCAGAATAATGGTATGCGCTGTTGGGCAACTCAGGGTCCCCAGAGCTCTGCATAATGAAAATGGAGTGCGTACTTACACACTAGGCTGTCCAGCAGGAGTCAACCTACAACCAACCTCATTTTCTCCCCATACGAGGAATAATGCGATGTCCATAACATAAGTCTGTGTTTTGTCAGTGGTATTGCCGCGTTAAGTACGTAAGTTCTGAATAAAGGTGAAGATTATGTTTCTCCTTCCTGTTATTTACCACTTGGTTCAGTAGCTATTCGGAGGTCTTAGATCAAGATATCTATAATCTCTCTTTGTTTAAAGAGGTTACACCCTGTAGACAAATGCAACCTGAGTCAAAGGGTCACAAGTAGATATCGAAGGGGGCACTTAGCAAAAGGATTGCCAACACTGCTCTGATTTTCAAAAATAATATGCGTGCTTAAAGCAAAGCATGAGCTCGGAGCTTACTTGAGCCTGCAGCAATGTTTCTGAAATGATTCACTTCAGCACGCAGTGTTGGTGCTGCATGTTCAACAGATTAACATGTCAGCAGCACAGCAACTGCTGCTGCTGCTTTTTTCTCAAATTAAGGTATATTCTAGGGCTTTACCCAACACTGAATTATGTTACTTGAATCAGATTTGGCTGTTCAATTTGAATATGGGACTATTTGTTCCCTTTTTTTCCATATAATGTTAGAGTTTAAGAGTTTGGACAGGATTCAGCAGGATGGCAGGGTGACAGTGACTTCTACATAATATAGTAAACAAGCTAAATTTGCTAATGATGGATTGGAAATGTGCAACAATATTTTTTACCAAAACTAGACGCCAAAGAAAAACCAGAGACTGCATATTATTAAGTTGCTGTGAGCTGTGAATTCACAATTTTACACAGAAAGGCAAAGCTGCTCCTCCTCCAGGCAGCTGCCTCCATGTCTGCAGCTGCCTGTACTGGAGAGCAGCAGGGTAAAGTGAGAAAAAATGTCTGCTCGACTTCAAGGAATCTCAAGTCAACTGGTAGGTCTCCAACTGATAGTTTTGAATCGTCTACTTTCAGGAGGCAGCCCTAGTATATTCATATGTACAGCTGTTTTGATTAATATAATTTGATTTTTTTTTCCAGGGCCTCTCCTGGTCACAAAAGTGGTGTGTAACAATATTTAACACTCATTTGCAATCTTATCCCGTATAATCTTACTGTATATCTTAAATTTAAACTTGTCTAATCATAAATTAACAATAGGTCAGTACAAATTCCTGATGTGCTCCCAAACTTTGTTTGAATTGATTGAACTGTACTTTAAAGTATAGTGGAGATCCAAGAGTTTCCAAAGACCAAATTCATAAGGTTTAATTTGGGGAAAATATGTCTAAACAAATGCAGCAGTTTCAGAATATTTCCATTTCATGGAACGAAGCAGCCATAAAAACTGTGGCCTATCACTCACTGAGCTGCAAAAACATGAAAACAGAATATACTGTATGAAACTATTGGACAGAGAGAAATACCATACATTTAATACATTTTTAAGCAATTTATGGGGAAATATAAGGAAAAACAGGAGTTTAAGTTAATTATTGCATGACATTAAGCAAAGAAAAAATTTAATTACTGTGCTACAAACTTTGTTTTCTCAACATTTTGATTGTTTCTTTATTAAAGTTGACAAAACATATTTCAAATAGAGTTTGTACTTTTCTGTTTTCTGATTTATGATTGTGTTTCACATCATATGCATTCTAGAAAAGGCATAACTACAAGTAAGTGTAACATACTGCATTCACTCATTTACATTAATAATATGTGTATGTTCATATTGTATTTATATACTGTGACATATTTACTCTATATGTGTATCATATAATAAACAAGTCCTACTTTAAATGATTGAATCTGTCTCTTAACTTTCATCCCTTGTCTTCTTCTCTCCCTCTTCTCGGCCTCTTTCATCTCCTGCCTCTCCTTCATGCCTGCCGCCTCAGAGAAAAGTGCTTTTCCGACTTTCTCCTGACACGACAACAGACGGTACCTTGGCTCGGTTTGCCGACGGTGATAAACGGGATGGCTAATTAAAAGGCTCTTTGATAGCTCTCCTCTGCCTTTTTAATTTCCCCTACTCAACTACTACTGCCGTTTATACCCCCCCCCCCCCTTTCACTCAACGCTTGTCTTTTTTTCTGACAGTATTATTGTCTGTCCATCTCTCCCTCACACATGCAGTCGGATTTAAACACAACTATTTTTCACTGTTTCTCTCTAGATAAAACAGAGAAAACATGGAAAACAAACACAAACATGACAAATCACATTATTAAAAAAGCAGACTAAAGAAAGACAATAATGTTTTGTTATGAAGGTTGTTCTACAGCAAAGACTGACGGTGGGGGAACTGACAGAAAAAGACGAGCCAGATGATTTGTGAATTTGTGTAAGTGTGCCTCTGACAGACAGACGGAGGATGCAGTGAAAGAGCAAACCATTAATAATATGCCTCGCTCGACGGCCGAGGTTGTGTTTATTTTGGCTGACATTCACTTTGTGAGCTCATCTAATGCTCCAACATGTCCAGGAGATTAGGACACATTCAAAGATGTGTGTGTGTTGAGTGGCGGTTATAAGTGTGTGAGAGAGACAAAGAGAAGATGAGAGGTGAAATGAGAAAAAGAGGCAAAAATTGGGCAAAAGTGGAATGGAAACGTGTGGGAGGCAAGAATAGAGAATGAGAGAAAAGGTGCTCTCTAAGGGAGCGAAAACAGGAAAGTGAAACAGATAATTACGGAAGTATGAGAGACTCCGTTCCTTCCTCGTGAACTTCAATTCACCTCTTTTTTTCAGCTATCCTCATGCCAAATCCACGCGCTCTCTCTCCGTGTCCTTTCATCTCTCCTCCCTGGCCCTCCTCATCAGATCCTCTCTCAGTTTGACTCTTTTTTTACCCCCTCGTGTCACTTTATCTGCTGCCTCCCTCTTTCACCTCCTCCCCTCACCTCAAACACAAGCGGTCTTCCCCTTCCTCCCGAGTCTCCTCTTCCTCTTTTATCTCTTTTTTGCTCTCTTTCTCCCGCTCTCCCTCTATCCTTGAGGCCAATCAATAACAGTCGAGAGAAGAGATGCCTCACACTTGACTCTCTGACACCTATCAAAGCTGACACCCGTAACCCCGCTTTCTTCACGCCACACATCCTACTGCAATGTTTGTTTTTTTGATGATGACACTTCGCTGTCTTACATTCATTACATAAACCAAACCTTAACCTCTCACCACTCCACACCACTCACTGAAAGCAACATGGCTGACGTGCAAGAGATTGCATCTTTCTAAAGCACTTGAACCAAAATGGCTTTTTCCTCTGATTTGGAAAATCCTTTTATACTGTTACTTCCCTTCCACTTTCAGAGCATGCCCCAATTAAATGGCAATATTTGAAAATAACCAAAAAATAATCAATAAAAGCCTTTCAGTGCTTCCCATTAACTGAACCAATGGGTGCGACCAATAAGTGTTCATTTGGAGTCTTTTCCTTGCAGGCTTTCAGACTCAGCTGTACAAGTGCGCAGGTTTCAATTGCTGCTATCAAATTCCCCATTTTGCACCTGCCAGAGCAATTCATTAGACAAAATTACCTCAAGAGGAAAACATGGCAATTAATTAAGTTTGACAACTGTAAAAAGTTAAGCCATAGAAAATGTTGTTTAACATTTTAACCTCTCAAATGTTTTTTTTTCTTAAAGGCAGAATGAGAAGGATATCTTGGTTGAGGTTTGTAAACACAACATTTGCTCCTATTGGATGTGCTCATGATCTGGCACAACTGCATTTTAATAGAATCCTGCCCACGCACACATCATGCTGTTATTGGCTGGGAGCTACACACCACTGCCCAAAGGTTAAAGCACAGAAACCAAAGCAGAAAACACAGAAACACAGAGAAATAAAGCCCCTTTGCACAACTCAAAGAAAACCCCCCCACAAAAACCTGTTTTTTTCATGAAACGGGAAATGTTACAAACGTCATTTAGGATAAATACCACTGCAGTAGTCACTAAAATTTGTCAGCTCCACCACCAATGACAGAGATGGAAATATGACACCCGTTTTGCTTCACTAATTTTTGCCTCTTTTCCAGCACTATACAATGACCCCCTGCCACAAAATACTGTGCATCTCCCTTCAAGCCTCAAATATTGTTTGAAATTTATAAGCATCAATTTTGGAAGATAGACTGATTAAGACAAATAGATAATTAAAAAAATAGGTAAAATAGATAAAAAAAAAGCAGTAACCGCTGTAACATTTTCACAGGCCTCCATCCCGCTTTCTGTCGTTCACTCACCTGTTTTCTGGCGTGATGTTGAGCTTGACACACCTGATAAAAAAAAAAAACAGAGAGGCATTTTCAGCTACTGCAGAGTCATGTACAGAGACAAGTAACTTGTGTCTGTTAGTGTAGTCATGATATGAGGGCATAAAATTTGAAATTTTTATTACAAGATAAATATAATACAGCTATAAAATGACAAGAATGACTTTCTGTCTTGGTTAGTGGCAGAGAAAAGCAAAATGACTGTAGCAAACACTAACAGAGAGCAAGAGAGCGCAGCAGGGACAGTTATATTGATACTGCAGAAAATGAGTATTGAAACCGCTTTAAATATTCACATATGTAGGGATATATCAATACCTTTGACAACAGCAACTATGAAGCAAGAGCCAGCAGCTTAGCTTAGCATATCATAAAACCTTTGGTAATCTAGCCTGGCCTTGTCCAAAGGTAACAAAACTACCTACCAGCAGCTCCAAAGCTGATAAATTAACATGATATTTCCTTTCTTTAATGTGTACAAAAACATCCGGGTCAAAAGCAGTGAATTACTGGATTTTCTACTGCTAACAGGCTGCCTGGCAACCTCTCAGGGATAACAAGACTCCAGAAAATCACTGCCTGCAGCCAAGAAACAGTCTGACACAGTTTACAACTCCCTGTAAAACCACAACTTGTTGTTTATAAACTTTAGCTTTTGTACAGATTAAACAAGATATAATGTGTTAATTAGTGAGCATTAGAGGTGCTGGTGGATTTTGTTACCTTTGGACAGAGCAAGGCTAGCTGTTTCCTTATTTTTAGTCTTTATGCAGAGCTAATCAAACCATCTGCAGGCTTTATACATAAGATGAAAGTGGTATTGATCGTCTCATGTAACTCGATGCAAGAAAGCAAATAAACATACTTTTTAAAAATGTTGGACTAATTGCTTAAATTGTGCACACTGCTTGACAAAGTGATACAATATGTGGCTGTTCCACTGATTCATTGTTACCTTAATACTTTCGGATAACATTATAGTAAACTTTGCATCTCATAGAATTAAAAAGCATCAGCATCATTCCTCTGCTATTTAGTATTTTTTACATATTTGGTGTCTCTCTAACCTAAAATTGGAATCCCTAATATAATATAAAGATCCTCTCCCTTTTTGCCAAGTGGCAAAACATTCCTCCCATCCTGCTGTTCATGCTTTGAACTGTATGTGTTTTTAATTTTAAAACACCAGCTGTGAGGATGGAGGTAAATTTGGGGATATTATGACACCAAATTCAGGGACAGTGCTGTTAAAAAACAAAGTTGAAGAAGTTTAAACAACTTTTCTGCATTGCATGCAGGGTATAACACATCTAAAGACACTCTATTGACTTATCTCAATCATATTTCATGTTGTTTTTGTCCTGCAAAAACATAAAACAGACCACTAGCAAACTTTGTTGTTTAATTACGAGTCTGCTACCAAATTACAATCAACTAAGAAAAGATTTTGATAATTAAAAGGAAAGACAGTAGAGACTAATAAACACACATCTGGAAGAAACGACACAATAAAGAAAAGGCAGTACAGGTGCGTCAACCTCATGTGCACAAAGCTGCAGCAGCACACAGTCCTGCCGACTCAGCTTTTCGCCCCAACCAGAAATGACTCAGCATTTTTAATGAGCTTTTGGCTGTGTAGTTTCTGTTGCGGCTGGCAGTACTTAAATCAAATGAGGGATAAAGACTTTTTTCCGCCTCATGAATATTCCCTTAAAGGACAATAACTCAAGCCATTTGAAGGCTGTGTTAATTTAAATAACTGCATCATCACGTAGAGGGAAGAAAGCTGCAAAAACACAGAGATAAATGGGTTTGAATATGAAATACACATACAGTATAAGATATAAAAATGCATGTTTATTTAAAGTAATCAGTCTAAAAGTGTGTGTAAATAGAGAATACTTGATTATGTATGAAATGTTTGCATTATTTGATTATTCATCAAACATAAAAGGACACACACAGACACTCATAGTATAGAAATGCAGTAAAAGCAGGAGTACACACTCATGTATTTCTACCCTTGTGAGGCAATTTGTCCCCCTACCAACCCGTCCAATACTGATGCACCTTTTAGCAGCTATATGAGACACAGTGGGCAGCGACGTATTTTGACACTCCAAGCAACTGCTGTAGTATAAAGACCATGAATATCTGCATAGGGCACGTACGGACAGACACTGGAGGGGTTCCTAGAATGACATAGTTTGACATGTAGGGCCACTGACCAAGTGTCTGTGTTTAAAAAGCTGGGAGTGAGAATTTGTTGTATGAGAATGTTGCATGTACTTCATCTCCTTTGCCTCACTGATCTTAAAGAAGGCCATTTCTCTGCTGGAAAGATCATATTTTCATAAAACTGGTCTGTCTATGCTGTCGAAAAATTCTTCAAATTCTTTTTAAATTGATGCTGTATGACCAGAGAAAACTGCAAAAAGGTGCTATAGCATTCACTTTTGCCTTAGGAGGCAGAAAACTGACAACTACTAGAGTGCAATGCGCCACAATGAACCAATAAATGCTCCCACTGGTGGGCGATGTAATGAGAGTGACAAGTTTTGGTTCGTCCATATACAGCATGGCAGCCACCAGGTGATAAATGATCTTGTATTATAATTACACAGGGCACTAAAACGTGTTTCTGCAACCTTTTAGGTGAGAAATAGGCAACGCAGTAACAGAATTTATATTCGGACAGCACTGCTTAGCTCTACATTTGATCAGGTTGCTCTGTGTTTGGGAGAGAAAGAGAAAGACAAAGAGAAAGAGAAAGAGAAAGAGAAAGAGAAAGAAAGAGAAAGAGAAAGAGAGAGAGAGAGAGAGAGAGGCGTGGCTGGCTCTCTCAATCGCTTCTATAATCTTTTTGTCTGTGTTGGTGGCACAAAAATAGGACATTACTTGTAGTTGGATGACACGATATCCCTGCAAATGAGTAGCATTTGAGTGCTGGTGAGATGGAGCTAAGTTTACCATAGTTTCTTTACACACACTAGCCATGTTGTTATGACACAAAACTGGTTGAAAATTGGCAAAGTATCCCTTTAATACTCATCCTAAACTCACACTTACCATTAACTCAACCCTTGCCCTAAAGCAATCTAAAATAACAAAGAGATAAGGACCACACAAACTGCCCGTTTTTTTTTTAAAAAGTCACTTTTTAAAGCTTAAAACTTAAAACAATGGCAAAACAATAGCACACTGAAACACCAAACAGCAAGCAGAGGAAAAGCATATGCATTACAGTTTATCTCTGCACAAACAAACAGTGGAAAGATTTAGGATCTCTGGCAGAGTCTCTCACTGTTCAGTTTCAACACTATTTATGATAATGCTTTCATCGCCGAGCTCTGTGTTACCCTTCATACAGCGAGTGCACCGCAGACTGGGATTTGTCGATACATAAGTCTCCCAGGAGCAGTTTAACTATGCAGCCACATGTCCAGTGGCTTATACACTGAATCTATACATATGTACACACATGAACAAGGAAGCATGGGTAAGCACAGCTGAATAAGACGGTTAGGTGAAGGAGAGACAGGCAGGATACGGGGTGATTTTCTCATTCTCACAGGTTTTTAACAGGCACAAACACCACCTGATTTAAATCACTTAAAAACACATCTATTTGCTCTATCTCTCTTTCATTCAACCTTCCTCCTCGTTTCTTCATTATCTGTGCATTTGCAAGATCAGGCTATTTTATCTCTATAAATGAGCTAAAGTGACCTAGCGTATGGAACAATGGGGACGCATTCATCATGTGAAATGAAGTCGTGAGGATGAAAAATGCTCTGTAGAGGGGATACTATGTCATTACTTCACTTTAGTGCACATGCATACACAGACATAGAGACATGCAGATGTAGCGCTCTCTTTGTGAGGATATTCTACAGTTATGAATGATTCATTGAAGGGAAATTCTGGATTTCTGCAGCCTGAAACTAAACACTTTAAAGTTTAGCTTACTCTCTTGTGATATGTTTAAAGACATATAAACATTCTGTTTTGAATAATAATTTGTTTCCAACATGGTATTAAGAATCTATGAAAATACTTCTCATTTCAAAAGTTTAACTGCTGGACGTAAGACATCTCCTACTTCACTGAAAAGTGCAATCTTTGGTATGTCTACTAGTGGTTCAAGTGTCTACATCACACTTATAATTGTAACTTGAACACTTTGCAAGTAACATATCGAACCATGATTTGATCCAAACTAGTTGTAATTCCAAAAACTTTTGCTTAAATGTGCACATAACTCAGACTTAAGGTGACAAACACATGCATCATTCTGCAGAGTGAAGCTAAAACATCCAGATTAAGCAACAATAAGCAAAACACATTTCTTATTGATGGCAGACTTTAAATACAGACTTAATGTCTTCTTTGGGTCTGAACGGAGCTTTCAAAGGTCTATGAAAAAAACCCTAAGATGTAATTTAGGTTATCTCAGTTTGGGTTTGAGGACTTCTTTTTTTTTTTTTTTACCAAAAAACCTGCATTACAAACTTGTCTGGAGTGTTTTATTTCTCTTTTTTTTGTTATGTGGTCAATAGAAACAGAGCTTACCACTATATACATGTCACAACAACACATTCTCATCTCAAATATCGCAGCTTGGTCAGTGCGGTTCACGGCGACGTATTATGCCCCAAGTACCTTCCTGGGCTTGTTGTTGATGTAACAGGACGATGTGTCAATTTACATCTTCTATCCATTGTGTCTTTTCAAAATGCACTTCCATTTTGACAGCAAATGTCCAGTTTATGCTTGTTAGATTGATACAGTGTTTTTCAAGATAAACATACGACATTGGTAAAACACTTTAAATTTATGTTTATTTCCTTGTGCAACAAAAGAACATGGTGAGCTTTACAACAAAACAGCGTAGTTATGCTCAACAATCTCACAAAAAGCAAACAGCGGGCTCCGAGGTGAAAGCCTAGGATTTGTTAGACCCATCATCTTCCCCTCCTGCCTGTCCAATAGAGACTTTCCAGCTCTTTATATTCAGTTGTTACCAGTGGCGTTTCAAACAGGTGCCATCAACTGGCTTATCATACTGCTGCAAAAAGCGCCTTTTAATGTCATTGTGTGAGGCTGAAATTACTGACCAAGCGGTGGTATTTGATGACTTCAGAATAATAACAGGCTCAACACAAAAACATGGTGCAAAAAAACAGACCCTATACAGAACATTTAGGGGCAGTGAGGAAGTGAAGGTGTGAATAAAGAAGAGTATGCAAGTGCAGATAAAGAAAATCTGTAGAATACTTAAGAAGACGTTAGAGGAGGGGAAAAAGGGGGGTGACGAGGGCTCTATGGGGTCCCCCAAAGGATTACAGCCAAATGCCAAAGGGGTGTGGAGTTTTGAGGACCTGGTCATTGACCAGGCAGGAGGGTTCAATGAAAAAGACTTTAGACTTACATTAAGGAAAGCTTGGCGCTTCACACATAAGAGGGAAAAAAAAAAAAAATCATGACATTTCGACTTCTGCTTCAGCAATTTTTATTCCGGTTTTATTCCTGTCTGTTATGAGTCTATAAGCTCACTTAATCAGTGCGTTCACATGTTACAAAAAGTCGAGATAGTGTGTTATCCCAACTAAAACTGGACTTTTAAAACACATGTAAAATGGTAGTCAGACAGAAATTATACTAAGTCGAATTTATCGAAGACAGACTAACGCTTCTAGATAACTCGAGCTACGCTTTCATGCTCCTATTCGTTGTGCCAGGACTGTTCGTTATCTATGAGAGGGGGAGGGGTGGTGCAAAACAGATAAGGCATTAAAAAAACTCTGAAGAGGGACTTGTGTTTTTAATTTTTAGCTGAGGTGAGGGACATACAACTTGAAATGGTAGTCTTTTGTATTTATTTTTAGTTAAAATAAAAAGTCATGGGGCCGCAGCAAAACATTTTAGCGACCTAAAAAAAAATCATCAAACTTTTAAATGTACACCTGAATGTATACCTGAAAATTAGCTTTGCTCTACCTTAAACAATAACTGATGGAGGCAGCAGTACACAAGCAACTCTGCCGTTTAGTGGAGTAAAATGACATAAAATGCTGTTTTTCTCATTAGAGTCTGGTGTTTTTTATAACGGCTTCAATTCCCTGATGGTAAGAGTTGTCTTATGGCAAAGTAAATCCATGAAAATATTCTAAATATAGTGTATACTTGAACTGATATTCCATTTTTAAGGTGAGCATTTTTGGTGGTTTAAAATGAATCAATTAAGGTAGAGTTTGATTTTATGTGCATGATGCAGTGGTTTTCTACCCGGAAGTTATTGTAAACAAACACTGTAATTCGGTCTATAGCAACTAGCTGAAAAGGGTATATTGCCATCTACTGTGGCAGAGTCAGACATACTTCCACCAAAAAAACATTCTCTGTGGTGCTTCACTGGGACAAGGACTGTAGTCCAATTAAATGGCCTGATCGAGCTATTACCATACCTCCACTTAACTGTGCATATAAATGTGCAGTTTTACCTCCATATAAATGTGTTTACATATCTGGCTCAACTGTTGGCCTGTTTACAACCTGTTTGACTTAGTTGTAACAACAATGTTATCGTAACCGATGAAAAAAACTACACAAGTGACCCTTGAGATGTAATAAACCAGAACTTTCCTTTAACCCTCATCTTCATTTCACTGCTTGCCCTTTTCAAAGCAATGACCTGCAAAATGAGTTTGAAGGATTATTGGCTCTCATAATGATAAAAGGGCAAGAACACTTACCCACATGTACGTACACACACACACACACACACACACACACACACACACACACACACACACACACACACACACACACACACACATCACCCTAGAAAAGTTTATCTTCTCCTTTTGTTCTAAAATGATACTGCAGCTTTCACAACCATCTGGCCACTGACAGTATTTAACACACACATGCACACAGGCTAAAACGCACTGTCTTTGTGAAAAACACACACATTCACACATACTTTGTCTCTCTCCTTCACACATACACTCAAACACAAACATGCATGCAAATGCTCTCGCCATCGTTTCTCTGTCACATACAAACAAGTGCACTCAATGTCTCCCTCTGCCCTGAACACACCAACACACACACAAACACAAACACAAAAACACACACAGTCCTAGCATTAATGAGATGTTTGGTCTCCTGTGTATGTGCTTGTGTGTGTCTGTGTGTGTGTTTGTCTGGTGGGACCCAACACTAGCCATACGGGGATCGGTGGAAAACTCCAGACTAGTATAAACAGCCTGCAGAGACAGATACACACAAACACACACACACTCACGTTGTATAAACACATACTCACACATGCTCTCCAAATACACACACACTAACACACACATCATCTGTCTTCCTCTGTCCTCACACAGCACACAAGGGAGGATGTTTGTGTGTGGGGGGGGAAGGTGAGATGCAGCAGGAGGAGGCGGCAGAGGTAAACTCTCTGCTGTCTCCGTATCCATCAGGAAATGTCAGGATCCTGTTATAGGGGGACTGTCAGGCTGCATGTAGTTTGGGGCAGAAATAGCTAGAGTATACAATATGTATGAATGTATGGGAAAGGTAAAACAGGGGTCAAGAACTATAGGAAGAGGAGGAAGGTATAGAATAGAAAACAATGAGCTCTTATTGTCTGTATGAAAAGGTCAAATTTGCAATAGAATAAACAGAGGTTTGAAAAAATATCTGAAAGTACTTGAAATAAAGGTGCTAGTCTTTGAAGTAACTAAATCATAATAACTGAGGCACTGAAAACAGAATTTTCGCCAAGTCGCTAATTAGTGTTAGCTTTAAAAGTCTTAAAAAAAAACACTTTAATTGGTAGTTTTCAAAGCAACGTGTGTTCAAACGATTTCTTTTGTCACAAACACTGAACCCTTTTTATGTGACAAAGGAGAAAAAGAAAAAAAAAACATTACCTCATATGGACAAGCAGAACAAATGTGACAAATTAGATCTTACCACCAGGGATAGGTGGACTTTTAAAAAGGCATTTGATTAACAACACAAAGTTAGTGCTTCCTGATTTGAATTAATTAACACCTCTAAGGAAACAGCCTCAACAAAGACCTTTCTTCACAGGGTTCCCAATCACAAACTGTTTATTTCTCAGGTCAAAGTGCAAAAAAACCCATATGGACCTAATTGTAACTGCGACCAACACAACAAATTGGAAAATACACAAAAAATGGACAAAAATAAAGCCTTGCACAACCACACAGGTGTTTTGAGTTATTGTGCCTGATAAGACCTTTGTATACATGCTAATAAGAGGTTTAGTATTTGGTCTCTTGTTGGAGCTCAGGGGAGAGAGGGGAGAACCAAAGGAGGAGTATGTATTGCACTTTTCAGGATTTCTGCATACTTCAGCTTTAAGACCATCTTCAGCAAAAGTTTTAAGTACATCTTATATAAACCATATCAACACAAGACTACTTACTCAAGGTGTAAATATACTGGTTTTGATATTGCAAAAAAAAGAGCTATTCAGTGTCCCCACACATTTTCATGGAAAAAATTCAAAACTTGTCAAGGACCCAAATTTCCATTTGGGAAAATCATGTGCTTCACTGTGTCTGCAGCACTTGCTGGCCCGGTTACAGTACTTTTACACACACACACACACACACACACACACACACACACAGTGATTATCTCTTCCTGTAACAAATGTCAGCACACTACTTCACATACACATGTAACCTGTCTTAAGAGGCGAGGCACGGCCAGTATAAGTCACGTCAGTTTTCTTTTAGTATCAAGCAGCAAATAAGTTGTTTGAGTTAATTTGTCTCACTTCATCACATTTGTCTCACTTGACATCATATATCATGCGACTATTACAGATTGCAATGCCGATGCTGAAACAAATATCCTGCAGCCCTGAGCCAACGCATATTCAGGCTATGTTCTGTAAACAGCTGATTTAAAGGAAACAATTTTGCTTTTATATTACATTAGGTGGAAGGTTTTTCGTGAAAGATTACTGTAAAAATTCCATGACTTTTACAGGCCTGAAAAATGAGATTGTCAAACTCCATGACATTTTCAGGTTTTCCATGACCGTGGGAACCCCTGGATACTAAAAGGAAGGTTGACAGTAGGTGTATAAACACTCCCAAAAGTAAGAAAGTCAGCTGTTTCACTCTGGTATGGGAGTTTGAAATGATTACTATGAAAATAATGTAAAGTTGAGCAACAGATTGTCTCTGAAGACAGGAAGAAACAGAGACAAGTACTCAATTTTTGTTTTGAATCTTTTGTCTGCCTGTGCCGTTTTTCTTCTTCCTACCCGTTTGGCCTTTCTATTTTTATTTCCCAGCCTTTTTGACATTTTGTCTGTGTGCCCGACTGTCTATCTCTACTCCCGGTCCTTCTCAGCTTCTCTCTCTCTCTCTCTCATCCACCTGTGTTCTCTCGCTCCCTCTCTCTGTGCCTCTTTCCATCTTTTCCTCTATTTATCGCAGTGGGAGCTAATGTGACCTTTATGTGCTGTCAGCTTGCTGCGTGGCCGTCAATCATCATCTGCTCCCATTAGAACAGCTCTATCAGGAGCTGTCAGCACCACAGAGCTGCCAACCCACTCCTCCATCTACATACGCCACCCACCACCCCACTGGTTGAGAGTTAGAAAGATAGGAAAAAGAGAGCAGGTGACACTGAGAAAGTGAGACACAAAGAAAAACAGAGAGAGAAAGTATCAGACGAAGACAATATGTCCCGTCTGCGCTGTTTCATCCGCCTCTCATTCATCCACTTCTTCCATCTCTCTCCTCCATCATCCCTCATTAACTGTGTTTACTTCAAGATACCTGTGTTTTGGTCCTTGAGGAGCCAACATAGTTAGCATCCCAACCAGACAGACAGACAGAAAGACAGATGCTATCTTTTCTTATTCTCTCCATCCCTCAACACCCTCCTGACTGTCTCTCATTATAACTTTTTAGTCCTGCTGGAGGTTTACTATCTCCTCTTCTTCCCTCCCTCTCCATCTCTGTGTTTACCTGCAGTGGGAGCTTACTATCTCTCCCTTTCGCCTGTTTTCTCTCCTTGACTATCCCCTCTTCCTCCTCTTGCGGCCCCTTGTTCCCTTCACTTCCACCTCTGTTTTGTTTGGTGGGATGCATCCTTCATTCTTCCATCCCTTATTCCCCCCTGCTCCTCTTGTCTCGCACCTCTGTTTCTGTCCTGCTCACTTATCTTAGTTTCACCCACTTACTCTGACTACCTCTAAATCGCTTTCTTTTTAATCCCCTTTTTTTGTGTGTGCACGCTGCTTGATTTTGAATCTTTCCATCCTCATTTTTCATCACCTCCCCCGAGTGTAAACCTCCTTTTTTCTCTTTCCTCATTTCTCAGCTGTCTTTTTAATCATTCAAAAATGACATAATCCAGCACAAAACACACTCAAAAAAAGTAGCTATGACATGCAAATGTAAGTCAAAATACTTACAGTTTACCTCACACACATCATCACACATTTAAATGCAAGAGCTCGAGTAACAGCTGCTATGTGAGTGCGTCCATGTGCGTCTGTCTGCCAGTTAATTGTGTTCCTGCACACAGTGCATTCACGAAAAACCAACCACACCTGCTTCTCTTCTCACAACCTCAAAAAGACAAAACAAAAGCTTATTGAGAAACCAAATTTAAGAGCTTCATTACTGTTAGTAAACTCATCAGCCTTTTTCACTCTGACTAAAACTCCACATCTCCATGCCTAATAAATCCCTCTGCGGACACTGTAAATAACTTTTCAAGACTGTATCAAGTTAGACTCCAGAACTATAAACTCATGTATAAATACTTCCAAGGATTTAACACTCACTTTTCTAAACCACCATTGGAGATATTAAGAGGAAATACCATCCTTTGGTACAGATGCACTACAGACGCACCGAACTGACACAGGGGACCATGGAAGCCATCATGCGTGCGCATATGCATAGTTAAGAGCAAGGATATCCCAAGCCTGATCAGTGTAACAGCAGCAACAGAAAGTTTGCTGATCTGGTGGGGACTCGAGGCGATTGGGAGGGCAGTTCAGGATCAGACCTCCAATGCTACGTCTTGCTCTGGCTAAATACCAGTTGCCACAGTGTACCTAGTAAAGGTTCATCCCGGGCCAACTGCTGCAAAATGTCTTAAACAGAAACAAAGCATGTTTGTGGACTCTATTTTGGTGGGTGCTGTTTGTTGATGTTGGCAGACTCAATTTCTAACTGACCTTAGCTAGTGTTGCACACTGTTTACTCTGTAGCAAAACTGAAGACATAGGCAACTAAGAACATTGGAAAAGGTCTCCATTTTTAAGTAATTTTACAACTGTTCACCAATTGGCTGTAAAAAATGGATTAACATCGTATATGTAAAAAGTTGCATACATAAACTTTAAATAAATAGCTGCCTGCCACCTGTCTGATATGTTCAGCTGGCTACATGACTGGATTCTCAGCACAATCTACTCTGACCTTTGTTTTAAGAGTTTTTTATTTTTTATTCAGTCTGAATCTGACCACAGAGGCCAATGTTTATGTCATAATTACATGTGTGTCCAACTGTGGCCTTGCACCTCAGTTTGACATAATGGGTGCATCTTTCATCAGCCCTGGAATTATATTAGCATGTTTACACAGAGTTTTATCAGTGATTGAAGACAGTTATGACCTGGTGGGTGGCTGGCAGATTTTTTGCTGGCGTAAAAAATGAACACATGGTTTCTCTCCGTCTCGCACACACGGACACAAACAAATGCGGACTCTGATGCCTGCTGAATCTAGCAGAGAAATTAAAACCTGAGTGTGGGTGATGTCTGCCAGCATGGCAGGGAGCAGCTGCGTAATGTCTCTCTTTGGCACGCAAAGGTTGGTTAGCGTTGCAAAATGGGCGGCGAGTTAAACAGCATGACAGACAGACAGGAAATAAGACAGACAGGCATGAGTGTGCTTGAGTGGGAGAGGAAATCACACTAAAAACTTTTATTGTGCCCAGTCTGTCAGCCCTGTAAAAATGAATAACATTTGTATAGCAGAGAAAGTGACCCGCAGACAGGTGAGGCACGTAAACAGGCAGACAGGAAATGAAGGCGTGAGTGACAGGCTAGCCACAGATGGAAATAAAGGAGGAGGAACTATGACCCTGTCAAATGGATGTCTCCATCAAAAATCCCCACCGCCTCTCAACTCCACTTTCTACTTTCCTCTCAAGTTCAACTCCACTTTCATCTGAGAGAAGATTCTTTATATGAAATGAATGAAGAGCACTTCACAGACAAGATGAATCAGCCATTAACCCTGCTGTATCTCCCTTCTCTCCCGGTCTTTCTCTCTCTGAAACTGTCAATAGGATCAACTGACTCTGTGTCCTTGAAGGTGGGTTACAAACCCACACTCTCACACACACACACACACACACACACACACACACACACACACTCACACACATATCTCAAAGTGGTCCGTAGACACCAGGTTTCCATTAACCACAAATTGAAATTGCGTATAAACATGCACCTAATGGAAAGATGTTAATTAAAAAAAACTCCCTTCTACCGCAGAAAAGTTTTTATGCTCACATGAGGTGGTTTTTCAGGCGATTTTTACAAGCCATATTTTGCAAAACTGCATTGGAAACACTCTCTTCTGCTTTTATAGGTCACATGATGCTGTGCGCTTGTTGGTAGGAACTGGCTCCCTCGAGCCTGATGCAGCAGGTTCTACAAGAGGTGTCACTGCATCACACGACTCTTCCAAAGTTGAGCAGATGATCTGAGGATTTTGAGTTCACAATTGCATTGTGAAATCGTGGACTTTCACCTCCCAGGAATCCCTCATGTGTGGCCGCTCCCTTGTATAAGGGGCTCTCCTTTCAATTATCGCTTGTATAACACGCCTACGTCGCCTTAGATTGGAAATAATGACAGCTAGTGCGGTGGCTGCAATAGAAATAAACCTGCTAATGTTTTGAACATCCATCGCCATGCTTCTTGAAATGTTATCACGAGGAGAAATCGCATGACATCAGTCAATGGAAACGCAGTCATCTCACAATTGTGTTTTATCGTCATTTTGAAAATATGATAAAGCACAAGAGTGTAATTTTATTCAGTCTTCCTTTTGTAAACCTTTTATTTGTATATTTGAAGGTGTATGTTGATGACTCAGACTCGGGGCTTGGATTCAGGTAATGGTGATTCGACTCTGACTTAACTTGGACTCTTCTTTGGTGACTTGGACTCGGACTCGAGAGTTGGTGACCCGACTTCAACACTGGTAAACAAATCAGTGTGAGTTGAGAGCTGGGAAGGGAAGTGATTAAAACTCTGATGTTCAATATTTAAATGTCAGCTTCCGTTGTACAAAATGAGAGGCCCTGCAGATTTTTGGCAGCAGCTGATATTGCACGGGGGTTAGCCACCTTTTCCACCCCTAATAGACAAACACCAACTGTCAATGAGCTGGGTTAGGGTTCACACCAAACCAAGGGTTAGCTGGATGTGTGTGCGCAGAACAGAGTGTTGACACCGGGCAGCTGAACAGATGGCGTTTTCTTCATGAGTTTGCGTGTGTGTCGTGTCCTCAGGTGGCTGAGGGAAGTGATGTGAGGTGAGCTGATGATGATGTGTTGTTCTCATTACGCAGCCCGATGCTCATCTCTCTTATACCTTCTCCCTCTGTCCTCTTTTTAAGCAAGCAAATTAGAACTTATAAGAGAAAAGGTTGACTAATTCTCTCCCTGCCTGTCTGTTGTAGGTCACTGGATTTTTTTCCCCAATTTTCATTTAATTAAAATGCCCTTCCTTCTTCTTTTCCATTTTCTTCACCATTATCCTCCGCAGTCTGTCTCATTTTGATCATTATCAGTCTCTATCTAGCATCTAACCTTGTCTGAGGTCAGATCCTGTAATGATTGACTCCTTTTCGACTAAAATATACCTCATAAACATTTTGCACAAGTAGGGATCTCTGGTTAACAACAGCTCATACGGACTAACACACCTTTGGGATCTTGACTACATGTTTTGCATTGTGCATCGTGTACCTACTGACAAACTGCTCTGGGGTTGAAAGAGATTTATATTTTCAAGTTTCTTCTTTATATCGTTCTGGTTTGTGCCTAGTGGTGCACATGTTAACATTATTATAATGACTATGTACATTATGTTAGGTGGATAAATGTTCTTCGTCTTATAAGAATGTTTCACTCATTAAAACAGTATCTCCTCCTCGTTTATATGTTGTAATTCCACTAGAGCACGTTGCTGGGGTGTATTATGTCAGTGCACACCAAGGGCATACCTGTGTATGGACAAAAAGCTGTTAGATTTGAGAGAGCAGGAGAGTGTGATTGCCTAATATTCTGTGATAGCCTTATAGCTTAGATTTATATTTACACCTACTGAGTCAGACTGCCTTTAATTGTTTGTATTTATACCATAGACTGTATATAAAGATGGACAAATTGACAGCTTTTCCAAAGTGAAGCTTAAACAAACTAAAAAAAACTAAAAACTTAAAGTACATGCCAAATTAACTTTCCCCAAAGACGGTTTCTGTCACTGAAGGTAGTTCTCATTATCCTGATGTTTATTCAAGTGATAACTTTTCTGATAAGTTTGGTTTGAAATGAAATCAATTCTACAACAGGAGGATTTTCCGCCATGACTGACACCTGTATGTGCCAGTCTCTGCACTTGCATTCAATGGCGCTTCTGGCAATTGGTCAGATGGGTGTTATCGCAGCAGCTGTATCTGCGATATTTTGGCTTCAATTAAGCATAGCGGGGTCAGTGAGGATGTGTCGTCCATCTTTATATTCAGTCTATGATTTAAGCCATTGAAAGGATTCCAAGATAATTTGTATATAATCCACATAATCATTAGCTAGGAGGGTGTGATCATTTGACCTATGTGTTACAGGCTGTCCTTCCTCATATGATGGGAGCGAAGGAAGAAGACAGATAATGTAATATAAAGTAGGGCTGTGCCAGACTCAGAATTACGTCAGTTCAATCAGATTTGGCTATTTGCTCCTTCCTCGCAAATAAAGGTTGAGAATTTGAACAAGGTTTGGCAGGACGTTCAGGGTTACAGCGAGGTTCACATAACACAGAAGGCTAAACAAGCCAGTGGGGTTGCCATATGGTCTATGTCGTAAGACATGCTACAAACTGTTCTATGAGGATAACCTGACTAAGTGCAGGATGAAGTCACCACTGAAGATTCACTGTTTCAACAGACATGACATTTTTTCAGTATGTTAATATGTCCATTTTAAACACACACACACACACACACACTGACGGACACACTTTCTCTTACAGCTGTCCCTTTCTGTCTGTAAGTGCTAATCCAAATCTCTATCTTCCTGTTTTCTTCCCTCTGTCCTCACCATCCTCCTCTGTTTTCTATCTTATTCTCTCTAAATTGCTTAATTTTCTTCCTTCTGTCATCTTCTTTTCCATCAGTTTCTTTCTCTCTCTGCTGTCCTTTTCAACTTTTTGTCCCCCAAACAAACTCCATTACAAGTTTCTGTTTTTGTCTCATCTTTCAAGGCTGTGGTGTTTTTCACTTCACTACCCAGAAGGCACCTGTCAGTCAGTGTCAATCAAACACTGTGACGTCTTTTTCTTTGGGGTTTCTGTTGATGTTGTTTGACATTTTATCACTCACCACTCCTGATAACTAACTTCGTGTAGTCTTTAATTCATTTACAAATAACTTCACTCGGATGCCTACTTTTCCTTCTGTTCACCGTCTGTCTTTTGTCGCACCTTTTTCACTTCCTACACCTGTCCGCCCTATCATGCACAGTTTCCCTCCCTCCACCTCCATCTTTCCTCCTCATCTTCTCATCACATTACAAATCTCTCTCCATTCCCACTGCTGTTTGTCCCGGTGGGCTGCAAGTGCCTGAGGGGGATGCAGTCAAGCTCAGGTCGGTACACTGCGTCCTTACAGCATTTCTCGATGAGCTGACACACACACACCTACATGCACACACCTCAGCTTGTTCCCGCATAGGCCGAGCCTGAGTTAATGGGATGAGCTCTAATTAATTTTGCTGCGTCAGGGGACACCGGCGGATAACACCAGGAGAGAGGAAGGAAAAAAAAGAGAAGCAGACAGAAAAATGTCTGTTGAAGAATGAGTCAGAGAGAAAAGGAGAAATAAATGCAGAGAGAGGGAGAAGGAATCCAGGAAAGAGAGGCAGGCAGATGGAGGAGAGGAACACAAGAAAATTAAGACAAGCCAATGACAGAGTGGAAAAAAGTCACAGAGAGAGAAAGTGGACTCCAGAGGAAAGACAAGTGCAAACAGCATGACTTTTTATTGGTAGTTTTCTGACCTTGATGTGCTGTATTTTGAGTATGAGCACACAGAGTGCCATAAATGGAAGATTCATGCAGATGAGGCTGAAGCTTAAATGTAAATAAACATCACAGCTGTTTTGGGCATAAAGTCACTCTTATGATAATTTGCTGATATGACTGATAAGCACAAAGTTAAATGAAAATGTGCAATTACTGAGGTGAGATCGAACATGGCGGCATCCTGTCTTCAGCTGTAAACTGAAAGATTGGCCTGGAGACTGAAAAAAAGATGCATTAAACTAAATCTACAAGAACTGCATTTTTTTTCTTTCATGCAAAAGGGATTAGTAACACAGTGAAGGATTTAGCGGATTTGGAAGCATTCATTGACCACTACTACTAATAGCACAACATGGAAACCAGCACTGCCAAAAGAAAAAACAAGGTTCATCCACAGACACAGAGGACTTAGAAGACAGAAATCGAGGTCAGTCTTCTTGCCAGTATCAATAAAGTACTTGACCTTCTCATCTCACTCCATGGCCAAATAAAAGAGCTACAGTCAAGCCTGGAATTGGCCCACAATCACATCACAACCACTGAAAATGTTAACACTGGACTACAGTCATCCATAAAAACACTAACTGAACAAACGGAAACCTTCAGCAAAGACGTGGATGGCAAGCCAAAAAAAAAAAAAGTTCATTACAGCTTTGCCAGTGCGAAGTTCATAGAATGATGAAGGTCTGTATTTCTGACGGCACTGAAAATTACACCATCTGGATTTGTAAATAGCCTGATATACCCTCATACGTGATACCACCCCAGCAATTTAACAACTGTGTATTTCGTGCATCTCCAGCTGACCACTTGTGCACTGTCTATGTCACTTATATAAGAAGGTCAAAGGTCACTGCTCACAGTTATTACATCAACAATCTTGCTTGCAGCTCCCTAGCATACTTGCTCGTCATGCTAGGTTTTGTGGAGATATTGCTGTCAGCAGAATTCAACACATCTCCTTTCGTAGGGCAAAACCATGGGAGATCACGAAACGCTTCGTCCAACTTGTCGCAAAATGGTAAGGTTATAGATCATTAGCACGCAGTCACCAAAACAACAACCATATCCTGCACTGATGATGTAATCCTTGTCAGGGACACATCAGGATGCATTAGGATTTACACTTTTAAGGATATGTAGTCAAATGTGTCCTAGACCACCTCAGCAAGTGGTTTTAGTGATGGGATTACAAGGTGTCTTGGTCGTTTCAGCGCTATCCACTAGTGATCAGATCACCTGAGAGACACCTGTTAATGCCAGCTGAAAACAGCCTCTGTGATAACAAAAACTTCACATTGTAAGCATCATGAAAGCAGGCTTTACGGGCAAAACAGTTGTATGGGATTGCATTACATTGTACAGTGTACCTAATAAAACGACCATGTGTACTGTAGCAACAATGTCTATAAATAAAGTAGTCTGCACTGAGCTACAGACTACAGCACAGACATCATAAAAATACAACTGCAAATCACAGAGACTCACTCTCCAGGTCCATTTTTTTTAAAGGTTGAAACTAATTGGCACATTCAAATTAATTGGAACACAACCCACATGGCTCAACCCTAAATCCTCTCCCTGCTTTTCTGTGTTTTGCATTAGTGAGAAGGATAACAATATCCCAGTGTAATGACAGGCAGGAATAAATCAGAGTGATGGTGCATTTGAAGCGTCCCCCCTCTGGAGCAAATGGCATGTCCTGTGGCGATGATACACTTAATTACAGATCAAATATAAAACATTTTTCCATGTTTCCAAATTTTGTAAAAAAGTGCCACAGTCCTAATCTGTTTTAAAATCACAGAAAAAGTCAGAAATCGTTACAGTCATTGTCATATTATTCTAAAAATTAAGATTATAAATGCTATTGTTTAAAAAAAACAACAATATATGGCATGCACAGATTGTGCTATGAATCTGTAGGTAAAGGAAGAGAAAACAGCTTGGAGTTCAAAGGGTTAATGGGTGGATTTTACCAGTGTCTCTCTGTTTCTGAACTATGAAAGCCCTCACCTCTCGCTGAGGGCAGCAGGACACATATGTGTGTTCCATCTGCAGCCTCTAATTTGAAAAGTGATGCGCCATTACGCAAAATGATCCATTGTGGTTACCTTGATTAAATCATGCACAGCCAACGCCAGGCTGCTCCCAAATAACAACACACACACACACACACACACACACAGTTATAATTCTGTATTTTTCCTGGTTTGTTCACGACATGGACACAGTTGAGAGAGATCACAGTGAAAAACCGTTCTGGTTCCCATCCTCTCTCTCCATGAGGTGAGACTGTGACAGAAACGAAATGAGACTGTGACAAGCATCCCAACATCAGAGCTGCTCATGTTGAGAATTTCAACTCATTACGTCAAACTTCTTCAAAGTGACTGTCGCAAAAAAACAACTTATCCCTCGTGAACAACAGATTTGCAGCATATATACAGGTACAATATATGAGCAACCTCTGAGATAGAAGACGTTAAATAAATAAGAGTATTATCTTGATATAAAGTCTTTATCTAAGATTGGACGTGCTATTCTTTTTATTGTTTTATTACTTGTTTAGCCGCTTTGTTATAAAAACTAGTTTTACGTCTGGCAACAATATAATGTTTTAGTCAAGCCCCTGCTGAACAAATCATTTATTTTTGCTTACTGGGATTCATTATTTAAAAGTTTGTACATTCTTGCTCAACATTTTAAACTTCAAACTTATATTCACCTCCCACTACTGACAGCTGCACACAGCACTGAGTCCCACACTGTTAGCTAAGCAAACATCATCAAGTTTAAGAGAATTAATGTTTTAATTCTCTTATATTATTAGACTAGACCAACATTTGGCATTTGCAAAATTGAACTTACTTTTTTTTTCACACACACACACACACACACACACACACACACACACACACACACACACACACACACAACAATGCTGTAATTAAGATCGCTGGGTTGTCTCAACATGAATCATGATTTCTTTAACTATGCATACCCAAAATGGGCCAAAGGCTTAATGCCTGTGGGTCCAGTATGACAGGAGCAGTAATATGTTTTAATGAGCCCGGGTCGCTGGTTGAGACTCTATATTTGTCATACAGGTCCTGCACTGTAAAAAGTCTCACACTGTCTGTCATTACCAACATCTGTCAGATTTTTGACTTATCATTTGTCTGTCAAAAATTAGGTTTTTTTTGTTTTGTTTTTGTTTTGTATAAGGGCAAAAAAGAGAATATTTCATGCATATAAATGTAGTCACTGTCTGAAAAAACTACCAACAAAGGCTAAGGTAGTCTAATCACTTTATTGTGTACAATCATTTTTATATCTGTTTATATCTTTTTGTTTGAAATACTGGATAGTTTCACCCCCTAAGGGCTTTAAAAAATAATTCAATGAAAGAGTCTGAAAAGACAAAATCATTCTTCAGTTGAACTTTTCACACCTCATACTGTAGACATGCACCCTTCAACAGAGAGACTGAGTATAAAAAAATTAAAACCTGGGGCAGGACCAGAGTCAAAAAAATTTTTGCCATTTTTTTCCTCACAACCGCTGGCAAATGTATCACTTGGGGATACGTGTTATATTCCAAAACAGTTATTATATCCAACTAGACAACACATGGAGAGGAAATAAACAACCTATTCAACACTTAACACAATGTAGTTGAATCCACAAAAACTACAGAAAGCAACATGAGTGCACTGAAAGGCCACGGGAACAACATACTGTAATCTGCTTAGCAGCTGAGGAGCCTCAGGTGTCAGTGAACTAAAGCAAATCATCATCCAAAGTGAACTTAAGTTGATTAATGCCCACAATTAAGATGCTTCTTATGTAGTAACACTTATTGGCAGGTACATAAATCTCTTAGAGGTCAGTTTTATGAAAAGAAAAAACTGTGTGATGCTTGATTGATCTTAGTTGAGAGAGAGAGAGAGAGAGAGAGAGACAGAGAGAGAGAGAGAGAGAGAGAGAGTGCTGATGTGTATTGCCTAAGCCAAATTAATTAGAGCATGAGAAGATCATAAAACTTTTGTTTCCTCTTGGTCCATAAATGTGATTTATCATTGTCTTTGTATACGTCTTTAGATATTAGACATTAGTCAGCTAGTTACTATTGCTAACTGTTAGTTGTTGTAACTAAGTGCAAAGTTATTCTTCTTCTGAAGTTTTAGGCTGTTAAGAACAACTACATTAACCCCACCCTCTGAACCAAAATAGGGCTGATTTTCCTTATTAGCATGTAGCTGAGAAATGAAGATGGACTGCAAATCAAGTGATTCAGCTGATGGAGACACATGTATGTGGGGCTAACTGTAAACAAAAGTGCATAAAATCCAAGCAGCAATCTCAAGGGGCTAAAAAGTAGAAACCAGTCAATTCCCATAAAGAACCCCAGTAATGAGTCCTAAAACGCATAAACGAGTTAGCATTTCAGCATACCCAGTTGCCTCGTCTCAAAGTCAATGGGTTACATTTCTTTTTTTGTTTGCTTGTTTGTTTTTTAAAGTATCTTTCATGAAAACACACTAGTACTGCCTGAATAGTTCCTACTTGGAGCATGTCTACAACTAAATGTCAGTCTTGTCATGAGTGGCAAAAAAAGAAATAATGCAAAGTGAACTTGCTTGATTAACCCATTCTGTGTTATATATTTTGAGCGACAAGCCTAGAGGTGTATAAAATCTGTCAGAGGGCCACAATTGGTCCCCGGGCCAAACTTTGGCAATGCCTGGTCACCAGTTCGGTGTTAAATCAGTTCATGAAAAGTAATTATAACATTATGGTCTCCTTAGGGGCCGATCACACCGAGAGGTGACTCTAGAGAAGCATTGCCAGCATAACCATTGTTTCCCTATGGTTCCAGGGGCCTGTCAGGCGCTCCTCTCTTGCTGCGGCATGATGTGTTTTTCGTGTGCATGTAAAAGTTAAAATATTTTCAACTTTTCTGCCCAAAGCGTGGAGTCGCACTGCTCATCAGTATCAACTTTGGCCACATGAAGTGCAGCCCCGCTCCACAGGAGCACCCAGCTGTGTTTTACAGATGTACTTCCAAGGCATCTTTGGAGCAGTCACGTGTGGCACAATATGTCTTGGTGTGATCAGCCCATAAGAAAGTCTTGTTTAGTGTTTTTTTGTACTAATTAACCATCTACAGAGTCAGATGTTCGGTTTTCCTGGTAAGTGCATTTTGTTTTCATGGTTTTTAAGTCTGTTTTTTCATTTGTGAAAATTAGCCTGAGCATTGGCACCGTTAACCAAAGCTGTAAATGTACTGTGCTAACCCAGCTATCAGCTAGTTTTATTTCCATCCTCGTCCAACAAAATGGCACCCCTGGCTCCAAAATATCCAAAATAGAAGCATCAAAACGAGAGTCCACAAACCACTGGGTGAAACCACAGTGGTTACATCCATTATTTTATACAGTCGATTTTATCCAAATATATTAAACAAGACAGCGTTATGGACAGAAGTATACACGGGGAGCTAAAAAACATCAATTTCCCAAGAGAAAATTTGTTTTTATAGGCATGGTGGTTGAGAACACTTTAAATATGAATATAAAATTCAAAAACTTTCAGCGGTCACATGTGAGCTTTCTAAAGAACACCACTGATATTTACAGCACACACATCATTAAAATACTCATTAGAATAATTTGTAGCAGGATGTCAAAGATGCTATATGTACTTAGGCAGCGTGTTTACAGAAAGCACCCCTGAAACTATAGGACAAATTTACTTTAGGCTATAGCTCCATGAATAAAACATGGAGCGCTGTGGCCTTGGCTTGCACTTTTATGATTTGTGTTTATTTGTGTGCTCTTTATTTGGAAATAAGTGGGAAAATATTGACCTCCCAATGCAAGGTTATCTTTTAATTGCTTGATAGCTGTGGTTACATAAGATGAAACAGCACGCGAGCAGGGAATAAATTAACTTTTAATTAGAAACATCATATTCCAATTCACCCTCCTTGCTTGCTTGTTATTGTTGTTGTCTTTTCATAGAAGTGAGAGATGGGAAATGGAGAAAAAAAAACAAAGAAAAAAATGCTTACAATGGTAGGGATATGACACACAAGCCTTTATAGACTCAATTATGGCACAATATCCCACTGTCTTTCCAACAAATAAACCCTAATTTCGCTGAGGCAACATGGCTAAATGGAGTAGTCACGATTATGCACTACAGTCCTTTCTCCTCAAACAAAACAAGGCTAAGTGGAATCTGTGGAGTACAGCCCTAATACGGTAATCATCACAACCCCCTCCTGCATGAGTCCTGCTTCTACTCTGCACGGATACACCATACAGTTTGTTTTATGTATACAATATAGCAAAACCAAGTCATACTCATACATAAACTCTCATTTTAACTTCTGCTCCGGCCTTCTGGACACAAAACAGATATATTTTGAGTGTTTTAATCAGCATCGGAGCATTAAAGCCACCACAAGAAACAGTAAAAGCAAGAAAATTGCAACTGCTTTCATATATTGTGGCACAAAATAACAATTTTCTTGGAAATATACAACAAGATTTAGCAGCAATCCACCGGTCAACACTTTTTATGGTGACCCCAGGTTGATATCACAATGAATATAAAATCCATAAACTCCTGCTCGCTTAATCCATCATGCCAAATAGGAATTTGATCTTTGTAGGTCAAGCACATATCCCGTGTATTGATCACCAGCTTACGATCTATGACATTCTGGGTATTATTTATTTTTTAATCCCACACTTGCCATTTGATTAAGCGGTAGCAGAAGGATAATGTGTGAAGGTATTACAGTAAATGAGAAAGAGGTGTCAGTAAGGCTGCAAACATTTACACAGTCATTCCCTCCTGCTTAAGAGCTGCTGAACACTTTGCAAGTACCGCACTGAGAAACCACAGCTGTAACAGAAAATAACAACATATCTCAAAGAGCCTCATACAGCATATTGATTTTTTTTTTCTCTCTTTACAAACTGTTCTCCTGAGCAGTGAAGCCAAAGTACATCCGTAGTTCTAGTCTGGAGCAAAAAGTTAGACTACAAGTAACTTAAATACAGAAAAGAAATCTCTAATACTTATCAAACATCTGTTGGGTTATTCAACTATATTTTTATGTGATAGAAATCAAGATTTGTGATGTGAATCATATTTGAAGACATGTTACAATTCTTTAAAACTGTGGCATTAGCTGTAAATGGAAAATATGTTAATATTATATTGAAATCATGATATTATCATGTTAAATTTTTTGGGTCCACACTCCAGTCCCTGGTTTGGTTTAGGCAACGAAAGGGCTATGATTAAGGTCTGGAAAAGATTGTTTTTTTTATGTTACATTTTATTATGAAACGTAACAATCAAGACTCTCGTCCTAGGTTCAGGATTCAAATGAACCTTGGTTGAGGTGAGGGAAAGATTTTGATTTCAGTTTTCTTCACTTCACTTAACTTTTATGAAATATTACCAAAAAATGTAATAAAAATAATAATGGTGTGGTCACTGTAAGTGGGCACTGTATTGCTGGATTGCCTATTTTGCCAGAAAACAACTCAAATACACTGTCAGTGGACATTTCGCTGATACATTCAGTATCAACATTTCTGCGACTTGTCCCATATTATTAGCAACATCTTCTCATGATGTTAATAGAAAATTTACTCTGCATTACTTTTCTCTCAAAATGTTTTTGCCATTTCAGATTAGTTGTTTATTAACATAATTTCTAGATACAGGGCTGGCTAAAAATGTCAGGATTTTCCAACTTGTACTAGAACGCACACATAGGGTTGTGACAGTTACCGAATTACAGCAGTCATATGATGCCTACCACAGAATTAAGCTCATCTCTGCCATCAACTTCAGCTTCCTGTGTGCAAGAGGCAGGGACAGTCCATCAGGCGTGTGTGTGTCTGATTATTTCTGCTATGTGGTATAAAACTATCCCTCTTACTGCTGACATATTTACTGAATTAATAAAATAACGTTTCGGTCTAACAGACCTTCATTAGGTATATCTGATTTACCTGAAACCGCCAAAGCCCGGTAATATGTTGCTTTTTCACCACGGTGATAAAAATCCATACCGTCACCAACCTAATGTCAAATCTGGTGTGATGTCATTCCCAGCTCCGAACTTTGACAGCATAAAAATCAACAGAATACTCAGCTTCAAACACTGAAATTGAATCTATTCCCAGCAGATATTTGACAATAAAATTACCTTTGGAAAACAACTTAATCACAGGAATTTGTTAACAGTAACGCAAGACTTGGCAACTACTGTTTAATTCTCTTCCAAATATCCAGTTGGCTTGTAAAATATGATTTCAACTGCTAAATGAATGAATACAGACCACAAGGCAAAACCTACTGGTGGTTTTATTCACGCTGAGACCCAAAGGTTTGGGGTTTCAGGTGGATGTGTGAAGGTGATGTCTTAATGATGATGGCCACACTTAAGGGCTCGACAGCAAAGTCGGCTGCAGGGCAGTAGCGTCTCACAGGTAATGGATTTGAGTTCCCAGAGGACATCTTTAGACAGTCTGCGGCGTCTGATCTAATTGATGAAAGGCAACACTCAGATTAAAGACTTTCGACTAAAACCCGGAGTTGGAGAAGAAATGTCAAATGTTGAATCCAGTGTCTTTAACAGGATGTGCATGTGTGCACCTGTGTATCAGTGTATTAACTCATGTATTTAAGTGAGTATAAAAGTCTCTCTGTGTGATTATCCCTCAGACCTCCAGTTCCGGTGTGACTTTCCTCTAAGCTTCAAGACAAACCACTGTAGCAGGCAGGCAAGCCGTGTGATGAAAAGGAACTGTGACACCTAACAGAGCAATGGCTGGATGTGCGCCACACCTTTTCATGTCCCTCACTCTGGCTTTATCAAATATTGATTGCATTGAAAGCCTCTGCTGAGAGCAAAGGGCCCACAAACAAACAGTCAGTCATTCTATCTGCTTTCAAGGGAAATGTTGCTCCACAAATATTTTCCCCTCCAATATTCCCCTGCCATCTATTATAAATCCTAACTGTTTAACAATAGATAGAAATTTATGAGTTAGGCTTCATAGGTTGCATTTTGACCTGCGACTCATTCCTGTGTGTGCCCTGATGGTTTCTGGATACTTTAAAAACAATGAAATACTAACCACGTGTTTTTTATGTAGTTTCAGCCCAGTGAACACTGATATCAAATCAAACTGTGCATCTCCAAACAACTCATGTCAGAAAAAGAAGACAGAACTAGTGTCTACAGCTAATGTTAACAAGCTAATGAGTTAGCATGTTAGCATTTGGTAACCTGTAAATTAGCATGACATACCGATTATAGACTGATGAAAATGTTGCCACGTAGTTTTGCAGGTATGTAGTCATGAAATTACAATTTTGACCTGATGTGGTGCTAGATGAAAAGTCAAGAGATTAAAATTGTTCCCACTTATACTCCTGGGAACATGCGATTTCTACTAAATTTCAGAAAAATGTATCCAACAGTTGGTCTCAGAACCAAAAATTTTAATTCATACCACAGGAAAGGTCAGGGGACCATCAAGTCATAGGACTGATCCTCTGGAAACACGCATGCTTTTGCAACATTTAATCACATACGTGTCACTCTGAACCAAAGCCGTAGTGATTAAATGAAGATGAACATTCGCGTGGCTATTTCTTTTTTTTTTTTTTAAGCCCGATTGGCACGCAATGAGTATTAGCAGGGGACCTCATGTGATTTAGAAATAACCCGTCATGTCTATGTTTCGTGCGGTGCATTCACACAGGATAAGTGAAGTCTTATATTTTACTCAAGTTTCCAGACATTATCCCCCAGACATGTTGCACACATTCAGCGACTGCTGGACTTGAAGCAGTCTCAGTCGACTGAGGGGTTTCTACAGCCACACCACCAGTGTGGCTAAAAGCATTTCTTTCTCATTTATTTCAATGCATATTCCCCGATGAAACTCAAACATTGTTATGGGGTAAAGATTTTGGGTCCCACCTGGATGATGAGATATAGAAAAACATTTTCACAAAGAAAATTACATGTTCTAACAAATCCTATGAGACCGAATACAAGATTCATTCACAGACTGCATGTAACCCCTGCCATTCAATGTAAACATGATCCTACATCTGCTCGTCATGTAAAATGCATAGAATGTATGTAAAAGTAGCTGTGGTTCTTACAGTCATCTTATGTGGTCGTGCCATAGAATTTTAAGTTTCTGGCTGTCAGTCCAAAGTGAGATTAAGAAAATATTTGGAATTGAAATACCATTAAATGCACATAATTTTGTACTGGGGCAGACCTTGAGCATAGGTTTAGGTACAATCTTAGACTTGCTTTATATGTTGCATGCCTCGCAATTTTACAAAAAATGGTTGAATGAAGAGCCCCCTCATATCACGATGTGGTACATAAAGCTCCATACTGCCTCTGGAGAGATTATCACATGTGCTAAAGGGTAGTCTCGAGTTTTTTTTTAAGGGACTGGTTCCCAATCGCAATATACCTGAAAGAAGAATGGTTAAGAGTACGGGGGTATCAAATATAACTGAACAAGTACATTAAAGACTATACTTTGTAAATTTTACTGGCTGAGATTACTGCTATTGCTAGTAATATTCATAATGTTTTGTTGTGTTTGTTGTATTTTTTATGTTCTTATTTAGCAGTTTTCATTGTTTTGTTTTTATTGTAAAATTAGAGAGAGTGAGAGAGAAAATGTTATGGGTTTTACAAACCATATCAAAAAGAGAAAAAGTGGCATCATGGGATTTTTTTGTATACACATAGCATGAGGCAAAGAGCTGGTGATATACAAGGAATAGAGGAAGTTCCAGTAAAGGTCCCTTGAAGGTGCTCTCTCTCTCCTTTGCTCTCATTTCTTGGAGATGATTAGCCATTTCCCTTTGCTCCCATACATCCATACATCATACGGACAGAGACAGAGCAAGAAACTAAGTATGCACACACACTTGTGAGGACAGAAAGGCATTTGTGCGAGTGTGGGTGTGGACTGTGGTATGGCAGGGCACTGACTTCTATCTCTAGGGTTGTTGGCTGGTAATTAGTTTTGCTCTAATGGCTGCCTGGCGAGGTCAGGGGATTCCTGTAATCCCTCCTCTATCTGTTCACCTCCTGCTCGCCTCTTACTACTAATCTTTCTAACCTATCTCCTCCTGTCTGCCTCTCCTCCCCTTTAACATCATCTCTCCTTCAAGAAATCACATGGTCCTCCTCACTGTCTCCCTGTCTTCTTCCAAATTACCAGTCGTGCCTTCTCATTTACCTCTTTTTTTACCCCAATTATTGAATGCAATGCTGTTTTTCTTGTCTTCTCTCCTTCGCCAACTTTCTCCTTCGTTTCCTATGCAAGATATTAATACAAAGTACCTCCTACACACATTTCACACAATTCCACTTCTCCATCTCTTTGTTTTGTCCTCTGTATTTCATTCCCCTTTCTCACTTGGCCAGTTCTCCTCCACAGATCATAGCTGAGAACCTGCAGAGTTGTACTGCGAGTTTCTTATTATTCAACTGGGATTTTTAAATTCACACATTCTCTCCACTGACGGCTCCGACAGCGAAACATTATCAGAAAGAACAGACCATCTGTGCCTGTATCACAAGCTCCTATCCTCGATCCCGCTTCCACTTAAAGCGAACAGATGGAACTGCAGTTATGTACACAGGCAACTCGCTCACAGTGCGCTTATTTATTCGCATACAGCACACATTCACATGAAGTAAAATATGCTTGCGTGTCAGAGGCGTGTTCAGTCTTCCTAATATTTAGTGATGTAGACCACAGAGAAAGAAAATGAGCTATTTTGGTAAAAGCTACCAGGGAGTATAAAAGCTTGGTGGTTGGCACAGTCTTCTCTATGCCTCTTGGGTTCAATTTCAGGTTGCTTCAGGTTCCTTTTGCCATAATTTAGGTGAGCTGCAGGTAAAATTTAAAGGTCTAGGTTGTAACCCCTAGGCTTCACAATAAAGATAAATCAGTAAAAGAAGGAATAGTTCTACATTCTTGTTAATACATACAGAATTGGGAAAAGGAAGAAACAGCTTGCTAAGGTCTGCAACTAACAATTACTTTCACTGTCAATTGTCTGTCATTATCTTGATTAATCAGTTAGTTGCTAGATAAATAACATGCCAGTAAATGGTAAAAAATGTGTTTCGCTAAAGTTAGAAATGATGTCTTACAACATATTGTTTTGTCCAATACCCAAAGATTTAGAGTTTACTCTCAAAAATGAGTGAAAAAAGTAAAATATTCACACTTAAGAAGCTGCGATCTTAGGAAATGACTTAATCCATCAATATCAAAATAGTTGGTCTTTAATTTATAGTTGACAACTAATATATTAATTTTTGCAGCTCCAGCTTGGCTCTGTCCAACAGTTACTGTTCAAAATGTGTCTACTAGCACCTCTAAAGAGCACCAATTACCAAGTTGTATCTTGTTTATTTAATCTGTACAGCAACCAAAGTGTAAAAACAACAAGTTATGTTTTTAGCAACTTACTGAAGTCTACCTGGTTGCCTGGCAACTGTTCAGAGCCAATAAGTAGTCCGACAAAGTTAAGCTGAGAAACCAGCTGCTGACTGTCACGTCATATTTAGAAATGCCAGATATGAAAGTAATATCAATCTTCTCATCTAACACTCCAAAAGTTCGCTGAAATACACAATTCCACAAAATGTTCCTTCATACAAACATGCAAATATTTTACTGTTATACAGTATGAGGTCTAAAGTGATGAACATGTTTGGGTTTTTTTATAAATTAATTAATCTGCCATTAATTTGTAGAGCAAGGTAATCAATTTCAGAACAATGTGTAATTTGTTAGATCAATACAAATGCAGGCAATAGCATTTTTGTACTTTTTGTACTTATTAATTTAAGTTGACCAATCATCCAGTCGATATTTGTGTCCTTGTGGAGAACAACCCTTGTGAGTTCTCTTGGAGAGAGTGAGTGTCTCTTGAAAGCAAGGACAAAGAAATTGTAATTATAGCTTGAGACGTGTGTTTGACATTGCACGCTCGGTTAAGACACACAGCTGTTTCTCCTTGCAACTGTTACAGCCGCTGGTATACAACAAACTATTGTGCTGTTTGGCTGTGACGCATCATTTCCACAGCAAATCCTGGGGCTTGCTGAGAGTTTAAGGCAATTTAATTACGATGCATCTTTTCACTGCATTAACAATTTGGCACATTCTTATTAGGAACTTCAGCCATTAGACATTATATCACTTATGTAAATTATGTAAATTAAGAAGAACCCAGTAAATGAATAAGGATATGCCGTCCTCCACTGCTGTCTGGCACACCTGGTGCACTAAGGAGTTCATTTGGAAGCCCAGGATTAGGCCTAATTACTCTTTTAATTAGCAAGTTGCTGAGGGCCGCATCCCGCCCCAGCGCCACCATCCAACAGCACACAGCACCGTCAGACCAGGCGGCCCGGAGAGGGAGCAGATCAGATGAGATCTAATTGATGGCAGCTTAACATCATAAAAGCTGATGATTGGGGAGGCTGGCGCTCAGCTGAGTCAAGTCAAAACAGAAGAGGGGGAGAAAAGTCATTCATATTTAATGGGAGTTTTCAAAGGCGAAAGTGAATATTGAGGAATAATTAGGAAGCTTGTGTCAATCAAGCAGATGGACATTGTGAGTGTGGCTATGTGTGTATGTGATCTGGTAGCAACAGTGGACATAAAATGTCGCACAAATATATTAAAGTGTGGGTAAAGCAAAAATAAATATGTGAAATGAGTCTGTCACACCACAGAAAAAAGTATTAACCATCCAGCCACAATTAAATTATTTAAAAAATCGCCAAGTCCATAAAATTAAGTTTAAAAATCATGAATAAATGAGCAGTTTTTTCTGCTCTGAGACGCTGAAGGCTTGTCCACTGAAGGAGCTCAAACTACTTACAGTTACTACAAAAATTAGAGCTCGTAGCATTACATCAACTATTAGTGTAGTTCCGTTCATGTGCATGATTGGTGAGTTTGCTTTGTTTAACAGGGTCTCTCATGACTAATGAGTCAATCTTATAAATACAAGCAGAATATTCATCACTAACACAACTTTCAGTAATTTTAGCCTGAATTGGCTACTCACTGCATTAGGTCTGTGCTTTGCGCCAACATTAGTTGCTTTTAACTGCTGAACAAGAACCTGTCACAACGCAGAGGCTCGCTCTTCGGCTCAGGGGACGTTTGTGCTTTGTTATACTAAGTTAGCTGCTAACAAGTCTGTTGCTTCTAGGGTTGGGTACCCAAACTCTGTGCCAATATTGCACCATTGCCTATAAAACCACTTCTTACCAGAAAGAATCATAATACAGAGGCCTCGTTTTGGTACCAGGTAGTGCTAGAAGCAAGAAAGAGTGTGAGAGAGAGAGCAAGAGATAGCGAGAGCGTGTGTGATGATAACGTGAGGCTGCAGAGATCGGAGCAGAGAATATGAAATTAAATGTAGCTATGAAATTTGTAGCTTAAGCTGTTTCTTCATAAATACATGCTGCAACATCCCAAGACCCAAGACAAGTTTCCATGTTTTGCTTGCCACTTGCTAATTAAAGTGAAGGGAATTGCCCCAAACTTCGCAAGCTAAATAAGCCTCCCATTGGAAAGTGACCAGGCTCACTTAAAGTAGACGAGCTACTGTCATTGTAGTGACAATCTCAGCCATTCCTGAACAGATAATGGAGAAATCTCTGGCTGCAGAGTCTCTCCTGAGTTAGGGAAACTATTATTAATCTCAACTCCAAATTTATTTTGCTGCTATTAATATTGTAACTTTTATTTTCTTGTTTAATTGTGGTAGTTGGGTTACTAACATTTCATTGGTTAGGTGAATGTGTTAATATTGTTTTGTATTCATCCATATTTATGTAGTTAAATATACTTCAAATTTGATTTTGAAATAATAATGAGTATGGGTTCAGGCACCATTGAGGCACAGGTACTGTTTTAAAAGTATCATTTTTTGCACCAGTATCATAAAAAAAAACAAATGATACCCAACCCTAGTTGCATTGTAGCAGCTCATTTTTCATTTTTATTATGTTATGGATGGCTCGAGTGCTACATCGGGCAGGCTTTAAGGCCCGCCTAAAGAAATTGTGGACACAGAAATGGTAAAAAACTGTTAAACTCCACAATGCATTACTACACAGCTCCCACTTTCCTCCCAGTCTCCTCTTTGTTTCCAGCAAGTATTCTCTAACATTTATAATTTGGTTTAGAAAGAAATCACTGATTTTGATTTACTCAGACTTTAATTCTCCCTGAGGACATTAAAAAAGAGATCCGAATGCCAGCTGGAATAAGGAAAATTATCTTTTTTTCTTTTTGTAGAGTTTACTGTTGGCGTCTATACTTAGCTACATTCACTTCACTTGTTATGGAAGCTTACATCAAAAACTGAAAATGAAATAAAATAAATCAAATCATCTTAAAGTTTCCTCCCCTGTGGCGTGATTCAAACGAGCAAGAGTCAAAAATATTAATTTCTTTCACTGCAAACGTAAACTTATCACTACAGCATGAGTCAGACTTCTTCTATGGATTTTACGGATTGAAAAATAATTAGCAGAGCACCCTAGAGGTCCCATCATAGAAGCTGTGGAAAATCACTCACATGGCCATTTCCATTGGGATGAAATTCATTCTGGACTTACTGAGATAATAAGTAATTATCTAGCCCTCCAGTGACACTAATGTTGACCACAGAGAGACAAAGACATGGACAGACGGACAGACGGACTGACTGACAGACAGAGACAGGCCGTCCAGTAATAGAGCTGGCTGGAGTTGGTTTTATGGCCTCATCTTAAAGTCTTAATGGGTTTCAGAGGAGAAGGCTGTTTGGCTGTCTGCTAGACACAACGTCTGGACTTCTTCTCTAATAACTCCCATTGTGAAGAGTTCCCAGAATCGCACTGGCTGTGGGACATAATAATACAAGCTTATGTTTATGGGTATTGACAAAGATTATAACATACGACCACAACTTGTGATAAATCTTCCATTAAACACAAAGCCCCAGTGAAAATATAGCCTACCGTTATGATATAACAATAAAAACAATGCTTTACATCTAACAATTCTAAAAGGATCCAACAATATATGAAAGCTAAAATCCTCTTTAAATCACTTTAATATAACACTGCAGAACTGCTCGGTGTCACTTAACTAATTCAAGGAGATTCATCATGAAGTACTGTAGATTTTGATTGAATTCTGATAGTGTGTTTGCGATTGGATCCCTAATAGACTTTTTGACAAGTGAATCCATCATGTTATACAATAATTGATTAGGAGCAGTGGTGTTGTCACATTTCCTAAAGAATCAATGGATGGTCATGTTTAAATAATCAGATTTACCTTTTCAAGGTCACAGAGATGCTGTAACACCCATACTGTGCTTTAGGGTTGCTTTCATTTTTTCAACCACTTCAGAGAGATGTTGATTTATCTCTATGGTCATTTTGGATGCTGAAGTTTGTGGTGCTGTTAAATGTGTTAAAGTGGGATTTGTTTCTAACATTTAGTCTACCCTGTGTACTGTACATCAGTGAGGTTGACAATTGTAAAATACAAGTGGAAACACAGAATAAGCACTATATGACGCTATACTCTGGGATATTTAAACTCTTAAGCAACAATTGTTTTGCAACAATGTTAGGTACATATAAGACTTTATACAAGAAAGAGACAAGAATATAAGCTGGGTACTGCCAAGATGCCCTTGAGCAAGGCACGGAACCCCCAACTCCACTCATCCCTCCATTAATGCCTGTGTATAGGTGCATTTGTTTGTATTTTGGGCCTGTTCGTATGTTAAATAACAAACAGAGTGAAAACTTCAAATTCCCCCTGTGGGACTGATCAAGGCTTTCTTTCTTCTTTCTCCGTCACTGTTAGCTGTCTTAGTACAATTAACATCTTCAGCAGTGTCAGCACGGTCAGTGATGCTAACATAGGCAACAAAAGGATTCTGTATCTCAAAATCAAGACGCTTACTCACCAGGCCAACTTTGGGAAGACTGGAGGGTGGCCACCCAATTTACGCAGCAACACGGTCCTGCCACCATGAGTTGGGGTTGCTGAATGGTTGGATCGTCTACTCGTGGAGTCCGAACGGTGGGCAGTGGAAGCAGCTTGCTGGGTATCTGTCAGTAAAGCCGATAGAAAATAAGACAAAAGGTAAAACATTTAGATCACAAAATATTAAAATTAAACCATCTCTAATGGAAAACACATCAAAATGCGGAGCTAAAACTCACTGAATCAATGCTGCGCTGGACTATTAGGAATGTGCCCCTCGTATTTCACTTATGCTGCTTTTTTTTGCTTTATTTAAATGAACTGCTTAGTCATCGGTTAATGGGTGACAGGCTAATCATCAAATGCAAAATTAACTGAAACTGAGATCCCAAGTTTAAAGTAAGTCTTCCAAAAAGAGCAATGATAGCACAGGAAAAACTGAACCTGACACTGGAAATTTTTGACATTTTTGGGAAAATGGACATTTTAACATGATCATTTTGTGTTCTGTAGTTTCTGGTGCTGTTGACGGGTAGTGCATTATACCAAGAAGTGTTTCCATTTAGTCAAACGCAGTTGATAGCTTAGCATAAAAGTAGAACAGTAGAGACTATTTTGTCACACTCCTCTATTCATACTTTTCGTATCTTGGGTACATTGATGATATTACAACAGGAAGGCTTTAAATATTCCTTCCAAAAAGGGTGAAAAAGCTAAAGCAAGAGTAGGTTCTCCAAAAAAATAGTAATGGCTTGATATTATTCAGAAAATAAACTCACTGTAAAAACAAATAAGATGACAAAGAATCGGGATTGGGAAAAAAATTGGGATATTGGACACCAAACATATAGTACACAGTTTATACATGTATGACTAACCTATGACAACTATTTCTTTTATAGAACCTTTTGTTATGCTGCTTTCAAATGTGATCTCGATAATTAATTAAAATGAGTCCTTCATACACTAAAGCATCTCCAGTTCTAATCTCTATAAATAACCTTTTTCCTGATGAGCCTTCGGTATCAGTTAATACCAGAGCAGGTGACCCTTTTTCGTATTTTCCCTTTCGTATTTAAGTCAAGTCAGTGAAAATACTCTCTACATCCCACAGTCATGTATACACATAAATGCTTTCAGGTAAGACAGAGATGAGAGGTTATTGTAATTACTGAGTGAGAGCAGCTTCAAGACGAGCAAAGCTTCATGAAATATATCTTCACACACATGCAGCTGGGCTGAACAACCCTGAGGTCAAGGAAGTGGGCTTGCACAGCCCACAGAGGGTTACAGCGAGGTTAAGGACACCCACAGCAGAAGAAAGAGACCATCTATCTGTTTTAGTTCTCTGTGCTGCTGTTTTTTTTCCTTCCGTTTCTCATCCTAACCACCTGACCTTCTCTCCATCCCTCCTCTCCTCTACCTCTTGACCTTCTTGCAGGGTAGGAGAAAATGAGAGGGAGGGAGAGAGAGGCAGATGAGAAACACAGACACAAGGAAGGAAGCCTTGCAAATAAACAAGCGAGTGTGAGAAAAGAGGGAGGGGAGGATTTGAAGGGCAGATGGGAGACGGATATCCACAGGAATCAGGAAAAATGGAGGTGGAAGGGAGACAAGAGTGTTTTCTCCTTCTCTCCATCTATCTGTCTGTTTCTCCTGCTCTCTGTCTGCTCCGCTCAGACATGTCAGGGGAAAGTGGAGGAGGTGAAGTGAACCCAGCAGGTTTCTGGCCTCGATTCAGTTGGGCCAAGGCCACCGCTGAACGCAAGGTCCCCTCCACTGTAGGGCTGTGCATCACACAAGTGAAGGCATACATTGACATTTTTGTGCCTCCGTGTTAAGTCAGTAATTTTAATCACATAGAGGTCTCCGGAAAATCAATCTATTTCAATGATGCCTGTCCTCGCCACCGGTCCATTAAAAAAATTGGAATTGTTGAAATGCTTACAAAACGTCATGAAGTACTTTTTTCATCCAAAGCCACACTGTAATGAAATGTAGAAACAGCTTTATGAAGAAAGCTCAAACTGCTTAACAGCTCTTATCATGCTACCTTTTAATGTAATTTTCCAATTTTTCTTTGTTTTGCAGTTTGCCTTTCATTTGGAAATAATGCAGCGGAGCTCTGCCAGAGGAGATCATAGTCAGTTAGTTACAGATGACTGCCAAAATAAAGGAAATATAGGAGTAAATGAGGGCTACAAAGTAAAAACTACAAAGCAGGAATCTGGCAGCTCTGTTACAGCATGGGGTGATTTTTTACCAATCAAGTCCATCCAATTCCTTTGAAGGGAATTTAAAAAACAGAAAATAAAGCCAATAAATAAAAACCTGCCAAATAAACCTTTAAAGAACTGTCCTCTTGCTCTGTCTTTCCACACTCAGGGGTCTATTCATGCAGGATTGTTTCTCCGCAATGATACTGTAGGAGGGTGTAGTTCGGTAGTAAGAAAATAGTTTCTGAATGAAACTGCTCACAACAAGGTCTGTGGATTATCTTTGAGTAAACGGGTCATAATTTCTGAAAAGTTCAAGAGAGGGCAGACATGTCTACGACCAACATCTCAAACACTTGGCATGGCAAAACGATCTAGATTGATAAATAACAGGTACAAGACAAAATATGAATTACTGATTTGGGTGTTAATCACCCCTTTAATGAGATCATGAGATAACAAGGTCATTTCTCATCAGTGTGGTGCAAAAGTATGAAGCGAAAATGAATAAAATCTGCATGCAAAATGTCTGTGTAACAACTATGCACACTGGATCTGGTGCAGATTATCTGTGTTGCCATGTTATATTTTTATTGGGAAAAAAAAGAAAAAAAGAAAAAGGAGTTTTTGCCCGTGTCCAAAACCAAAACCTAAACAGATAATGTTTTCTGAGACGTTTAAGACCTTTCCTATTTTGGCAGCAAGATAGATATGACCTGGAGGTATGACATCAGTTAAAACAAAGGATTTTATTGTTTAAACATATACTTCTGCCGGTCAAAGTCCGCTGAAATCAAAGGCCGTACAAATATCTTTCCGCTGTGTAAATAATAAAGAGGGGTGTGCAAGCATTCATAAGATTCAACAAAATCAGTTTTTACAAATGTTGTAGTGCATTTTTCATACGAAAAAGTATGACGCAGTTTTAATCCTCAGCTGAAGAAAGAACAATACAGAGCAAACTAACAGAACTATCTTCTGTTATTCAGATTTAGAGCATTTTCGTCAGTCTTGTGCATGCTTTTGTCTCTTTCAACCTATCTAATTCATTGAAGTCCACGTCCTGATTGCGGCCGGGCTGAGAAGCAGTGTAATCACCCTACAGCGCTCAATGTGAGGCAGCTGCTGCTATTCGAAATTATTGACCTCTAAACCAAGTCAGCTTAATTGCAGTAGAATGGCTGTTTGTGGGTGTTTTTTGTAAATAATTTCACTCTCAGCTGTCATTACCAGTTGCTGCTGGTTATTTAAATGTTGAGACTCTGTAAGCGATGTAGTGGGCTAATCTTGAAATGGCCGCTGATGTTTACTTATTGCTGACAGTTATTTTCCCTGGATAAAGTGGGGGAGCATTTAAACTCAGGGTTTATACAAAGGCAGTGTCAAGACTGTGGGCAGAAGCACTCTTAACACCAGTTGTTTGTTGGTTTTGCTGTTGCAGTTTTTGTATGGTTGCCTGTGCAGACATGACATCCGGTAAGAAAGAAGCTTTGCAAACTGCTACAAGGCTGCTTCCTCGCACACATTCATCATTTCAAGGGAAGCAAGAGTCAACCCTGTTAGCAGGCTTTTACATCTTAACCCTACAACCAGACACAAAGTAAAGCCAAATCCCCAGCAAGACGCCCTGCTGTACAAACACTGAACCTCAGGCTAGTATTCGGAGTTCCTGTGCAGAAAGCCTTACCGGCAGGCAGAGCAACCTGTCAGAAACCACAGCAAGGCCAGCACATAAATCACTATAACTTTCTCCTGATGAAGTTCTCTGAGTTGTAGAGGAAATGGGAAGGAACAGATAGCGTCATAATATCAGCAGAAGTTGATCTAATCAACACTGTCGCTCGTCACCTCCCCTCCATCTCTATCACTCTTTTTTCTACTCCTCTTTCAACACTTTCTTTTCAGCATGGGGACACATCTACCCTCTTCATTTTTTCCCTGTATTCCAAATCAATGTCCATCTCCATATAAGTCCCACTCTCAATATCACTTTGTGGCACTCAGGGTGTATGAAGATCGATGCTGAAAAAGAGATCGGAGATTAAATTAGAATTGAGCGAAGGACCCTTTCATACTGAGATCCACAGAGGAGAATGGGAGAGGTAAAAGTGTGTGTTAGGACAGGGGGGAGGGGTAGCAAGGAGTGTGTGTGGATCAATGCCCACATGCAGCAAAAATGCACTTGTTTGATTAATTAACAAATTAACTGATTTGTTTAAGAGCTTGCTGATGAAGGGCGTTTGGACATTAGCGGTGACGTTTAACTGTAAAATTGATAATGTTGACACGGCTGCTGCTTCACTTTAAGATGTCAGAGGCCTAAGAAAACACACACAAACACAGCTGAAGATGGAAAGTACCGGGGTGATGGAGGGAGAGGGAACAAAGAGCGGAGACGAGGGTATTAACAGTTTCATTATGGCTTTTATCCTGAGATGATTGGCACTTACAGAGAAGGCTGTTAACAAGGCAACTGTGTGTCAAATCCATGATACAGGAGCACGAGGGAGTGTAAAACAATCCTCAGTGCAACACAAGTGAGAGAGTAAAAGCCGTTTTTGGAAAGTGAGACACATAATGCCCATAAAGCCCCCTTGGACGTGAATATTGCTGTTCACCCACAGTCCCAATGCAACTTAACGGAGCTTGAGCAATTCTGTTAAGATGATTGGGGGTAACTTGTTAATATAGACCTTTTAAATATGAATAAAAAATCCAATAAAAGGGTAAAATCAGCAATGAGCTGCAATAACTCAACACAGAATCAAGGCAGTTTTTGGCCAGTTTCCCTCTCTCAACAACCGTCAGCAAACCTCTGCTTTTTTGATGGATCTAAAGACAGCCCAGTCTCCAGGAGAAAATGTTGGCATTGTATATTTCTGCGAACAAAAAATACATTGCATTTGTGCATACCATATCAAAGTATCATATCATAACTTACTTTAAATGAGCTGACTTTGTGATGCGGAGCAGGAGGGGTTAGTGGCGTGAAACCTAGGTGAGATGGCTACGGAGCAGAGGACCGATGTTTTAAAACCAATAAACAACAAAATCTGTTGTTTTTAAGTGAGCCATTGCTGTGTTTCCAGCAGTTTTTAACCCCCAAATCTGGCTTTTTTTTGTTACCCATTGCTGTTTTTTTGAGCAGGGATTATGGCATTAAAAGTGGCATGCATTCCCTTGCATTCATGGCAGCATTATCTGCCAGGAGAGTGCCATAAAAAGCAGGTATTTTAAGACAAAACATGATCATTTTTAGCCAAGTGGTTTTTGTGCATAAGTTCCAATATATCCACTATAATAACATACAAATGAAAGGTATCCACTGTTTGCTGAAACAAACAATGCCAACACTCTCTGGTGGCTCGGCTGCTAAAGATCATCTTACCAGATTTCCCTGTGGAAGTCCATCCTGACAGCAACTATTTCAAATCTCAAATACTAAATATGTCCAATATTTATCATCCAATATGCTGTTGTAAAGGAGAAGCATCAAGTATTACAGGCATCCCCTTGGGTCTCAGGGTTTTAATGCAACATCAGATGGACCTTATCTTAGAAGTTAATTACCTTCAGTACACACTGTGACATGTAGAGTCAACGTTTGAGCTATCTTCATGGCTTCATCTATATGTTTACATGTTTTCATGGGGATTTTTTGGTAAAAACTAACAACTACTTACTCCGGCCCATCGTAAACCATGTTTGTTTACTCTAAAGTCACATCTAATTACGCATTTCCGAGATTTCTGCTTTTCAGAGTCGGGATTCTGGTTGTTTGTGAATGTTTATTGTGCTTGTGCTTCTTTGCCCAAATCATTGCTCTCCACACACATACAAACACAACGGTTAAATTTATCATTACATATCAATATGTGTGAGGTATCTCACATTTTCAACATTTATTAAATTTTAATCATATTTTAAGTTTTAACTAAAAATACACCCTTAAAAACAAACTCAAAACCTGTCAGCATGATGTCTATGTCAAAAGCTTGAGAAAAGTACCAAACATCCCTTCTTCTGTCCATTACTGATTGGCTACATAGCGCCTAGTGTGGAGCACCACACACAAAGGAGCCCAACTTAGATTCACAAAATTTATATTATACAACAGCAAAGTTTATCAAGCAAAATACACTACCAGAAATGATCATATTTAACATTTATAATATTATGAAATGTATTTAGCTGTCAGGGACCCTGGGGACTTCAGCGCTTAATGACACTGAATGACTGTGTGTCCTGCTTGAACTACCACAAGCAGTATTTTGTGAAAACAGATATTGCTTTCCATAAATTTGACACCAGGCTGCCAATTTGTAACTAATTTGCCATGCCTATTACATTGTCAGTCACGAATGCATAATGCTTTGCATAATACTATGGGCATAATACTCCCAGTCTGATAATCCATCATTGCACGGTCTGTTACTTCTCTGTAGAAAAAAAGGCACCATTTGCAGTAAATTCCTGGACAGACATCATTTTAATGAAGAGCACTGTAGGGAAAGCTGCAAATGATTTTGGTGGAATGCACTCTAAGAGAGCCTCATGTTCAGAAACGTCAGTGTTTGAAAACACATTTTGTCACATGTAGACTCATTTTATGCCCACAATATCTGTGGTTTTCATTTCCATCAATCAATCATTTCTCTTTGCAGAAACCAAACAACAGAACAACGTGCACAGGATTTGGAGGTAAAATCTGTGTACAAGAAACGCTCTTTTCTCTCTCTCTTTCCCTCCGGTCCCTTTAAAATGTAACTAAACCAGATTAGATCCAAAGATTATGATGACAGATGAACCAAAACAAGGATTTAGGCCATGTTAAAACATTGACTGTGAAGCCCACTGCAGTCAGCGTGAGATTGCATGACGATATCACGACATCTGGGCCAAATCCTACTCATTATTTTATATTTTTAGCTTGTTTATTAAGCTTTTAACCTGCTTATCTCAGGTACTGATAAGGCAGCGGTGACGTCAGTGTTGGCCTGGTACCATGGTGCAGTACACCCTCTTTTATATTGAGTTCTGTGCAGGTCAAAACACCTGACTACAGTTTGAACAACACACAATGGAGTATAGTTTGAAATAGGGAACATTTAGAAGAAAGGACAGGATGTTATGAGGACTTGCCCTCGGCAGAACTATGACGTATAAACTTGCAGAACTTTACCAGAAAGAAGTGAAAGTTTAGCAGTGAATAGTCTGGTGGCCTGCGCTAACTGTCTGTCTGTTGTCCCAGCTGGCAGGAGATGAGTCACTGAAATTCAAATGTAATAAAGCCAACATGGCAGACATAAGGTCTTGCCACTGTGCCCTGCAATCACATGATCGAGGGATGATAAATCACTGAGCTGCAATGTCCCAAAGTCTTTGACTCAGAGCTTCCTTAAATAACTCAGTTGCAGGGCTACTTCCTGAAACATTAGCGATGTAGGAACAAGCCTGGAAAGAGTACATGCAGTCTGGTCACAAGGCAGTTGTGGAAAAAGTGTTGCCTTAACAGCATCACAAACAGATCATTGTAAAAAAAGGAAACTAAAAAAAGTAAAAGTAAACAATCTCTCTTCACATACATGGTTTCCACAGCAACCAGCTGCTGCAATCAGCAACCAATACGATATTTGAATCTTACACACTTTGCAGAGACTCCTCAAACATCAAGTCAATGTGCTGCGTACTGCCAAAAATTATGATCAAAGCAGCATCTGCTATAAACATGTTATTCTTTATAAATTTTATAATTTGCCTTCGTTCAGTACATTTATCTGAATCGTGTATTCAGAACTTGAATGCACCTTAATGTCACTCAATACAACCTCTGTTAGCTGTTAGTTTTGGCCACCAGCTGTTTAGAGCTGACCTTAAGCAGCTTTCCACCAATTTTAACAAAGATTTGTTGTTCACAGCATAGCATTCTCAGGGAAAAAATAGGGTCACTCCCCTGAAGCTTTAATAGTGAGTTTACTGCATCCTTTTGTCCTGAAGGCATCCTGGGAAAATGTTCATCCTAGGGTTGGCATTGGTATGAGATTTTCACAGTCCGATAACCCGTCTCAGAAAATATCGCAGTTTCACAGTATTACCATATTATTTTTATTATTATCATTATCAGACAGAATGACCCTAAGAGGAATGAAAACAGAGGGCTAGGTTTGGTTGAACGGATGTTTTATCATTACAATAGATACTTGAAACATTTTTTTAAATGTAAGTGTGTGCAAAAATTCTCCCTTTTGAAAATAACGAAAGTAAAGGTGCGATTCTCTGTCCCATTGCATTGTGACATGGTATAATAATTGGCAACTTCCATATCAAGATATATCTTAAAACCAGTATACTGCTGCAACCCTGGTTCAAACCCAACAATCTATTGTCAACAGGACGCCATTAGCCTACGTGAAGTTGATGTGACCCAACGGAAAACAATGACCACATCCATCTGTGAATGTCATCTTATTTGCCAATAGACCGTTAAAGTCAATGAGGCCAACACTGATATTCAGCCGATAGATCAATGCATTTCGAGTATGAACCCTTTTGCCAATATGCTGTCTAACATGCAAGCTTTTATTGTGAAATGACCTCTTCCCAGCTGCTGCTCTAAACTATAACAATCCGCTGTGTGCAGCTGCTTAACATTCAGTGATAGCAGGCCTCATGTAAGCGGACCTGTTAGCCCAGTGCCCTTTGTCGACTATCTATTATAATTCACTGGTTAAGCCAGTGTCTAATACTGGCCTGCTGCCACGCTATCCAGCCAGGTCTGCTGAGGTTTTTGCACCGGACCACAATATTGTGTCTGAGTGACTTGAGGATGCTTTATAGCTTAATCCCCGCAGACATCCCTAATGACTCACAGCCTCTTTCCCTCCTGCCCTCCCTTTTCTTTGCCAGCTGGTGAGGCGTCTGTCAGTCTGTCTAACTCCCTGATACCTTTTCATAACAGCCTCCTCTCGTCTATGCTGCTGAGGCTGATGGTGCAGACAGTAAAAAAGACGATAAGGAGAATGAAGGACAGGCTGATTAAAAGAGAAAGGGAGAAAGAGAAAGGGACAGGACAATAGTGGCAGAATATAATCGTAGTATTCGCGTGACAGCAGGTGAAAGGGGAGATGGAGAGGTGGCACTGAGGAAGAAGATCATGAGAGGCAGAGAAAAGCAAAGAGATGGACTGATGAAGACCTGAAAGAGACAGGAAATGGATTTATATTCACCACTCATTTTGCGCTCCGTTTGACTTTTGGAAGGGAAGCAGATGTGCCTCTGTGCACACGGCAGCCTCTATAGTCGCACAGTGATTCACAGGCTTTCAGATGAATATGGAACAAGCCCAGTTCGCCACATTAGTAGGCTCATTTCCCACGGAGAGACAGTCAATCCGTCACTTTTCCACTACTCTGAAAGACAGAGGGAGGAGGGGAGTGCCGAGGGTGGGTGAGACAGAATGAGAAACGTAATGAAAGCGACTGAATGACAGAGGGAGAATGAGAGAGAGTGACAGAGTGAGGATAACAAGAGAAGAACGGGATGTCTGTGGTGAGTTTGTTTTGTGGTGCTCATATCCCTCTGGTTTAGAGGGATGCTGGAAATAATGTGATCATCTGCATGGAAGAGAGTCTCTGGGATACACGGGTCATGCATTGTGAACAGCGGGCCAGTGTTCAAATGCAACAAAAGGGAATGGCCCGGGTTGTTTATCTACATTGTCATTTCTCCAACAAATGCTAGATGCCTCCGTCAGCGCTGTAAATCTCTCGTTGCATAGAAACAGAGCAAATAACTAGTGCTGCCAGACACTACCTAGCAAGCATAAGACAGATGGCAAAATGCAAGAGGTGGCCAAGATCAACATGACTACAGAGTTTTAAAAATATACTACAGTACAATGGCACAACAGAAAAACAGATGAGAGGTTTGGTGAACTGTGAATGCTTCACACTTCAGCCTTACTATTACGGTACTTTTCATTTTCTGTGTTTTTCAGTGGGTTTCAGGTTATTGTATTAACAACTGTGTTACATTTAGAAGTTCAGCAGTAATTGCAAAGCAAATATAATTCTGTGGAGGGTTTGAAAGGCTTCCACAGATCACGACAATGGTGGTTTTCTTTATTTAAAAGTGTGCAATTATTTATTTGTTACGGGCAAATTTGGAAGTAATGGAGGGCATAAAGTAGTATGCAATCACTGTCAGACTTTGCTGAACTGCAGTTTATGTGTTTGCAAAAAATAAAAAATTTGGGTATTTTCAAGCCATGGATATTTTTTCTCATGGCCATTTTCAATGTCATGCAGACAAAAACAAGTATCAAGAGATAAAAATGTTGATGTTTTACTGATGTCACCTATTAAATCCTAATCAGTCATGAAGAGGTAGGAGAGAAAAAGAAAAAAATCCAAGTTAAGTTGATGACTTTTGTAAATTCTATTAAGTCCCTGCTTACTTTTTGTGTATGGTTTTGTTTATATTTTACAAACTATTTTACTTGGTCTGTCTCAAGTTTAGATTCATGTTATCATCTTACTGACTGCAACCTTGCATTTTTCCATTCAAAGTAACAATTGGAAGCAAATGCTCTTTTCCCCAAATTTTAAACCGCATAGAACTCACTGGAATCATTTTCATCTAAGGTAACTCGGATTCTGAACTGTACTTTTTTGACTGTACCCAGGTACCCAGGTTTTCCCACACATTGATTTATTTGTGGCAGCCTGCCACAATTAAAACATCTTCCACCACTTATTAATTTTAATTTTTTTTAGCTGCACCATTCATTAGGAGCACTACTGGAATATAGATACTGTTCAGTTAATCATTTTCCACATTATCAGAGTGCAGAGTGTACTGTGGGCACAGATGGAGCAGCAAAAGTAAAACTAACCATTCATTCCGGTGGGTCCAAAAGTTTGCATTAACTCATCTATGCAGCAGCTTCACCTCTCGTCCATCCATCTGACCAGCTCTGACCAGATCGATAGATCAATTATCCACCCCACGAATACAACTCCTCAAACTGCTGCTGAGGGAAAAAAAATCAGAGTATCGCTTGTGCTGCATTCACTGACCTGCAAAAATGTCTGAACGTCCAAACACAGATTCTACTTATGTGGGAAACACTGCGATACCCACCTCTAAAGGTAACATGTACACACCGAGTTGGCAGGCTGCAAGGACTGAATGAAAAATATATATTTTTAGAATGACACACTACGTATTCAAATTGAATTAATCACATTCTGCTGTAGTAGCAACAGTAAGTTACCCAAATAGACAATTAAATGTTATCCTGCTGAACATTCAGTCAAGTAACAGTGAAGAGGAATCAGCAGGAGTGAGATGCAGGAGATCCCAGATGCTGCTTGCAGCACCAACACCCTGGAGCATTGAGGCTATAATGCAGATACACTGAAGCAGAAGGTAGCCCCGGTGCAGAGATGGAGACAGGTCTGTATAAATACTCAATGCACCAAAACAATAGAGCAAACCAATGCGTCACAATATGTGTAGTGTACAGTTATACCACCAAGATACCTTATGCAGCAAATGCAGGCAGAAAGCAATCCAACTGCCTGATGCAGCATCAAGCAATATGAGGGGGCACACACACACACACACACACACACACACACACACACACACACACACACACACAGAGAGAGAAAATACTCTATGCACCTACCCATTCCCACAGATTAACACTCTTTCACATACACATACACAGCAGTCATATATAGACATCAGGTATGTGCACCCTGACACACACATCCAAACTGACTCTATCTCACATGCACATTCACATACAGAGCACACTCACACGCACACACACTAACTCCTATAGGAGCAGCAGCTTGCACCTGAAAAATAACTATACTGCTGACACGCCAACATCAGCTGTCTGTGTGAGGATGGAGGGAGGGGGGGGGTACGGGGGAGGGAATGATGGAAAAGAAAACGAGATGCAGACAATGCAACAGTGTTTTGTCAACAGGAACGAGTAGCAGTCAGTCAGCTCCGCTCATCACATATACATTTTATTCTAACACATCAGTATTACAGTTTTGAGATAAAACTGTTATTTTTATCTCATGTTACTACTTTTTTTCAGGAAGCTATTGTTTAACCATTCAAAACCAGGAGTGACATCACCTTTGTTGTGCTGCATTAAGACGCCTTTCAAAAGTATTCAAACATTTCAGCCCAGGGCAAATTGATGTGATTTATTTCAGAAACATGGGGGAAAATGCAATGAGTAACTTGGCAAGAAAATTTCCAAAAATTGCAAGAAATTAGTCGATTTTGGAATTTATTTTTTAAAAAAGCTAGGGGGAAAAAGGCAAGAGAAACAAAATAATGATCATAATTACATATTTAAAATTATGTTACCAAATTATTATGATTTTTAACATCTTTTCAAAGTCTTATCTGCCCTTTTTTATTTTATTTATTTATTTTCTTTGTTTGTTTTTTGTTTGTGTGGGGGGGTTTCTTCACTCACTTCACTCATTGTACATCTTACTAATTTCTTGCTCATTTTTGTTCATTCCTTCTTTCGTTGCTCATTGACTTGATTTTGAAAAAAAATAAAGCAAATTTGCTCAGGTTTCAAAGGGCTAAGCTGAAACGGGTGAAAACTCTCTCGGGATCTAAAAATAATGCAGCAGTAGCTTGCTTGACACACATGAATAAGATTTGCTGACCATTCTCACAATACATTTAAATCCAGTGATCAATAACACACTTGGCAGCACTAACTGCACCGCTACGGCATATTTTTGAAATAGGTAATACAAAAGCACTGTAATAATTTGCAGAGCTTTTTATATGAAGTAATACAGTATAGTGACAGGTTACTCATTAAAGTAAGTAATAAAGTAAATTATCCAGGAGCTTTGTAAAAATAAGTACTAATAACACACAGAAGGCCTGAGAGCACTATAACAATACTGTTGTGGAAAATTGACCTCACTGAAAAATCTCTGTAATACTATTTTGTATTAAATTATTATTAGCTCTGTGATTCTAATATTCTCTCTGTGTGTAATGAACTTTGAATTTACCTGCTGCATGAAATGTGCTCCATAAATATACCTGCCTTGCCCTGTTGCGTTGTTATTGCTTTAAGTACGAGGGCCATTTAAAGGAGCAGCACAAAACAACATGTCACATTACATGACATTACAGACAACAGTGAGTAACATTCACTACAGCCAGCAGCTAACAGCGTTCACACACACGTCAGTAAGTCAGACACTGAGCATTGTACTCAGTGGTAGACTGCCTCAGCACATGGCAGTGATGCAGAGCCAAGCAACAGAGTATGTCATCTCTTAACATATCACTAGTCCCCACCTCCAACACACACACACCTG